>NW_027397132.1:330597-479677 GCF_003265705.2 Callorhinus ursinus
TTTCTTTCTTTCTTTCTTTCTTTCTTTCTTTCTTTCTTTCTTTCTTTCTTTCTTTCTTTCTGCCTGCCTTTCACAACATTGACAATCTTAAAGAGTCCACACCAGTTATTTTATAGAACGTTCTTTAGTTGGGGTGGGCACCACCTTCATCAAGTGTCAAACTCAACATCACAAACAGTGGCACAAATTGACATCATGTGTCGTCTGGTGTGATGCAGTGGGTGGGACACAACTTTGCTTATATTGTATTCCCTGCCCCAAAATGCATAATCTGAATTGAATTATGACAAACCTCTCTTGCCCTCCGAATAAAGTCCACACTCCATAACAAGTCATCAAGGTCTCCTATGTTCTGTCACCGTCATCTCTCACCATGTCCTCTGTCTGACAGACACTCTGGCTATCCACACATCATCATTACCCTCTTGGCTCCACTACTTTTGTTCAGGTGGCTCTTAGGGAAGCCAGGCCTTTCCCTAACCCGGGAAATGAGCCACAGATGTTCCTTGCCCTATGTGGCAACCCCATTGCCACTTGCTGCTAATTGGTTTAGGGAAGGGTTTTTGTGACCCATTTCTGCCAATCAGGACTCAAGAAGTCTCTTAGGGAGCTTCTGGGAATAAATATGCTCCCTGATAAAAAGGATGGTGAGGAAGTCTTTATTTTTTCCCTGTCTTAAACATGGTTGTGGGAAGATAGGATGGTTAGAGTTGTGGCAGCTGTCTTGATAGACCCCAGAGAAGAGTAGTGTGGAAAGGTGAGACCTGGGCTGCTCACACTGCACTAATTCCAAAACTGTCTGTGACTGCAGGGGTTGGCGTGTAAGATCACTGAATGTCTATTGCTTGTGCCACTGTAGCTCGTGTGTTGCTACCTGCCACCAAGCACACTCCAGCTCGTTCTCCCCACTCCCACTTTCCATTCCCACATGCTCTCCCTCCCCTTTGAGGGAGAGCAACTCCTACTCCTACTTAGGCTTCAGCAAAGACATGATTTCCTTCCTTTATCTTCCAAGACTGGGCTGAGTGCCTCTCCTGTGCCTCTTCTCATAGTAGTCTTCCTAATTGCTAAACCTAATGTTCATAATACACTTTTCCCCTTGGTCTAAATGCCTGGTTACTGTTTTGCTGCCTATATTTAAAAGTTGTGTGTGTTTTTTTAATGTGTGTAGAGAAGAGTTTTATGGAATCAGTGCTCCAAAGCTGCAAGATACGTTTTTTGTTAGTCTAAGCCAGGGTTCAGGAAGTAGAGGGAAGAACAGTCCCTTATAATAGCCAGCAGGTTTCCTTCCAGTCTTGTGATTTGACTGTAACTCAAGGTTGGCCTTTTCACAACAGATCTCCAGCCCTAATTCCTGGTAGCTTATAGGTGGAAGTACAAGGGGTCTTTGTGATGATTTTGTGATTTCTGGAAGCCCCAAAGGTATGCTCCTTGGGATGATCCAGACTTGCTGGCTTCCCTACAGGGCTCCAGGATTGGTTCACATGTGAAAGGAGGAGGAAGGTAATTGGTATTTTTTAATATACCCGGGATCTGTTTTAATCAGATGTAGTAAGACATACAGATGGAAACGATTGTCATGAGGGAAGTTTTTACACTCACAGACCATCCCCAGGAACAGGAGGCATGGCATGTCATGCCACTCAGGGCCATGTGGGAAGTGCCGGTGTAGACCGGGAGGCAGAAGGAACAAGGGAAAGTATGCACACGTCTTTATTGTGGTTTCTGTGGGAGGGAATGGGTGAGGCAAGGTGAGCAGGCTCAGGATTGGCTAGTTTGAATAATTTCAGTAGATTCTGGAGCATGGGAGCTGTCCTTAGTTGTCTCGTATGTGGCCCTGGGATGATTAGGGCAGAGGAATAATGCCTCCTAGAATATAAGAACAAAAGAGAGGAGGTGATTTGGAGTATGGGCTCTGGACTGGTTAATCTGTATGAAAGCCATTTGCTATCTGTAAGAATCGGCTAGCCCTGGGAGAGGCAGTGTCTCTTCAGTCAGGGAGGCCCCAGATGGCAGAGTATCAAGAATACAGAAAAAAAAAGAAAAGACAGTTAATATAATCAGTGATATAAAATTTAGCAGCCTTGAAAGCTAGCCCAAAACGTTTAGCAAAACCATTTAAATAGTCTTTGCTCCATTTATTCTGCAGAACCTGGTGCCAGTGCCCTGATTTTGGTCTTCATGGATACTAATTAATGCTATTATTCTGCGAGGCCATAGAGTATATCCTTTTAGACCTTCAAGCCATGCTGAAATTACACGTCCTTAGGCAAAAACAGCAAATGTGGCCAAATGAAATCCATTTTCTTATAAATACCGGATCAGAAACCTTTCCTCGTTCCACCCAATGATGACTTTTTAGCTCTGCTGTTAACCGGTCTTGGGCAAGTCACTAAGCCCATCTACATCTGCTCCCCCCAACCCCTCCAGCAAAGTGAGGGGCTGCTCTGAAATTCTTCGCACGTGGGGAGACCACAGGTAGACTGTCCACCAGGAAATGATGGTGAGGTCTTAAAACTTGATGGAATTCCCCTTGCATTTCTCCAATAAGAGGCTTGTTGCTGTCGGCTGCCAGGCTGCCAGGCCAGGCCAAGCCTCCTTTGGGAGATCAAGTGTTAAGTCCCACAGAATGCTAGAAGAAACTTGGCAAGTGTCTAAGTGTTGTGAATAATAGGCTCTGTGCCAGGTTATCTTGTTTAAACTTCACATTCCTAAGAAGCAGATACTGTTATTATTCCTCATTTAACAGTTGAGAAAACAGGTGGTGAGATGGGTTAAGTTGCCCACGGTCTCACTGCTGAGAAAGTGGAACCCGTATTTGTCTGACTTCAAAGTATAAGAATTAGACTTACTTTATGTAATTACAGAGGGGAAGAGTAGATCAAAATGAGGGCAAAATGCAGGGAGACATATTCTGGCTCAGTGTTATTTTGAACCATGATTATCAGTCAAAACTGCAATGGGCTTTTCTCAACTGGAAGGATTCAGGTCCAAGTTGGATTACCATTTTTTCAGGGATGTTATTAAGGGGAATCTCCAGTTGATTGAGAGATGGACTAGACACCCTCTGAATATCCCTTTGAGCCCTAAAATTGCAATATGTGTAATTCTACAGTTGTGTGATTTGGTGTCTCCCAGGAAATTCACACCAATCAGTTGGAGACCCCACCGCCAGAGGGCAGTGTCTTCACATTTGATCCATCTGTACAGAAGGAACCAAGTGGTTCCCTCTGGAACTGTCTAGAGAGTGCCTGGTGTAAAACCATCACAGGGGTGAAATGGGCCAGTGTGAAGAGAGAGAGAGGGAGTCACCACCGGAATGTTAATATCCCTTCCTTTACCAGCTGAACAATGATTTCTGTCTGCCAGGGCATTCGAAAGAGGTCAGAGTGCTTAAAGTCAAAGGGAAGACACCATTTCCAGGGAGTGGGGTTGGGGGGAGGTGCTGTCTGAGGGCTGTGCCCTGGCAGGGAGCCCTCACGGTGCTGTCTCCTCCAAACCTGCACTCTAAAGACTAGAACAGTGAGGGGAGGAACAGGGTCCAGGATGTTAAAGGTGACAATGGAAACCCTTTCACACTTGGGAAGGTTGAAGGACCCGGGGATATTCAGCCTTGGAGAAGAGAAATCTTGGAGGGACATGACAACCGTCTGCCACTGAGGTCGTTCTGCAGGGTATCAAAATGAGGGTTAAAAAGTAGATGCCATCAGGGGGCAGGTCTCAACTTGATTTAAGGAAGAACTCAAATCTTGATTTAAGGAGAACGTGCCCATGTCTGAACGTCCTGGGAGATGCCGAGGTGGAGCATGTGGGGGCCTTGTGGGTCTTTAGCCTGGATGGATCCTATAACATCCATTCAGGGATTCTGTAGATTTCTCAGCTTTACGAAACCTGGTTAGTCTTCATATCTCTGGTCTACCCTTTCAAAATTTGCAGTGAACCTCACCAAGACGGCATAGTTCTCATGGTTTCCAATGGAAATAAGCCTGTGAATGAGGATATAGGGATAAAACAGAATTCTAACATATTGTAAAAATTGCCTTTGGATTTGGAAGCCGTAGAAAAATAAAATTTCTTCACTTACAATCTCCAGTCTATTTTTCGTGTTTCTTTTATTTAAGCTGCACTGGGACAGGGCATTAAAATTGTCCACATGAGGAATTACTTCTAGAAAACAGCCCGGGGAACACAGACATTACATATTCCGTCTTTGACATGAACGTGTAGGATCTCAACTAAAACAGACCCACTGTTACTGTTATCCAAGTGCTTACACAGCTCGATGCAGTCTCGGAGAAGCCACACTAATTTTAGTTCCTCTAATGGCTGGGTATTTACATCCTCAAACCCTTTCCCCCCACAGCTATCTTTATCCTGTAGCACTTGTCTCTTTCTGGCTTGCACTTTCTTTTGCATAGTAAATATTCTCAGGATATCCAGTTTTCTATTTTCATGTTTTTCCTCTCAATGGTCTGCTGTTGAGATCTGTGTCACCCTGGAAGAAGAAAAGAGAGAGGGTGAGAAAATCCTTGTGGCCCAGAGCTGGGGGTTCTGACATCTTTGCCTCCTTTCTTGCTAGAGAGACAGTGTCCCCAAGATGCCTGGGCTGCAGCTGCCCAGGCCTCCTTCCTCATAGTGGACACCATTATTGGGTCATAGCTGGTTCATTCTATGTGAGGTTGTGAAGGTTAGAGACACCTTTGGGCCCGGGGTGCCTAACTGGGCCTGGACTCCATACAGGCCATTGCGAGAGCCGGAGTGCGGTCCCCTGGGATACAGTGCTCGCCACAAGCCTGCCTGTGGTGTCTCATGAGGGGCCCACAGGCTTGTTTTGCCATTGTGATACGTCTTCTCAAGAAAGAAAAGCTACTGCTCATCACATCCCACACGTGGATTTAAAAACTTAGCAAGATTTCCTCAGGGTAATTATGGAATACTTGCACCCAGTGGGGCCCTTCACAGCCTCATGCATGCCTGTCCTGCTAGCTTCGTCTCCCACCACATCCAGCACTCTCTCCTCTTCCTGAGCCCCTTCTTCCCTAGTCACGCTCTTCCTTGTATGCATCTGACCTCTGCACTTTGGCATATGTTGGGTCTTCTATCTGGAATTCCTTTCTTCTCTATCTGGTGAGGGATCAATTTTACTTATTCTTTTTAATTTCCATTAAAAATCTGTTCATTTATTTTACTTAATATCAAACAAATACTTTTAGAAAATACTTTAATCATGCATTTGGATGTCAGGGCAGTATCAACTGCTGTAAAAATGTCTATAAACTTCCTCTTAGTTTCTGTACTTTCGTTGTCTTGGGCAGGTAACAAACGGACCACTCACTGAGTGTCACTGCCTTAGACTTTTCTTAGACTTTTTCCTCCATGGTCTGCTCTACCCAGCCACCTCAGTTTAAACCAGTCACTTCTCCCCTGTGATCCTCCCAGGTGAGATGCAAACATAGCATCACAGAACGTTCACTCACAGCCTTGTGGTGATGTTTATGCTGCTGTCTCTTCACCAGATTCTGAGTCCAGGCCTAGTCCATATTCAGAGCTTGGTCAATATTTGTGGGGCCACTTTGGAAAACTAAACTCTTGTGGGGTCTTGGATCAGATGCTTAAGACATCTCGTGGCTACTCATGGCGTACCTAGCCTTGTGACCAGCCAGGGGAAATGGGATGAAAGAGCTTTATCACCTCTGGGTGCTGTTGGCAGGATGGTGGCCTTGTGGTGTGGAGACAGAGCTGTTGGACCAATAGCAGCACTCCAGGAATAAACAGTCACCAAGCCAGGGCAGAGGATCTATTTCACAAGATGGCTAAATCCTGGAGGCTGAGATTTAGTAGGTGGAAGGACTGAAATATCTCCTGAGTCTGGGTGGTAGAGGGAGCCTCCTGACTAACCCCCGCCAAGGTGAGAGTTCAACAGAAGAGACCCCTTGCAGGTTTTTGCTCCAAGAGGAGATGGTTAAACATTAATTGTAGTATTCATCCAAAGGCAAGCCTCTGGTTTCCTTAACTTCTTGAGCTAACCATGATTTAAGAATTAGAGAATAAAGAAAAAGATTATCTCCTATCTTTTGTTTCCTCCCTAAGCAAATGGTAAGAAAAGGCTCAGCTTGAATTCAAAGGTCAGTGGGGTTATCCCTTTGGACTAAAACCCAAACTGACCCAGTACTGAAAGAGAGCTGTGAGTGGGGAACCTTACCCTCACTGGGGAGCTGATCCATCAGGATGTTTGAACACAAGGCCAGAAGAAAATTCCCATAATCCATGGAGGTTGGACCATCGGTACCCTGAGACTTCAGCCCCATCCCCTCCCAACCTAAACCAAGTCCTTGATCTTGAGTTGTCCTGCTTAATCCTAAACAGAGGGCAGACTTATTCATCTCTGCATTAATTAAAATAAAAGACAGTTTGCCTTTCCATAGCACAAGGCTTGTATGACCATGAGCAAATCGGTGAACTTCTCTGAGCTCATTTTCCTCACCGGACAAATGGAGATATTTATATATCTCCTTACCATAGGATAAAGAAGATAGTGATAGACATTACCATGCATCTAGTTCTGGTAAAAGTAGGAGGAACCTCTGTTCCCTGGCTCTGCGTTTCTGTAAGGGAAGATTTCTGCTACAGCGTTGGTTCTAACACACCTGATCGTACGTCTGGTCACCATAGGGCTGGTTAAACCTCAGATGCTGGGGACCCACCTCCCAATAACGTCTGATTCAGTAGGTCTGGAGTGAAGCTTATTAAGAATTTGCATTTCTAACAATTTCCCAAGTGATGCCGATATTGCTACTGGTCAAAAAGACCGCATTTTGGGGGAACCACTGCTCTGGAATAATGTTCTTCGCCTCTCTCCTGATCTTTCCCTTGCTCCACTAATGGGAAGACGAGTGGTTTATCCTGTGTTTGGAAGCAGGAACCAGTAAGGAAGGGATGAACCCCATCTGGTCTCTCCTTTTGGATCTGCCTGTAGGTTTGATGAGTTCTGGTCATCCCTCCCCTTGGAGTAGGGGTTGCTTCTTATGATGCAGGGCTGTGGTGGTTCAGTTCTGCAGGTCCCTTACATTGTGGGGTGAAATACAAGGATGACCAGGTTGGATACCCATTAAATTCTTAATCTAGAATTATAATAATTCTATATAATATAATATATAATATAATATAATAATTCTATATATATAATAGCATTTCGACTTTTATATATTTGTTTCCTCTAATTTTTTTTCTCAGTTGATTCTGGATTAAAGAAAATAGGAAAGGACTATTTTATATTGTCCCCCCTGGGACAGTGCTCAGAAAAGGTAGCTGCAAGTAATTATTATTATTATTCATGTAAGAAGTCTAAATTCAACCGGTATTGATGAAATCCTCAGGAATGGGGACGTGGGGATGTGAAAGATGAATACACACTGGCTGTAAGCTTGCAAATGTCCCTATGGTTCTCCAGTGAGAACAAGCATTAGCACCTGTCTGCCAGGCCTAATGTCAAGTGGCATCAGACTTGGAACCTGCCTTCAGAAAGCTTCCACCCAGATGGGGGAGCATCATGACCCCTAGCACCTGTGTTACAGGTGGACGGCACCACGCCCGAGGGCTTCGGGAACGCAGAGAGGGAGGGTTCCTGCTGAAGGGACCGGGGAGCTTTGGAATTCCCACTGCATGAGCTCAGGGCACGGCAGACAGGAAGCATCCAAGTCAGAAGGAGCAGAGCAGGGAAGGGAAACTTGGAGCATGGGCATGGAGAGTGGAGTCGATACCTACTGGCTATCGGCTGGAACGTGGAGAATCTCACTCCTCAGAAAGGGTCTTGGCGGAGCCTGTCTTGGACACCTGGATGATCTCCACAGAGGTGATGCCTTTGCCAGCCACGCGGTGTCTGGTGCGCAGCTTGTTCAGGGCGGTCTCTGCCATGCCGGCCCGCTCCTCAGCGTCGTCCAGCTCGTGCACCGTCTTTCTGTAGCGAGCCAAGGTCTGGTTGGCTTGCTCCTCCTGGGACAGAGGCATGGTGGAAAACAGGGTGTAAACCTGGCTGTTTTGGCTTAAATGTGCATCATTATCAGTTCTACACAGACACGTAAGGGTCCAGCCTTCCCGTACTTTCAGCTGATTCTTTTTTGTCCTTGACATCTGTATTTCTAAATAAAATGTGATCTGTTGCTGCTTCTGTCATTTGTGGTTTTAGATGTCAGCTAGCGGTGCCCCACTATGAAAGATGTGGGTTTAGCACTTTCTCTAGCCCCCACCACACATCTCCCATGCCCTTGTCTCCCCAAGAGAGTCAGAGTGCTGCTTTGGTTAGAACCATATTAACTGTCAGCCTGGTCTTTATCGAGCCTTTTGGGAAAGGCATTGGTTGTGTGGGTGGCTGATGGATTCGAGGTGGTAGCCCCAGAATTGGCAGTGAACAATGGCAGGGTCAAATATCTATGTCGGGGTGAGGGTGGAGGGGCCGTCGGTGCTGGTAGGTGGACGTGTGGTATAGGGTTGAGACTCGAAGCCATCCTTTGCTACCTATTGGACTTGGATGTTAACGTTTACTAACATAACACAAATAACCTACTCTGGGCTGTTTCCTCACCTGTGAAATAGACTAAGAATATCAGCCTTCCTGCCTTGTGTTGGGAGGATCAAATAAGGGAAGGGTCTTGCGTGTAATAGTATGAGCAGGAAAGAGAAGTTATCCTGGCAGAGGCCTCAAGGGCCGGCAGAAGCACGACAAAGGCAGCCAAGACCTCCCCGGT
Organism: Callorhinus ursinus; assembly: GCF_003265705.2. Lineage (NCBI taxonomy): Eukaryota > Metazoa > Chordata > Mammalia > Carnivora > Otariidae > Callorhinus > Callorhinus ursinus. The sequence goes on from NW_027397132.1 coordinate 339,342, forward strand.
TTTAGAGCGCACCTTGCAGTGGGTGCCATAGTTAGCACGGATGTTCTTAGGGGATCTTTTCATTTTCTACACGTTCTTATCCTCAGTGCATAGTGTCCAGTCTGCTTCCAACATGATAGCGAGAATGAAGTGCCATGGACATGAAGCTCTCGGGTCGTCTTTTGGCCAATACCCGATTCCTTCCCTGTGGTTAATTCTAACCAAGCCTTGAGACCTGGGCTGGGAAGGGAGGGCATATTAGGGACACACCGCGGGCACCTACCGCTTCTTCGATCTGCCGCTTGTAGACCTTCAGCTTGTTCTGCAGCTTCTCCACCAGCTCTTGCATGCGCTGGTTGGTCTTGTGGTCCTCCTCTGTCTGGAAGACCAGCTCTTTGAGGCGGCGCTCATTCTTCCGCAGTGTCTTGACCGTCTCCACGTGCTGTTTCTGCTCACCATCCAGCTCTGTCTCTAGTTCCTTGATCTGAGGGGAGAAGAGAGGGACATGGCTGAAGGAATGCAGGTTTTTGAACTTGGGAGCTCAGTGGCCTTGGGTGGGGGTGTCATGGCTGCCATGTCCACTTCCTCCCCGGAGGAGAGCAGGCAAGCCCTGGCCAGGAGGGTCAGGTGGGTTCTGCCTTTCATGTACCTGCTGTGGTTGTCAGATGGGTCCCTTTCCCTGAGCCTCAAGTTTACTCCTCTGGGAAGCGGGGGAGGCAGAGGCTGGACAAGGTGACTGAACCTCCTGGCCCCTCTAGCTCTGACACCGCACAGGTGAAGACTAAGGCTTGTTTTAAGTAAGTAACAAGGGAGGAACAATGTTGGAAACAGACCTCCGTCTCTTCTTGGGGGTGAATCACATGCTGGGGGAGAGGTGGCAGAAGGAGAGGAGACCTTTGTATAAATAAATTGCAGCTCTTGTCTCAACTTCCTTTTCCTTCCTAGCATCTGAGTAACCCAATTCCTCATCAAGCGCTGGGCATGGTGTTTTTGGGAAAAGGCCCCTGCCCAGCCACGTCTCCCCTTTCTCTCTCCTGGCTTAGCTCAGGGGCGCCCTCACCCTGGCTTCCAGTTTCATGATCATGCGCTTCCCTCCTTTCAGAGCCAACTGCTCCGCCTCCTCCATCTTGGCCTGCAGGTCTTTGATGGTGATCTCGTAGTTCTTCTTGATTTTCTCCAGGTGCATGCAGTGGTCCTGCTCTTGCCGGAGTTCTTCTGCCATGCGGGCAGCCTATGGGAAGGGGAGAAGAGTGAGAGGCTGGAGCTGGGTTCCTGTGCAGCCTCACAGTGCTTGTGAGAGGTGGGGGACCTTGTCCTCTGGTCTCTGGGAGACCAAGTGGTGGATGAGTGCTGCGGGGTTTTGGGAGAGGGTGTGCCCCACACTCCTGGGTCCCTCTGAGTGAGAGGGGAGGGGGCAGGCACATGCACGCACAACCAGGCCTCCCAGTCCGTTGACTCCTCCAGCCTGCGGCTCTGCCGCCCCTCTTTGCTGTCTCCTCCCTGAGGCGCACAGCGCAGAGTGTGGGAGGAGCACAGACCTGCAGGGGGAAGATGAAGGTCTGCGTCCAGCCCCTGCGTGGCCTCCAGCAAGTCATTTTACCCTCTCACTCCTCCTTGCCAAAAGGCCTGCCCAGAATAGCCCACTTTCAATGGCTCCTTTGACCCAGGCCCCAGGCCTCAAGCACTGATCGCTCACATGGTCATGTGTAGCTTGTAGTTATTCCTTATTTTTATCTCTTTGGCTTTTCAGAAAAGCCTCCAGACTCCCCAGAGCAAGGACCACAATCCTACTGGCAGGGCCCTATGCACAGTGACCCGTGAGGGGTGGGGGCGGCCTTCCCTGCCGAGGGTGGCCTGGTCCTCAGCGGGCACCCAGGCCTTTCCCACCAGCACCAGGCAGCGTGCACACTGACGTCAGTCATGGCTTTCTTGGCCCTCTCGTCGGCTGAGCGGAATTCACCGATGAGCTCCTCGTGCTCATTGGAGATGCGCTGGACATCTGACTCCAGCTTACGCTTGACCACAAGGAGGCTTTGGTTCTGGAGGAGAAAATGAAGACATCGCAGTGACCTGGAAGTCTGCATAGCCCTCCCGTGTCCAGGAAAGAAAAACAACCCTTGCCCAGACACATTTGCCAGACCCCTCAACAGGAAATGGCCCTGGGCTCCCTGCTTGGGGTAGGGTCTCTCCCCGCATCTTTCTCTGGGTTTTTAGAGCAGAACTTATGTCACAAGGAACCCAAGAATACTGTCATTTAGGCCTGGGGTGGGTGGCAGCTCTAGAACAATCCTGAACTCAGAGCTGGGAAAACCCAGGTTCAAGCCCCAGTACTTCCACCTACGTGGATAAATTCTTTACCTCTAGGCTTTGATCTTATCTCTAAGATGGGGTTATAATTCCTATATGTCCCATGCACATTTTTTCTTTTGGTGAATTCACATGAGATGCTTATTAAGAGTTAAGCTGTGCTGGTAAAGGATTACACTATCAGCAGTACTGGTGTTACCACTGGCGGTAGAAGGGGGTCCCCACTGTTGACCATGGATAAGCCACGGAACTCTCTGGGTCACGGTTTCTCATTTGAAAAGTGAATGTCAGACTTTGGAATATTCTAGATCCCGTCCAGTTCTGAAGTTCTGTCCTCAGCTACACTGAAGATAAGGTGATCCTTAAAATTGGCTAAATCATCAGAATCTCCTGAGGAGTTTGAATTTAAAAGTTTAGATTTCTGGAGTCCCACCAGAGACCCACCGGATCAGAGTCTCCAAGGGAGAGTCTGGGAGTCTGTCTTTGAAAGCTCTGCACAACTGTGCGTGCACACATTGTGTGTGCACTGGAAATGGTTAAGATGGTACATCTGATGTTGCGGGCTTCTTGCCGTAATAAGTAAAGTCTCAGGTGGGTGAGTTCTGAGGATTTCCCAAGTGGGGACAACTGTCGGCCTCTAAGTTCTGAAGGGAGCCCACAGGATTTGGGCACCATCCTGGCCTTGTCCCAGTGCCCCAGGTGTGAGTCGGCATGGCACCCTCCCAGGAAGCCACCATCCTACCTGGATGTTGACCTCGTTGTGCCGCTCGGTGATCTCCACGACCTCCTGTTCCAGCAGCTTGCGGGAGCGCTCGCTGCCTTCCAGGCCTGAGCGCACCTCCTCCAGCTCCGTCTGCAGCAGGCTCAGGCGCCGCTCCTGCAGGTTGTACTGCTCCCGCAGCTCCTCGTGCTGCCGAGCGTCCTCATCCATCTGGACCTGCAGGTCCTGGGGCAAAAGGACCCGGCCTGAGCCAACCTTTTGGGCCCTGGCATGGCGTGGGGCTGGCCAGGCCTGAGGGTGCCTTGACCTTTATGGACTGGGCTCAGCAGGGAGCTGGGGTGGGGCTGGGGAGATGGCGGCCATAGAGGAAGAGAGTGCAAGGTGTAGACCTGCCCTTGGGGCGTTCACGGTCTGGTTGAGGCCTATCGGGCCAGGGCCCAGGTGTCCAGAGGATTTGTCCAGTGGGCAGTCAGCATGAGGCCAAGGCTTTTCTGATGATAGAGTGCCTGGGGTTTCCAGCAGGGCCTTCTCACGGAGGCCTTCCCCCATGACCTTGACCGTCACACCGCTGCCGGCTAATCCACATCTCCCTTCTCCTGGTCCTATTATTTCTCTAGAGCACTTATCATATTTTTTCGTGCTACGATTTTATTTATTTGTTGTTTGTTGCCTATCTGCAGGGCTGTCTGTTTGTTGTGTCCATTCTTGTATCCCCTAGACCTAATACAGTGCCTAGACTGGGCGGGTCTCTCACTAACCATGTGTTGAAGGCATGGATCCAGCTACAGGTGCTTGAAAGACCAGCCTGACAGGGATGAAGGAAGACTTCAACTCTCTTCATGTTCATTTCTTAAGGTGAGTGGTGGGTATAGGGGTGTGTATTATGTTCTTTATTTTTCTGTGCCTGAATTCACTTTTAATAAGTCAAAAATGACTTTAAAAACCAAGACACGCGCAACTCTCTGTTTTCCTGTTTTCTTCCCTCTCTTCAGTGGTGGTTGGGGCCTCTCATGTATGTAGTCCCCAGGTCCCCTGCTCCCTGGACTGCCAGACTCCCCACGTTGTCACTTTCATGCCTTTATCCTAGCTGCAGACATGCATACAGTTAGCTTCCTGGAAGCCTGCAGGCTTGGGGAAGGCTTCCTTTGTGCTTATTTTTCCTTCTCCCAGATTGCTACCTTGATTTGCTGTTGCAGCCTTTTCAGTGTCTTTACAAGTTCACTGTTGTTCTTGTTGGCGTGGTCCAGCTGGATTTCCATCTCATTCAGGTCTGTCTCCATCTTCTTCTTGAGCCGAAGCGCCTCTGCCCGGCCCTTGGCCTCCGCCTCCAGGCTGGCCTGCAATGACTCAATTGCCCGCTGGTGGTTCTTCCTGCAAGTCCAAACAGAGAAGGCCTCGCTGGGCATGCTGGGCCTGCTGGTCAGGCTGTGCTAATCTTCCCTAGATGAGAGGTCTGAGAGCTTCAACATGGATATGGCCACCATATTTGAAATCAGACCGTATCTCCCCTTAAACATGTAAGTGGGGGAGTATTGTGCTTCGGGAAAAGAAACGAAGGTCAATGTTTACCACCTGTCTTTTGGGATCTCAATTCATTTAACATGCAAAACAGCCTTGCAAGGAAACTGAGCCTCCACGATGACAAAAAACATGGCAGAGGTTTCGCCCACCATGGAGTCAGGATTGAAACCCAAATGCTAGCCTGTTTTTTAAATTACAAAATGTGAGCCTTGGCAATACGGGTCAGATTTATGTCTCTCTTTAAAATAGCAGTCATCGTTTGATTGTATTTACCATATTTAATTTTATTGTAGTCAACGTAATGAACATTTTCATAAAGCCCTCCTATACGCTGGGGGTGGTGCTAACCTCCTTTCACAGAAGGGAACCAGAGGAGGTAATTTAGATGTCCAAAAAATAATTGTTTCATTGAGGGAGATAAATGGGTAGCACGTAAAGATCCTGTCACCTGCCCCACGCTGTGTTCACTCCTGCTCCACCTGGAACACCTTCTATGTGCTTGCACATTACTGGATTTGCAGCGCTTGGAGATGTATTTGATTTCTAGACATGGGAGAAGGTATCCTAACATTCTTGGAAGGGAACAAAATTTTGATTCACTTTGATTTAAAAAATAAATTCAGGAAAAACTATAAAACAGGTTGAAAAAAATTAAAGAAGATCTAAATAAATGGAAAGACATACATCTTCATGGATAAAAAGACCTACTATTGTTAAGGTGGGATTCACTGCAATCCTTGTCAAAATCCCAGCTGACTTCTTTGCAGAAGTTGACAGGCTGATCCTAAAATTTATATAGAAATGCAAGGGACCCAGAATAACCAAAACAATCTTGAAAAAGAAGAACAAAGTGGAGGATCCACACTTCCCAATTTCGAAGCTTACTGTGAAGCTACCGTGATCACAACATTGTGGGGGTGCCTGGGTGGCACCGTTAGACATCAGGACTCTTGGTTTCATCTCAGGTCATGGTCTCAGGGTTGTGAGATTGAGCCCTGTGTTGGACTCCAAGCTAGGCATGGAGTCTGCTTGAGATTCTCTCTCCCTCTCCCTCTGCCCCTTACGCTTGTGCTCTCTCTCTCTTTCTCTCAAATAAAAATCTTAAAAAAAAAAAAAAGACATTGTGGTCCTGGCATAAGGACAGACTTATAGATCAATGAATCCAGAAATAAACCTTAGTCAATTCATTTTCAACAAGGTTGCTAAGACCATTCAGTAGAGAGAGAACAGTCTTTTCAGAAAGTGATGCTGGGACAACTGGATATCCACACGCAAAAGAATGAAATTGGACCCCTTCTTCACACTTTCTACAAAAATTAACTCAAAATGGGTCAAAGACCTAAATGTAAGAGCTAAAACTATAAAACTCTTAACTCATCTGGGAAACATAGGCAGAAATTTTTGTGACTAGATTAGGCAATGGGTTTTTAGATAGGACACCTAAAATACAAGCTACCAAAGGGAAACAAAACCCAGATACATTGGACTTTATTCAAATTAAAAACATTTGTGCTTCAGAGGATATCATTAAGAAAGTGAGAAGGGGGCTGCCTGGGTGGCTCAGTCAGTTAAGCGTCCGAGTCTTGATTTTGACTCAGGTCATGATCTCAGGGTCCTGGGATGGAGCCCTGCATGGGGCTCCCTGCTCAGGAGACAGGCTGCTTGAGATTCTCTCCCTCTCCCTCTGCCCCACCCCCAGCTCGTGCACTCACTCTCTCTCTCTCTCTCTGGAATAAATAAATCTTTAAAAAAATTAAGGAAGTTAAAAGGCAACCCACAGAATGGGAAAACATATTTGCAAATTAAATATCTGATAAAGCAAGGGTCTAGCATTCAGAATATATAAAGAACTCCTACAACTGAACAATAAAAAGACAGCCTGGTTTTTAAAATGGGCCAAGGACTAGAATAGACATTTCTCCAAACAAGATATGTAAGTGGCCAATAAGCACATAAAAGACGCTCAGCATCATTAGCTATAATGGAAATGCAGTTCTAAACCATGGTGAGATACTACCTCACATCCACTAGGATGGCTATGATAAAAAAGGTAATGATAAATGTTGGAGACGATCTGGCGATACTGCAGTCCTTAACACAGGGAATGTAAAATGGTGCAACTGCTTCAGAAAAGGATCTGACAGTTCTGCAAAAAGTTAAACATAGAGTTAATGTACGACCAGAACTAGGTATATATCCACGAGAAATGTAAACCTAGATCCACACAAAAACTTGTATATGAATGGTCATAGTGGCATTATCCACAGTAGCCAAAAGGTGAAATCAACACGAATGTCCATCAGCTGATGAATGAATAAAATGTGACCTGCCGAAACAATGGAATATCATTCAGGAATAAAAAGGAATGAAATACTTCCTGACACATGCTCCAACGTGGATGAAGCTTGAAAACATTCTGCTGAAAGAAGCCAGTCACAAAGAACCACACATTGTATGATTCCACTTATATGGAATATCCAGACTAGGCAAGTCCAAAGAAAGTCGTTGGCTAGATTAGTTGTTGCCTTGGGCTGGGAGTGGAGGTGGTGGGGAGATATGGGGGCATGACTGCTAAGGGATATGGGGTTTATCTTGGGGGGGGTGATGAAATGTTCTAAAATTGTAGTGATGATTGCACAACTTAAAACCATTCAATTTTTCCCTTGCCACGGGCAAACTATATGTAAATTATATCTCAAATCTGTTGCAAACTCTCTCTCTCTCACACACACGCACACACACATGCACGGACCACATAGGGGCATAGCTAGATATTTAGGGTGGGAGTCAGGTTTAGCCTGATGGCTGCAGAGTCATGGGGCTTCTCTCCCCAGTGGCTCTCCTACAAGCCTGTAGAAGTGATTGTGGGGGATGTTGTAAACTCAGGAAGCCACAGTGCGGGGAGATTTCAGACAGGCCGTTTAGGGAAGGGTGCCAATATGGACAGTTGCAACTGTGTTGATCTTCCCAGAATCATAACAAATCATATTTCTGTAAACCAAAACCTAGTGCTGGGTCCAGAAGTTTCTTAGAACCTCAAACAGCAACAGAGGATACTGGATTAAAAAGAAATCTCCAAATCCAGCACTCCTTGGCACCCCAACAAATCAATTCTTTTTCGTGATGTTCTCTAAGGGTTCACGAATGTTAATAGTGACATAGCTGTGTGGTTTTGCAGGTTACAATGTACTTTGATATCTACCATCTCATTTAATCTTCCCCACACCCCAGAGCCAGGATGAGGAAGCTATCATCATTCACATCTGTTAGATGGGACAATTGCACCTCTCTCACGGGGGGTTTTCCTAATTTTTTTATGGTGGGAAAATGCTTGTTACGTGAAATTTCCTATGTTAACCATTTTTAGGTGCACAGTCCAGTGGTATTAAATATATAATATGCTGTGCTGCCCTTGCCACCACCCATCCCCAGAACTCGTTTCATCTTATAAACCTGAAGTCATGTCCCCAGTAAACACTAACTCCCCCCATCCTTCTTTCCCCCAGCCCCTGGCAAATATCATTCCGCTTTGTGTTTCTATGACTGTGACTGCTCTAAGTACTTCCTGTAAGTGGAATCATACAGTATCTTTTTGTGACTGACTTCTTTCACTTCGTATAATGTCCTCAGGGTTCATCTATGTCAGAGCAGGTGTCAGAATTTCCTTCCTTTGTAAGGCTGAATAAAATTTCATTGTATGGGGGTGCCTGGGTGGCTCAGCCAGTTGGGCGTCCAGCTCTTGATTTAGGGTCAGGTCATGAGCTTGGGGTCGTGAGATTGAGCCCTGCACTGGGCTCCACACTCAGCAAGGAGCCTTGCTTCTCTCCCTCTCCTTCTGCCCCTCTCCTCGTTCGTGCGCGCGCACACGCTCTCTCTCAAATAAATCTTTAAAAAAATTCCATTGTATGTACAGACCACATTTTGTTTATCCATTCGTCAGTGGACATTTGGGTTGCTTTCATGCTGTAGCCCTCCTGAATAATTCTATGAACACAGGTGTATAAATCTCTCTTCAAGACCCTGCTCTCAATTCTTTTGGGTAGATACCCAGAAGTAGAATTGCTGGATCATATATTAATTCTATTTTAAATTTCATGAGGAACCTCTATACTGTTTTCACACCATTGTACATTCCCGCCAGCGGCACGCAACGGTTCCAGTTTGTCCACATCCTTGCCAATGCTTATCATCTTCTTTGTTTTGGATAGTAGCCATCCTACTGGGTATGAGGTGGTATCTTATTGTAGTCTTGATGGGTGTTTCCGTAATGACGAGTGATGGTGAGCATCTTTCCCCGTGCTTATTGGCCATTTGTATATCTTCTCTGGAGGAATGTCTAGTTAGGTCCTTTGTCCATTTTTGAATTATTACAGGTTATTATCTCATGGGGTTTGGTGATCACTTAAGTACTACATTTCAAAGTAGTCACCTAAATTGCCTAAGGTCACATGACTAGTGGGTGGCGGAGGCCCAGGTTTCTGGACTCTACTCCTTCATGCTACCTCAAGTCAGCCTCCCATTGCGTTAGCCCCATACCTCGTGGCTTCAAATTCCTCTTCTTTCTCGTGGATTCTCCGGTCGATGTCAGCTTTCACCTGAGCCAGTTCCAGCTGAATTCGAATCACCTTGCTCTCTTCAACCTGTCGACGAATATAAACATCAGTCTTTCTGGCCGAGTAGGTGCGTGGTCCCTGGCCAAGGGTCCAGCCTCGAAGGTGATGGCCATGTGGTTACCTCCAGGGAAGACTCAGCTTCCTCCAAGGCCACCTGGAGTTCTTCCTTCTCAATTTCCAATTTTTTCTTCAACTTCTGCAGCTCATGCACACTCCGTCCTCCCTCACCCAGTTGATCAATCAGTTCCTTTATCTCCTCTGCGGAAGGAATATTCTCATTAGTAAGGCACATCCAGCTTCCCAGGGTCATCGCATGTGGCTACACTGCTACGTCAGGGCAGAAGCAGGCACTCCTAGCTTTACTGTATCTATAGAGAAGCAATATACTCCCAAGTCATAGACTCAAGGCGCATCAGGGCTTGGACACTGGGGAACAGTGGGTTCAAGCTCCTCGTTTTATAGATGAGAGGCTGCGGCCCAGAGAAGAGCGAGCAAGCACAGAGCAGCTTTGGGGCCAGTGCCCAGGACTCCCCGGGCCTGTGAGGCCTTCAGTCAGGGTCTTCTTTTCTGAGAGCCCCTGCTCCTCTCTGCCTCCCTGCCTCCCTGCCACTAGGTCTGAAAACCAGCCTCACAAGAAAAGGTGGGCGGATCAGAGCCTTTCTGATCTCCTTCCTCATTTGGGAGACCTCTCTGTTGCCCACCCAGAGGAACCCCCAGGGACCTACAGCACTTTGGAGCAGTCACAAATCTCAGCCCACAATCAGAGGGGTCCAGGAAATGTCAGCGTCCTGATTAATCCGTGACCTAACTCCATGTCTACATCAAGCCTCCTTGAGTTCCGAGAAATCTCATTTAATCCAGGGTCTCCCTGCCTGGGTTCCTGAGTTCCAGAATGCTCTCTGTGGAGAGCATTAGGGGCATCATCTAAGTCTCAGCTGTTTGTGTCCCCCCAGTGATGCCTGGCATCACAGACACACCTATAGCCCACATGTCTTCCTATCACCTGTCCCTGAACACAGTGGCTGTTTCCAGAACATTCCCCACTGCCCTGCTCTGGGACCGTGAGGAACACCGTGGTGCTGCTTCACACGCTCTCAGCCCAGACAGGCTGCTTGGCCGCTCTCCTCCAGGGCTCCCACCAGGCTGGGTCTACTTTACAACTTTTTTCCCTCACCTATGCTTCACCTGCCAGGTGAGGTACATATTCCTCTTAACCGCTGGGTTACCGGGGAATTTTATCCATCTGCACCAGGAGCTGGTGGGAGGGTGTGGGTGGGGAACAGAGGTGGGTAGGGGAGGAGGCAGGGCCCTGGGCCATTGGCAGGGACCCTCAGCAGTGCCTCATCACCTCCCTCCTATTTTCTGTCCTCTCCTAGTCCAGACAACCTTGATCTGGGTGTTCTGGCTGTTCCTCCCCAATCTTAATTCGTGTATTTATGTTCAAGTCCTTCAGTACTCAGACTTTTGAGGTTACAAAAGCAGGGCCCTTCATACCTCAAACGCTGGGCTCTCACAGTTCTCCCCTGTAACCTGACAGCTCCCCAGGGAGGGGCTGCTAGGGCCTTGGGCAGATTTGGGGACAATCAGGGACCATCTGCTTCTACCCTCCATTGGAGTGACCCTACATCAGGCACCTGACCTGGACTGAGGAAACCCTGTATTGGCTGAGATTTCATTTGCTGCTCAGCAGAACAGGGATCCCAAAACAGTTCTTGAAAATAAAAATACTGACATCTCTCGCACAACTGATTTTGTGATTAGAAATGTGCACCTGCCATAAAAGCAAACAGTGCAGGCAGATCTCTGAATGGCACAATGATCTTCAACAGATAGGCAGCATTCTTCAAATAGTATCCACAGAATAAAACTCCAGCCCCGTACGTAGGAAATCTTACACGTGTATGTGTATTATGTACATATGATAGGTGTAAGGGCTCGATACACAAAATCGACCGAGCCCTTATTTGTTTCAGTCACTCTACCGAGTGAAGATTTCACACATCTTGTTTCATTGTCACACCGACCTTACAAGGGAGGCAGTATCTCCCCGACTCACAGGTCAGGAAACTAAGGCATGCAAAGGTTGAGTGACTCACCTGCTTGACGTCCTGTTGCTGAATGCCCGAGTGCCTCTGCACAGTGTTGGTAGTATGTATCTATTGGTTGCCTACGATGTGCCAGGCGCTCAAACCCATGACGCACTCAGGAGGAAGGAGGCCCTGTGTCTTTGTCCCTGCCCTCCGACTCACCCTGCAGAGTCTTGTTCTCCTTCTTCACCGACTCCAGGTGCTCCAGGGACTCCTCATAGGCAGTCTTGATCTTGAAGCTCTCTGTCATGTACATGCGACACTCCTTCTGCGAACTGTCTACCTCCACCTGCAGCTCTTCGCACTTCTGCTGCCACTCAGCCAGCATCTTGTCAAAGACCCGCTGCTTCTTGTCCAAGGCGGCGGCTGCAGCGTTGGCCTAGGGAGAGACGGGGCTGGTCTCCGCGGGTCTGACTCTCCAGCCCCTTCCCCTCCTCTGCTCTCTTCCCTGCCTTCCCCACCCCTCCCCAGTAACTCTGGTGACCTCAGACTTCTGGGGGACTGAGAAATAATTCCACAGGTATGGCACAAGCACGGGGCAGGGAGTCTTGGAAAGAGCCTCGTCCCACTTCTTCAGCTTCTACTACTAGATGTGCTTCTAGCTACTAGAAGCTACTAGCTTCTACTACTACTGTCCTGGGGCAGTCCATCTTACCATCCCAGGCTCAGATTTTCTTAGGTGTAAAATGAGGGATCTGGGCCACAGCAGCCTTCCCAGATTTAAACATTCACCCAACTCTCCATAGCCTGTCTCTCTGTAATTTCCTAATATGTGTTATACGTCATCGTCCAACTCACAGATGGGCTTGGTGTTATTTTTCTTGTGAATCAAAGCTGATTTTTCTCAGACCTTATTTTTCATAGACCATTCACGTTTTTTCATAACTGCCTGGCAACTATGTATTTGCTGCTGTGCAATGTTGGATTTTGTAAATTTCTGCTAAATTTCTTGCTTGTCGAGGGGAGCAAATGGTTTTCAGGTTTTGGGACTGTTTTCCTGAAGCCTCTCACGTGGCTATGACCCTCTGCCTACATGCCCATCACCACTGGCCTGAAGCAGTTGCCCTATCTAGACCAAGACCAGGTTGCTGTGTGCCAGTGGAAATCTCATTTAATTCGGCCTGGAGCCTTGCAGATCAATCTGCACCAGGGACGCAAACAAGAATATTTAGCCACACAAAGTGTGTGGGCTGTGGTTTGCATGAGGAAAAGGGGAAGAGAGACAGTAGTTGCATGACTTCCTGGGACTGTTTTGTCCTCATCACAGACCTATTTGAATAGTGGCTTGTTGAGTATTAAGATCGGGCAGGAGCCTGTGTCCGGGAAGCTTGAATACGGACCCTGTGCTCCATCTTGTTGGGCCAACTCTTTCTTCTTGCTACGCCCAGACATGTGATAGTTTCAACCAACTCCCTGGGGTCTCTTGGACCCAGCAAGCAGTTAACCCCCTGACCTTCTCCAAGTCGATGGTGAGGTCCTCGACTTCTGCCTGGAGTCGCTGTTTATTTTTCTCGAGGGAGGCAGCCCGGGCTTGGGCGGTCTCAGCTGTCTCTTCTGCTTCCTGGAGCCTGGCGGCCAGTCTCCTCCTGTGGGCGAGGGCAGGAGAGGCCGTCAGGGAAACACGGGAGCCCGTGGGGCTGGGGGCTGGGTTTGTGGTGCCACAGTGGCGAAGATGCAGACGAAATAGAGAGTGTTCAGAGGAGAGCAGTCATTGTCCGTCTGTCCGTTCATCCATCCATCCATCCAACAACTATTTATTGTTTCTACTCTGGGTCAGGTATCATTCTAGGTATTAGAGAAACAGACCAAGACCCCTGCCCTCATGAAACTCCTGCTCTCGTCGGCGGATAGACACAGAGACATGAGCAGCATGGAGGAAATAAGGCAAGGAAGGGGACACACGAGCAGAGGGAGAGGAGGGAGAGAATCCTGCGGGTGTCTGGGGAAGAAGGTCCGGGCAGAGAGAGGGGAGGGGCTGGGATTCAGCCTGAGCTTTGGCGTGGGATTAGGCAGGCAGCTCCCGGACGTTCTCAACAGAAAATAGAAAAAGGGCTGGAGGGCAAAGAGGTGGGGAGTGGCAGGATGTAGATTTAGGCTCAATGTATCAAGAGCTTTTGATAAGAGATTTATGTCAGCTGGAGGCCACTGTGCTTATTGCTATCTTGTTGCCACAGATGCCAGTGGGCAGGAGGCACCAGCAAGCAGGCTGGGGTCCCCTCCCTGCCTGCCTCACGGTGGCTCACACACAGGGCTTCCCGTGGGCGACCAAGCCAGCCCTGTTCCTATACGTAGAAGGCGGCTCAGCGCCCCATTCACGTGTTCACTCTTATTTCCTCAGGCCTGTCAAGCAGAGTGTCCACTTTCCTAGGTTGCAAATGAAGAAGAAAGCTCACAAGATTTGAGGGCGTTTAGCACAGAGCAGGAGAACTGCCAGTGTGAGGGCCCTTGCTGCTGAGTGTGGTCCACATACTCTTAGCATCACCCAGAGGCCTTGCTCCAGACCCACCAGACCTGTGGAAGCTTCCCAAGCACTTTACGGGCAGAGAAACCCTGCCTGGAGGGGGAGACCCTGCTCCTGACCTCCCTGCTGGGAGCCTGAGCACTTTAGGGCAGAGGACGCAGAGAGCTTTAAAGAGGGAACCCGAAGGCTGGGTATTCTGCCAAGGGCACAAAGTGGGCTTCGCTGTCTAGACACACATCTCCCCCCCCCCCTTTAAGAAGAGCTGGTGAACTGCCTTCTCCTGGCTGTGGTCCTGGTCTCCACGGTGGCTGACATGGTCAGACCCCTGCACCCCCCCAGCGCCACCCCCACCCCAGCCTTCCTGCTCTCCAGTGCAGGGTGACACTCACTTGGTCTCCTCCAGCTCCTCGGTCCTCTGGATGGCATCAGTCTCATACTTGGTCCTCCAGGTGGTCACCTCAGTGTTGAGCTTGGACACGAGGCGCTGCAGCTCTGACTTTCCTCCCTGCTCCTCCTCCAGCTGCTCCTTCACCAGGTCTAGGTCATGCTTGGTGTTGGCGAGACTCACCATGGCCGTGCTGCGAGACTGCGGGGACCAGCCGAGCCGGTCAGAGGCACCAATGGTCCCTATGGCCCCCCGGGCCATGGCTTAGATATACACAGTGTTGGATCAACATTGCAGCCAGTAAAGGGGGAAAAGGGCACCTGACTCTACAACCCAAACCATTAGGGTTTATTTTCCTTGTTTTGTTCCAGTTACTGGCCACGAGGATATGGAATTTTGTCAGTTTTCATTTCGTTGTACACGTGGCATACCACAGTCTTGTAGTTAACCTTTTAACTTTTTATTGAATCATATTTTTCATGTTCCTTCCACATCTTTATAAGCTGTAACTTTCTTCAGAAAGACAGCTCCCTCACCCCCACCCCCTCCCCAAACAAACCTTGGATTCCTCATCCAGCTGCCTCTTGTAATCGTCCACCTGCGACGTCAGTGATGTCTTTATCCGCAGGATTTGGTTGAGCCGGCTCTGGGATTCTTCGTATTCCCGGCTCAGCTCCCCATTCTCAGCTGAGTGAGAAGGGAATGGGAGAAATATTGGATGGAAAACTGGCTCCCCAGCCAGATCCTAAACTCCCCCAGTGCAGCGTTCCCAAAGTACCCAGTAAATATGGTGACTTGGCCAACTGAGCTGGGAAGGGGAGCATGGTGAACCATTACAAGCCACCCAAATTTAAGTGAGCCCAGGAGAGGAGCAATTGTCCAAGCATTGCCAACATCCAGGTGTCTTGCATGGGGTACAGGGCTTCCGATCATGAAGTCCCAGCCCCTGGCATGAGACACAGCAAAGAAGTTTGAAGGAAACAGTGGGGCAGAGAGTGTTTACTTTGAAAAATTAACTGTCACGGTCCCCGAACCTATACTCTAGTCGTCTGTGAACTGATTCTTGGGGCGAGAGGCCAGGAAGACGTGCATGAGCCGGAGAGGATGAGCAAGGGTTTCTAGTTTCTGCTCTGGAAGTCATTAGTTTTGTGGCAAGTTACCTCCTCTCACTGAGCTTCCCTTTTCTTATTTATCAAATGGGGATGTTGATTTTCGAAAGTATTCAGGGTGTGGGAAATAAGGCCAAAGGATGCCAGCAGGTTCTCTGGGTGTCACAGTGGAACATTATCTAACTGGCCTGTCTAGGGAGTATTTACTTGTCTCAGGGAATAGCGTGGTTGTTTGGCTTGCTGTTTACCGCAGGTAAGAGCCCAGCCTCTGCAAAGTGAGGTGTTAAGTGAAAAGTGATAAGTTGCAAATTATTTTTGCCTTAGAGATGCAAAGGATCTCTTCTGGTAAAAACAACAACAACAACAACAACAACAACAAAACCAAACCCAGAGGTTGCAGTATTACTATGTTGTAAGACATTAACTGGCTTTGCGTCTAACTTAGCAAAGTTATATATAGGCGTCCTTTCCCCAACCGACTGTGTAAATCTCTGCCCTTCAGATGCTCTTAGAAGGCAGGTTTGCCATTTTCTGGCTCCTTCATTAGTGACACATGTTCACTGTCTCTTAGTATGCAGGTCATGTTTTAAAATGTTTAAAAATTGTGTTTTGTGGGCGCCTGGGTGGCTCAGTCGGTTAAGCGACTGCCGTCGGCTCAGGTCATGATCCTGGAGTCCCAGGATCGAGTCCCGCGTCGGGCTCCCTGCTCAGCGAGGAGCCTGCTTCTCCCTCTAACCCTCCCCCCTCTCATGTGCTCTCTCTCTCTCTCTCATTCTCACTGTCTCAAAATAAATAAATAAATCTTTAAAAAAAAAAAGAAAAAAAATTGTGTTTTGTCTGCTGCCCCTCCTGCTGATCTCACAGGGTGGTTGACAGAACTGGGAGGGAAATGCTTTGAATAGTGTCCCCTGTTAGACACTGTAAAGATGATACTTGGAACGCTCAGTGGGTGGAATCAAATCTCCTGTCTCATCACAGGGCATGTGAATTTTCCAAGGCCAAGAAAGCTCTGGGAAGGGGACCCAGCTACTCCTTCAGTTTCCTTGAGGATCTCTGTTGTGTTCCATGCACGGTTCCTCAGGAAGCTACAGCGAGGGGCCAGCTCACCTTGCAGGCGGGTCCTGATGGCATTGATTTCTGCCTGGTTTCGCTCCAGCTCAGCCACCTTGGCATTGGCTTCTGCTAAGCTGTCTTCCAGCTTTCGGATGTGAGCCTCGGCATTCATCTGCTCAGGAAGAATGAACCCCATGGGGAAATGGGGAACCGGCCCTCCCTGCTTCCCACCTGGGTTCCCCTAGTGCAGCCTCCCAGACTGCCTGCCTGGTCCTTCTAGAACATCCCTGTCTCAGAACCATCTTCCCCCCACCCCAGCTCACCATTTCTACCAACATAAGCCTGGAGCCTTTTGGTTGGCACACAGACCCTCACTCTCCGGTTCATCTCCCTTTTATGGCCACTCCGGACCCCTGCAGACCTCACCCAATAAGAAAATGCAACAGGTCCGTTTAAGAAAAAATACTAGCCTTAGTGCAGGGGTCTGCAGATAAACTAGGGGCTGCGAAGATGCCTCGTGAGTGTCTAAAATGTGGAATAGTAGTTGGCTGCGACAGGGACCCCAAAAGCATCCTCCCTGCTCACCTTTGGGGCCCCCCTTTCTCTCATGTCGCAAGAAGGTTCTTCATGTGGCAGATGCTTGGTAAACGCACATTGAATGGCTTACTTGATTTTCCCTCTTGCCATTTATCCCTTTTTCATTGTGGTGATATATGCATTTATCCAACTAGTCTCCCAGCTCCTTGAGGATGTAGTCGTCCTAATGTAACGGTCATCTTAATAGCTCACTTTTATCGAGCTCTTCTTATATGCCAGGGACGGTTGCAGCCCTCACACCAGTGCTATGGAGTGGGGATTATTAATGTCTCCATTTTACAGATGAGGAAACTGAGGCACAGTTAGGTTATGAACTTGGGGTCTGGGATGGGCTCATCTCGGTTCCCTTCACAACATTCATTCAGAACATGCCTCGGGCTTGCCGGGGGGCTCGGGAAATATTTGCGAAGCAGCCAGACACTGGGGCACCTCCCTGTGGCTCTGTAGGGGTCTTCCCTCACCTTGGACTTCTGCACAGTCTCCATGCTGGCATTGAGGTCGTCGATCTCAGCCTTCATGACCTGCTTGTCCTTCTCCAGCTTGGACTTGACCCTCTGCAGGTTCTCCACGTGCTCGGTCAGCTCGGCCATGGAGTCCGTGTGCTTCTTACGCAGTGTGGAGGCCGCTGCCTCGCTCTGCAGGGCCGCCTCCTCCAGCTCCCTCCTCAGCTTTAGCAGCTCTGCCTCCCGCTTGCGGTTCTGCTCAATCTGGGAGAGAGGAGAAGCGCTGCTTAGTGGAACTGACCGGTACTGGCCTCCTGGGGCCTGACACTGCCCACCTGCTCAGCAATCCCCCGCTATTTCTGCACCCCACTGATAGGATGTCTTGATGGAGATATCCGTCCTGAGCCTCTGGGAGGGTTGCCCACCAGATTCATTTAGATAGCGTTGTGCCTTGGATTGTGCCTCCTAAAAAGATATGCTCAATCCTTAACCCCCGATACCTGTGAATGTGACCTTATTTGGAAACAGGGTCTTTGCAGATATAAACAAGTTAAAATGCCATAACTGGATTAGGGAGGGCCCTAACCCAATGGCTGGTTGTCCTTCTAAGAGGAGAGATGTTTGGATCCAGGGAGACACACAAGAAGAAGGCCATGTGACCACGGAGGCAGGGATTGGAGGGATGCAGCTACAAGCAAGGAACACCAAAGTTTGCCAGCAACCTACTAGCAGCCAGGAGAGAGGCCTGGGACACAGTGTCCCTGAGCCTCCAGAAGGAGCCCACCGGGCAGCCCCTGCTCCGTGGCTCCCCATGTCCCACAGCCCCATGACCCCGCTTCCTCCCATTCCCCTGGTACCCTGAATCCTGTTGTTGCCCTAACTTTCCCTGCATCGCTAGACATCCCTTCTTAATGCCTGCTTTCCCAGGACCTTGACCACAGCTGGACATCAGCTCAGCAGGCCCCTCCAACAGCGAGCAGACTGTGGCCAGAATGGTGAGGGGGTGGGACGTGGAGTCCAGGGAGCCTTCCGGTGCTGAGGGACACCATCCACATTCCTGCTCTCAGCTCTGACCCAGGGTCCACCTTTATAAGAGACCTGACTACACGGAATTAGAAGGAGAGTTTCAAGTGTCTCCTGTCAGTCTCCACAAGGCCTTTTATTTGAATTGAAGGAAGTTGAATTCCACACCAGAGGCTCAGCTTGGATTCCAGCCCTCGGAGTGTGGGGTCACCCCATGCATTAACCATGTCCTTATTTTCTGTATTCTGATGCTTTGACATCTGGGGCTTTGCTGACCCTGGAAGGACGGCCCCTCCCAGCGTTAGCTAACTCCTAGAGATAGCAAACAACCGGATTTCCAATGCAAAGCGCAACGGATCTAGAGCCCACACCTCCAACCCACACTCTCAGCCACTCTGACCTGCCCTCAGTAGCCCCATGGCCAGGTACCAGACAACTAGGGACAGCCCCTTTGCCCTAGAGCCTGCTGAAATTATGGAAACTAGCCCGTCCTAAGCCTGCTTACTCTGCCTCCCTTGTTCCTTCCTCAGAAACCACAGTAAAGGTTCTTGCCTACAATTTCCCCCTGCCCTGGCCTCCTGCTGACCTTGGTGCCTCCCCGTGTAGCCCTGCATGGCATGCCCCTCTTCTTGGGAACTGTCACAGACTTTCTTTAGTGACAATCCTCTCTCGATCTGCTGGTCTTACTGCAGCTCACATTTTCTATAAACACGAATTGTACAACGCCTGCCCTCTGCCTTCAGTCCAGTGCTGCTTCTGTCAACACCACCGAGCTAAGAAGACCAAACCAGCCCTTCTCTTCTTTATTATTGTTTTCTCCTCATGTCAGCCCCAGAAATTCAGCAAGAACTGGTCTTTTCCCCACTGCTCATCCTCCAGTAATTTTTTTTCTCCCTGCAGGCGGGCAGGAATTGGGGTTCCTGGGTCGCCTGAGGATGGTACCTGAGCAGACGTGGCTCCCCCAGCCTCTTCCAGCCTGTCACTGAGGTCTTCAAGGTCCCGGGACAGGTCGCTGCGCTGTTTCTCCACCTGGGGAAGATGGAATGAGCATGACGGGAGCCGTGCAGGAGCTCCCCTTTCTCTGGTAAAGACTGCAGTGACCACATGGTGTCTGTGAGGCTGGGGGCCTGCACTTGGGGAGTTCTGCCCTCTGCCTGCCACCCCGCACGCTCAGTGAAGGATGCCTGTGTCCTTCTGCACTGCGTGGGTCTACCTGCCCTTCCTACCCCCGGCCCGGTTGGGCTGAATCTGGAGTTTAGGTGTGTGAGGGTTTCACCTCCCACCAGCTTTCTGGCCTCATCCTCTGCAGGATCTGATCCCTACCCTAAAGCCTCAGTCCATTCTTTTCTTTTCTCTTTACATCTTCGTCACTGTGCAGAGAGGTGCTATTTCTTCTCTTTGCCTAGAAATTCTTCCCGGCATCCGTCTGTTGAACTCAGTCTCTGAGTCCCCAGGCTAATGTTGCCTCCTCTACCTGCCCCAGGCAGAACTAGCCTCCTCTCCTTGGACTCACATCAGAAATAGTATATTAGTATCTTACATCATAATTAATATTGCACACAGAGCGCCGGGCCTTGTGCACAGCTCGAGAATCAGTGAGGCCCGTTCAATTGGAAACCTGTTCTCTCGCTTTCCTGAGTGGAGTGTCTGTCTGCTTATGGTTGGATTGTGACTGGTGCTGGGTCTTTAGACTCAAAAAGTGCAGAAGTATTTCATTTACCTTGGCTCTCATTGCCCGCTCAGCTTCCAGTTCTTCCTCCAGCTCCTCAATTCGGGCCTAGCGGACAAACAAGCAAAGGGGGGTTATCTCTTCTGGGTGAAGTTACAAACGTAACCGTTTGGCCTTTTAATATGGAAATGATGGCAAGTTGCTGAGCATGTGATGGACACCATCAACAGCAAAAGGAAACTGGGCACAGAGAGTGTGTGCAATGGCCCTGAGGCAGGAGGGAGGCTGGGGAGTGGTGGGGGAAGGCCGGGTGACAAGGTCCGGGAGGGAAGAGGGGCAGACTGTGGAGGGTCTTGTAATCATCACAAGGGCTTTGACTCTTAAGACTGTGTGAGGTGAACATGGATCAGTCTCAAGGGCTCTGGGGCAGTCTTGCTCCTCAGGAAACCCAGGTAGCCAAGCAGCTGATGGGAGCAAAGGTGCCTGGAAGTGCATTTCAAAAGGGGAGCTCCGTCCTCTCGGTCCTGGACACACCTGGTGTTCCTTTAGTTTCCGCTGGAGTGTGGAATTCAGAGACTGCTCATCCTCATATTTAGAGTTGACAGAATTGATTTCCATATCCCTCCTGCAAGAGAAGGTTTGATCTCCTGAGGGAAAAGCTCTGAGGAGAGATCAGCCCACTGGCAAGGGAACAGAACCTGGGCTGCCGGAGGAGGCCTTGAACCTGCTGAAACCCACTCATCCCCCGGTATCTGGCCTTCTGGGGTGGCCGCCCAGAGGGTCTCACCCCGCAGAACCCCAGAATCTGCTGCACATGCTTTCCATCTGCTTATTCATTCACTCATGCGCATCTTAATTTGGTACACGTTTATTGAGTAGATCTACTATGTGCCAGACGTTGTTTGGGGTTCTGGGGACACATCAGTGAACAAACCAGACAGAAATCACTGCTCTGGTGCAGTTTCCATTCTAGGGGCTCCAGAATCACTTGGATCCTTTGCCTTTTTAGGGAAAATTTTCCCCTAAAGCCTTTCCACCAAAGAGTGTCTCCTTCTGACATGTGGGTTCCATGTGCCAAGGAGCCACGTGTGAGAACTCCGATGCGAGACCAAGTGGGTGAGCAGGATGGTCAAGGTCACGTGCACCTCCCGGCGTGCCACGGAGGACATGTGTGGGATGCAGAGCTAGCTGTGCGCCCTCCTAGCAGTCCGTGGTGCTTTGAAACTGCCTTAGCAAAATGCCCCTCAAAGAGGCATTGTCCAAATTCCACTCCCTGAGAGCTTTCCTCGTCTGACTCATCTCCTCCTCCGCCTCTTGCCTGGCTCAGGTTTACACCCAGACTGCTGCAGTAGCCTTCCCATTGCTTTCCTGCTTCCAGTGTTTCTCCACTCCACCTGTCTCCCGTGTTATTTCCAGAGCGATACGATGAAGATACCCCCTCGACTCCTTGTGATTTTTGAAAGCCCAGCTTATGGGTTTCTACAAAGACTCCGTGCCTTTTGGGGTGGACGCCTTGCTTAATACCTGTCTCCTTTCCCGCGCCCCACAGGCCCTGTGTGAGGCTGGGGGCTCCCTGTGCGCGAGCAGCACCTACTCGGCGTCTCCCTCTACTGTGCTGGGCACGGTGCCTGCACATAGCGGGCGCTGGGGACGTGCATTAATGCATGTGGAGCCCTCAGCGTAGTGCCCAGCACAGGGCAGCACCCAGGAAGTGCTAGATACTGCTGATGTTGGCACGGGCGGAACGAACACCTGCACGGGCATACTTCTTCACCACCTCCTCGAGGTCTAGTTTGCACCGTTCCATCTCATTGAGATTGTCAATGGCCATCTTCAGGTCACTCTCTGCCTTGCGACGAGCCTTTTCTACCTCCGCCCGGATTTTCTTTTCTTGTTCCCAGTAATCCTTCAGCTGCAGAAAGAAGAAAAACAAGAGAGAGTGGGGGTGGGGGGTAAGTCTGAGGCCGGAATGCGATGCGGAACTGGATTGGGCCTGGTTCTTTTCGCTGTAGCTTCGAGAGAGGCTCTCACTTCCCCAGGGCATGGGTCAGTCCAGTTCCCCGAATGCATCTGAGGACCCTGTGCCCCCAGCATGGGCCTGGCCCTTGAGCTATAGCATTGGCCCCAGCAACAGGGCATTACCTCATGGATCTGGGTGCTGAGCTTGCTGTTGGTCTTGGTCAGGTGGTTCGCCTTGTCCTCTTCAGCTTGCAGGTCGTCGAGGGTTTTCTGGAGAAAAAGATATACATATACGCGTGTCCCACAAGCCACGTGGGGGCAGCTGAATAGACCTGGTTCTCTGCCATCACTTCTGAGCTCAGTGGACAGCTACTGAGCATCTGCCCCTGGTGCCAGGCGAGGTGGGGAGCAGACCCGAGCACCTGTTAGCTGCAGGTGGGCCCTCGCTGGTCAGTGGGGCTCTGGTTCTCCATGGGGCATGTTGGAAATCTGGGGCGGGGGACTTTTGGTTGTCACCACAATTGGGGGCCCCACTGGCACTTAGTGGGCGTTTCCAGGGATGCTGGGCATCTTGCCTTGCTCTGGATAATCCAGCACCTTGAAGAATCCTGCAGTCCACACACCTGATGCCCCACCCAGGCATTCACATAAGCAAAACAACAGACTCTTCTGAACCGAGCACCCAGCACCACTTTCCATATCGTGCAGCTATTTTTTTTTTTCCACTTAGCATAGACTACATTTTTAAAAGAAGGATCTACCATGAAAACTGAGAGATGTGTTATTGTCAAAATCTCCCTGAGAGTTCTTCACCATTTTGTAAACTCGCATCACATGCAGCAGCCGCACTTTGCTATCTGCAACCCTAACACACCCTCCGTGCCCGTCTGCAGCCCCCTAGGCAGGCTTGGGTGGATGGCCTACTGCTCACGACATCTTCTAGGGGAACTGCCTGGGCTTTGACACGCTGACAGCCCCAGAATTTATTACAAATTACATTCCATTCACTTCCCCCTTAAAAAAGAAGGGGTACACTACTGATTTTTTTTGAAGTTATGTATGAGTTATAATAACTTTTATTTTAGGATAGTAAGAGAGGCTTCCAAAATACAGTCTGTGCCCATTATTTGCCGATTATCTATTTGCCTATTTACCTACCAGCTAAAATTTGTTTTGTAATCCCAAACCAATACTTGTGGTGCTTTCACGGTCATTTGCAGACATGCGCAGAACATCGAAAAATTTGAGCCTCCCCAGGGTGCACATTCCCAGCTGTGGTCAGATAAGATGGTGCCCCGCCTTCTTGTTTCCGCTCATACTGCAAACAAGTGTCTTTTTTCAGAGGCTATTCAGTGCCGTGGTTTCTACAGTTTGGTGCTTTTGTTTTGGTGCTTTTGCTTTATAAAATGGCCCCACTCACATTCTGCCATCCTGTCTAGTGTTCCCAAGCACAATAAGGCTGTGATGTGCCTCACAGAGGAAATCTGTGTGTCAGATAAGCTTTGTTCAGGCATGAGATATAGGGCTGTTGACTGTGAGCTCAATGTTCAGGAACCCCCAATACGGACCAAATAGTGTCTTTCAACAGAAACATACATAAAACAAGGCAATGTATTGATTGTAATCAATACATATTATGTATTGAGTGGCCGATGAAAATGTGACCAGAGGCTTGTGGGAACTTAACCCTTTATTTCCCCTTAAAACTGAGGTTCAGTGTTTGCTAATTCAGTGTTTGTGGTGACTTTATAGACCATGACTCTCTCGAATAATGAGAATTGACTGTATTTGATATAAAAGGGGGCTCTGAGTTTGAAATGGTTGAGAGTCACAGTCTAAGGGGAAGTATTTCTGGAGGCAACAGAGGGAGGTCCTTGGGGGACTTGTTGTGCAATCATGGTGTCCACAAACATGGCGATAGGGGTCCACTGTCTGGCTCTGCGCCTCAACTTGCTCTTGGTACCTGTGTCTCCAGAGCTAGGAAGTGGTCTGTGCCCTGGTCAGCACGGGTGGCTGGTCAGAGCTGGCTCTGCGTTCAGGACCCTGAGCCCATAACACTCGAGCGGGTCTCCCCATGACAAGAGCTCATGCCCTTTGTTGCCGAGCTATATCAGGGTTCACTGGTGTGTTACTCATAGGGCACGTCTGTGTACCTCACTTCATCCTGGTGAGTCTGGGAACCATGCCTTCCAGCGCACCTGGGACTGTCAAACTGTCCTAGTTTGGGTGATAAATTATGGGGTCACCCCACTTACAACAAACCTGGGAGAACAGCAATAAGACACGACAACACCCACTTCACTGATGAGGAACCTGAGATTTTGGGAGACTCTGTGCCTTCCCTATGGGCCCCAGCTGAGGGGCAGGAAAGCCAAGATTTGAACCCGGGTCTCCAGTCTCTGAGCCCCACCTGCTCTGCCAAGGGCAAACCGGCGATGCCTACCTGGTGCAGCTCCTCCAAGGCCCTCTTCTCCTTCTGGAGCTTGGCGATGGAGTCTTCCCGGAGCGAGAGGTCCCCAGTCAGGGTGCGGACCTTGTGATCCAGGGCCTGGAAATGGGGGTGGGAGAGAGAGACAGGCCCTTAAGGCTGGGAACACCCCTGGGGGAGGCACTTGCTCTGAGAGAAGGGCCCTGCAGCTTGGCTATGGTCCAGAGTCACTTGGGAGCCTGAGAAATGCCAAGGCCCAGGGCACACTCCAGCCAGCCACGTCAGAATCTTAGGGTGAGGGGATCAGTGAGAGCTACCAGTTCAGGCCTTTGCTATTCAAGCCCAGTCCTCAGGTGTCAGCGGTGTCTTAGAGACTAGACCCTCGGGCCCCACCAGACTTGCCCATCTGACATGGTAGCC
The DNA here is from genome assembly GCF_003265705.2 of Callorhinus ursinus. Classification (NCBI taxonomy): domain Eukaryota; kingdom Metazoa; phylum Chordata; class Mammalia; order Carnivora; family Otariidae; genus Callorhinus; species Callorhinus ursinus. Next base: position 364,117 of record NW_027397132.1, read on the forward strand.
CCAGCTATGTGTGGCTACTGAGCACTCAGAGTGCAGCTAGCTCAACAGCAGAACCACATTTTAAATTGCATCGAGCTAAGTTAATAGCCCCATGTGGCTGATGGCGAGGGTCCTGGGCAGTCCTACAGTGGGGACTCTAGGTGTGACCCCCATAGGCTTCCCGGTTCTGGCGAAGAGTGTGGTCAGGCTCCGGGGCCTCCTCACCTGCTTCTCCTTCTCTGTCTTGGCCAGTGTGGTCTCAAGGCCCTCCAGGTCCCGCTTGAGGTCGCTCATCTCCCCCTCCAGCTTGCGCTTGGTGGCACTCAGGGAGGCCGCCGTGCCTTCCTCCTCCTCCAGCCGCTCCCGCATGTCTGAGATCTGGCTCTCCAGCTCCATTTTGGTCTTCATCATCTGGGTCAGGCGCTCCTCAGCATCTATCAGGTTCTCTTGCTCCTGGCGGAAGAGCGAGCGCCCGTCAAAGGGGTCCCAAAGGGGTCCAGGCAGGAGCTCCGAGCCCCACGCGATGTGTGCGACAAAACATCGTCTAGCAGTGCCGTCCCCAGACCACCAGCGGCGTCACCCGTGAGCTGGTTAGGATGCCAAGTGTCAGGCCTCGCACCTGTTGCATTTAAATCTGCATTTTCACGAGATCCCAGTTAAGGTGTTGTTAGCAGAGGTGGTCCAGGAGAAGGGGAGGACACTCAGGCGGCGCCGCACTGGTAGTGCCGGCTCTGCCATCCCATCTGCTGAGCCCGGATGTGCCTGTGCCTCCATCTGTCAGCGAGGCCTGGGCCATCCGCCCAAATAGCTCCCAGCGCTGAGTTAGCACTTTTGTGTTAACAAGCCATTTCCCATCCGGGGTTCCTCCTTATAACAGCCCTGAGGGGCAAGCCAGGCAGATGTTACCATAAGCTACAGCTTAGGGATGAGGGAACTGATATTCAGAGGAGGGGGGGTGTTGTCAAAGGTCAAGTGGACGGGAAGGGGCAGAAGAGGGACAATCTGGGTGTCCACTGGGGTCTCCCTGAGATGGGCTGTGGTGTAGGATGACAACCGGCCGCAGAGTGGAGCCAGACCAGCTGTGTGACGTATGGTTCATGGCGTAACATTATTGAAATTGAGTTTCTTGTCTGCACAGTGCAGGAAATCATCATTGGGAGGCATAAGGGGGTAGAGCCCATGAAGGTACTTCTATCAGTGGGTGGTTTTTTACTGCTGTGATCTCATTTGTACACGGCTTCTCAGAAGGCTCTCCAGCCCTCCCTCCCTCCCTGGGTCTGACTCTCAGTGACCCCGGGGATTCTGGTAGTTGCCAGGGCCCCCAGCTCCTGCTCCCTCCCTCCACTGCCCTCCAGGGCCCCACATACGGCCTGTAGCTGGATGGTGAGGTCGTTCTTCTCCTGGCTGAGCGTGGCCATCTTCTCCTCCAGCTCCTTTACCCTGTTTATCAGCTCCTGTGTCTTGGACATGGCATTCCTCAGCTCCTCCTCCTTGGCCTTCATCTCCTCCTCTTGCCGAGCCACATTCAGGAGCGGCTTGACCTGAGTGGTGAGCAACACCCTACTGTGTCAGGGGCATGGGCTTTGCCAGGGGCTCGGTGGTGGGCTGTGGGGGCTCTGCCTCAGATGGGACCTCACACCCCCACTGGGGTGGAAAGCAGCTCTTGCAGCCGTGAGGTGGAACCCCTCCACAGATCCCCCAAAAGCACCCCTAGCCGCCACAGAGAAGGCCCATCCTCGCTTAGGACCAATCCTCAGGGTGCTCTTTGACCCTACGAGACACCGAGTTCCTTGGCATCTAGCCACGCCCAGTGCTTACATCTGTTCTGTAAATTGTGTGTGCTTGGGAGCCCTGGCTGGATTCAAGCTCTGGTTTCCCTTGCCTTTCTCCCTTACTGATTCCTCCCTCTCTCTGTCTCTCTGTCTCTCTATCTCTCTATCTCTGCTTATGTATATTCTCAGTGTCTCTGTCTCTATCTCTCCGTCATGTGTAGATTCTTAGTGTCTCTCTCACTTACTTCTTTCATCTGTTCCCCTATATGATCTTCCGGGCCTCCCACGACCCAGCCTCACTCACCCCGCTCCAGCTCAGCTGGTACGTTGTGCCTCGTGGCCGCTGCCCCTCTTGCTCTCGGCTCCGTGGGGCTGGGCCTTCTTTGTCCCTCAGCTGGCCGGGAGTACCTGCTCCTCGGCAGCACCCGCTGCACCCATCCGGCCCTGTCTGCGCGTTTGGCCCTTCTTACCCTGCATCAGTGCCTGGGTCCATCAGCTCCCTCCACTCATACTCCTCTGCCCTGCTAGACCTTGAGCCCTTCGAAAATCTCCCTCGTGCCCTCCAAGCAGAGCTGGCGGGACAGGCTCTCAGGGTATTTCCTGACCAATGGTTGCGTTTCTCCAGAGGGCAAACTCCCCGTGGAGATGGATTTGGAAGAAGGCATCACCTCTCTTGGAAGATGACAGGGACGCCTCGTTGCCAGCCTGGGCTGTAGGGACCTGGGATGGCATGGGGGCAGGTCCATGTAAACGCACAACTACGTAACCCTTTTTATTCCGTGAAAGCCTCCCACAATGTGTTTTTTCCCCCCATTGATTCATCCTATCTGGCTTAAATAAGATTAGAGCCTAATTAAAAACTAAGAGCAAAGGATTTTTATTTTATTTTACTCTTTTACTCATTGGAACAGGACCTTGCTCCACCGTGTTTAATTAGTGGTTTTACTTTCTAGTAAAGAACGGGGGTTTCCGGGCTTTGTCTCCTCATCTGTGACAACTGGTGTCCCGCCTGAAAGAATCTTAAAGGCTGTTGGTCTGGAGCTTCCCAGGGGGCAGTGCCAATTCCAAGAGGGCAGATGAGATAGATTGGACATTGCATAGAAACCTTTGATATTCACCGTTACATAGTTACTTTAAAAATAACTTGTAAAAATAAGAAATGGAAGGAATCATTTTTTTAAATAATAATTTTTAAAAATGGATAATGCTTGCTTAGGATGAGATTAAAGCAGATGAGGGTACAAAGTTTCCTTTTAAAATAAAAATTTCAAAATAAAAAAGTGAGTTGACATAAGGAAAGAAGGTCCATCATAGAACAGGTGGGGAAACGAGCGGTGATGGCTGAACTCTGAGAAATGCTCATCTGGACTCCTCTGCCATCTCAGGCCCTCGAGGGGGTTGGCCTGTGTGGGTGCCTTTGGAGATGCAGGACTTACTCTCCCTCCTTTGAACGTGTGGCCGGGATTGTGTTAGAAAGCACTTTCCCACGGGGAGGGGAAAGAAGCTTCTGCACAAGCCATGGGGGCCGCAGGGCCAGAGAGAGGACCCCCCCCTGCACATGGCCCCTGAGACATCACCATCCTCCATCCTCCCGGGTCCTGAATGTGGCAGCCCTGCATCCAGCCTCCTGGTGCTGTACCCCCCTGAACGGTGGCCTGGGGCGGGGACACCATCACCCACTAGGATTCCACCTGCATCAGGAGGATGGTTCACGGCCTCCTGCATTGGTTAAGGGCAGGCTGGTTGCTTGGGGGTCCTGCAGCCCCAACACCTGGCTGACTCACTGCCTTCTGTGCTGTCTTGGAAGAACCTGAGAACTGGGAGGTCAGACCCCACGATTTCCTGAGGTCACTCCAGCTCTAAAGCTGAGGACTTCACTAAAGAAGTTGAAGATGCCTCAACATGCCCAGGGAGAGGTGCTGATAACCAAGCCCACTTTTTGTAGTGTGTGTCGGGGGAGGCTCTCCATCCTAACAGGTTGTTATTCTGAGGGAGGAGATGAGGCGGGAAGACACACTGTGATTGTTCCTCAGGGAGGAATCCACCCCTGTCTGGAAGGAGGCTAGATTCCTCCTTCGACTCATTTTTGGACCTTGCCTGCAGCATCCTGTGCCCTCCCACCCAGGCCCAAGGCCCCCCGTCCCCCCACAGCAGCAGGCTGGCCTGGCCCCCGAGCCCTACCTTATTGTAGAGCTTCCACCAGCCCCAGAAACGCAGCTCCAGGAATTTGCGTGTGTTCCGCTGGATGACTTTCAGGCCAATTCTGCAAAAAGGAAGCCGGTGTCTCATGGATTAAAGCTTAGGTGTTGGGGCTCGGCCTCCCTGATGGAACAGTTCCTCCCAGACAGCACAAGGCCGAGACAGACCACTCATTTCTTCTTACGCTTCCCTTCCCTCTGATCCCTCGCGGGAAATCCCCCATTACTCTCTGCATCCTATCCATCTGCAGTCTCTGGAATCCGCCTCCTTGTCCCTGGTACCTTGACCGGACTGTGACTTACTGAGGACCTCCTGTTTGCCAAGGCCCCGGGTTGGGTTGGGCTGCTGTCCTACCCTCAGCCCCTAACTGGAGTCCCTGCCTTCAGTCAGGGTTGAAGAGGGCCTGGTGGATATCAGGAGCTCATTATTGCTGTTACTTGCTCATTACTGTTATTATTACTAATGCTATGACTAATACTACAACAAAGAGCCAGAGTCAACCAGAGGACAGCCAGGGGAGCCTGAGCTATTTTCTGAGGATGGTTTTAGAGAGACCGCCGGGAAACATGATTCCAGGGGCAAGGACTTGGAGTGAGGGCTTCTGGGTTCTAGTCTTGACTCTTTCCGCATGAACCGGGGCCAGGCCCTTCACACTTCTGGCCTCAGTTTCCATGGGGCGCCGGCCCTACCACATCCCTGTCATAGTATCGTCACACGGATAAATAAGGGGCAGTGACTGGTAGGCTGTAGGAGAAGGATTTATATTAGGTGGTCCCTGTTAGGGGTTGAATTGTGTCCCTTCCCAAAAGAAACACTGAAGTCCTAACCCCTAGTACCTGTGAGTGTGACCTTCCTTGGAAATAGGGTCTTCGCAGTTGTCATTACTTACGTTAAGAGGTCATACTAGAGAAAGGGGGCCCCTAACCCAAGATGCCTGGTGTCCATATAAAAAGAAGGAAGCCGGCGTGGAGACACAGACACAGAGGGAAGGCCTTGCAAAAAAAGAGGCAGAGATCGCAATGATGTGGCCACGAGCCAAGAAACGCCTGGGGCCACTGGGACTGGAAGAAGCAAGAAGGGATCCTCCTCTAGAGCTTCCGGGGGGAGTGTGGCCTGCAACAACTTGATTTCAGAGGGCCGACCTCCAGAACCGGGAGAAAATACATTTCCACTGTTTTAAGGGAGCCAGGCTGTGGTGCTTTGTTACGGCAGCCCTAGAAAACTAATACAGACCCCCAACAGGGTTCTTGGGGCCGGCCGAGACACTGGCATCATCTCACTGCCCCGTGTCGCTAATGGAGCTGAGGGCTGCGTGTGTGGCGGGGTCCCTGGTCATCCCGTGTGGGTGAGCGTGGCCTCCGTGGTCCTGCCCCATTGGTGCTTGTGAGCGTGCTACCTTCGTTCCAGCATCTTCTTGAACTCAATCCTCATAAGGAAACCCCGGAGGCGACTCTGTAACATTGTCATGATCTTGGCCAGCCGCTCGTCCCGCATGTCCTCAAGCTTAGCCAGGATGCCGGCTCGGAAGAATACCTAGGGGAAAGACACACTCCCCTAAAAATAGCCCAGCTATCACCGGTGACAGCCACTCGGCGGGGAGTTTTTTTTTTTTTTTTTTAATTTTTTATTGTTATGTTAATCACCATATATTACATCATTAGTTTTTGGTGCAGTGTTCCATGATTCACTGTTTGTTCATAACGCCCAGTGCTCCATGCAGAACGTGCCCTCCTCAATACCCATCACCAGGATAACCCATCCCCCTCAATGGCGGGGAGTTTTAAATTCAAGCACCAGAGGTTTGCAAAGGTCCTTGAAAGTTAAGAGAACCAGTCTGGTGCTGGCGGTTGGAGGCCCCTTGGGAACAGCTGGCCCCAGCCTGGACACCACCAGTAGCAGGACCACTGCCGGCCCCAGCGTTGGTTTCCCCCTGCCCTTGGCTCCTCCTGTGGGCCTTGCACTTCCAGGCCGGGTCGCCCTGGCCATGTCTCCTCACATCTCAGGGCCTCCATTCCTCATCTGTGAAATGGGGATGTTGATCCCTCCCTGCGGGTTGCTATAAGAATTAGACAGAGATATTTGGTGGAAAAGTCTTGTATAAACTGCGAAGCTGTAAGTGAAAGGTAATAGATATTCATGATCCTCGCTGCTATGGTGACTGCCCAGCAGCCAGGGTGGCAAGGGGCCTGCCTTCTTTTACCACCATGCAAAACAGCCTTTGCACCGTCCCGGTCCCCCAGGGATCTGGGAGTGGGAAGAGGGGCTAGGGAGGGCGGGGGTGGGGTCGACTTTGGAGAAAGGATACAGGGTTTTACCAATGCTGCACAATTTCGGGCACCCAGCTCTGATGTGTGAGTGGGAACAGCCCCAGGAAAACAGGGCCAGCTTTGCAATGTGTTCGAAAGAGCAGGAAAGACCCGGAAAGACCCAACCTCAGGGAAATGCAAATTAAGGTCGCAATCCCTCCTCCCTCCACCTGTAACTTTTAAGACTTCCGAAAAGGCAAGTGTTGGCAAGGTTGTGGATCAAGGTGAGTTGGTACAACAGTTTTGGAAAGTGGTTTGGCATTCCCTTGTCAAGTTAAATGTTTGCACACCCTGAAACAGGCAGCTAGCCTCCTCAGCATTAACATATTGATCTCCGCCCTGGCTGCCCGTTGTTTCTGCCTAGAGGACCTTGGAAAGATGCTGACACCTGGACATAGGTGATTTCAAACAATTTCTGGGGCGGGGCTCTGGCATTGGTATTTTTATCTCTCTCCAAAAGGATTCTAATGTACAGCCAAGGCCGAGAATTTTGTTCTAGAGAAACCCCTATGTAGGACCATGCACAAAGATATTCAAAGTCGCATTGTTAATAACTGCAGGGGGGAAAAAATCCATTTCCAGGGCACCTGGGTGGCTCAGTTGGTTAGGCGTCTGCCTTCGCTCAGGTCACGATCCCAGAGTCCTGGGATCAAGTCCCGCATCGGGCTCTCTGCTCAGCGGGGAGTCTGCTTCTCTGCCCCTCCCCTGACTGGTGCTTTCTCTCTCTCTCTCTCAAATAAATAAAAAAAATCTTAAAAAAAAAAACTCTGAAAAAAATCAATTTCCAAGGAGAGAAGAAAAGGTAATGGTGGCGTGGCTCTCTGAGGCAGCCTCGTATGACAATGATGATGAATGAATGTCATGTTCCAAACAACAAAGATGAATCTTGGACGTACAATGAAGTGTTAGAAGCATGTTACAGAAGGGTATATCAAGTATGAATCTTCCATGAAGCTCAAAACCAGGCAAAAACCCGGGGCCAGATGCAATGTGATAAAACTGTTTTTTAAAAGGCAGGAGGACGGTTAATATTCAGGACAAAGCTTCCTCCTGGGGGTGGGGCAGAAAGAGGGGAAAGAGATGCAAAGATTAAGTTCTGGATTTTTAAGTGGGCTCGTGGGTGGTTGTTTTATTGTTAGTATGTTTCATAATGTAACATCGTTTCATAGGCCTCACGTAGGACATGATAGAAACTTCTAGAAGGATAGAAGGAGCCAGGAGAACTGTACCTGGCGTCGGCCTGCCTTGGATGTGCTATGTGACCTTAGCCAAGCCACTCTCCTTGGGGAGGCCTTGATCTCTCCTCCTGTTCAGTGGGAGTCCTCCCAGCCCCGAGGGTCTGTGATTCCACATGTTGGGGGCAGAGAGCAGAGCCCCCAGCTAACCTTTCATGCGGATGCTACGGATACCAACCGGAGAAGAATGGAAAAGAATGCTCCTTCTCCTTACCTTCCTCCCCCACAAAAACCCGAAGAGCTAGCCATCATGGGGTTGAGACATTGGGCTTGATTTCATGAAATGTTTCTTGATATTTCACAATGGCTGCTCATTGAGGTGTGTCCTTTTAGGGGCAGTGAGGTGAGCACGGGGCTGGGGCTGGGGCCCACACGCGCCCATGATGGGGATAAGGGACGCAGCTGACAGGCAGAATCATCCTGTTCTCTGTTCTGCCTCTGCCACCAGAGCCTGCCCGGTCCTCGGGGAGCGAAGCGGTCCCCAGAATCCCCAGGCCTTTATCTGGACCCGAGGTTCCCAAGGCAACCCTTGCACAACCGCAAACTGCAGTCCGTTTGCCCAGCCAGTAGCCGTGTCACATGCTGGCAACGGCAGCCCCAGCTCCCCTTCCCGCGAGCGGCGTCATGGGGCCCGAGGCCTGCTCCCTCCCGCCTAGTTCTGTGGAACTGGGCACATCGGCTCCGTGCCCCTGTCCCCACTTCCTCGAGTTTCCCATCCTTCAAAGGTGGGGGTGGAGGAAGCAGCTGGTATTCAGTGATTCTGACAAAACCTGAAGTGTCCCTCTAAGTCAGTTTAGCTGTACACAGCACCTCTTAATTGTGAAGGAGGCCAAAGCCAATAGTTCTGGCAGATTCTACAGCAGTGTGAACAATTCTGCCAGCACTTACTACCAGAAGCAAGCTCTGAGGAGCTGGGGACTCTGTTCTGTTCACTGGCATATCCCTAGAGCCTTGAACCGCACCTGGCATGGGAGGTGCTCTTTGAGCATTTGCTAAGCGGCCAGATGTGTGGGACACACACACAGCCTGGAGCATCCACGCGCTCCAGCCTGTGGGCTATACAGAGGCAGGCTTTGAGCCTGATGCTCCTGAATGCAAAGCTGGGACCCCTCCTGGATCACCCTGGTTGTCATGCTGGGGTGCAGTCTGCTTGGGCAGCTGTAGATGGACACCTCGCACCATTAGCCTGGCTGGCCCTGCTGATCCCAACAGGACTCTGCAGGGCCAGGACGTGGGACAGACACAGGGCAGCCCAGGCCCTGTGAGTTAGGATCGGGCCGCCTCTCTGAGTCAGCACCGACTCACCTGCCAGCTCAGGCCTGGAGCTTTCGGTGTGGGTGGGCTGGGATTATGGTGCTTCACTCTCAGACCTCAGCCCCCACCACACACAGCTTCATGCCCCAGTCAAACCCAGGACCTTGATTCTGACTGGGGCTCATACAGGTCTAGGAAATAATCTACCATTTATTAAGTACCTGTCTGAGCTGGGTTCTCACCCACAATATTGCTAGTCACCTCCCCAATCCCATGAGATCAGCTGTATCAGCTCTCCTTTCTCAGAGGAGGAAACTGAGGCTCTCAGCAGCTGTGGGGGCGGGGGGAGGCTTCCCCAAGGCAGGCAGCTGGTCAGCGGCCGAGCTGGAATTCACCTCCTGAAGCCCACCTTCTGGGGACAAGGCTGGGTGGCATAGGGAGGGAGTGCCACCGGAAGACCCTACCTTGGTGTGCCCGATTTTGTACTCATTCACATCCAGGTCGATGGACCCGAGCAGCAGCTCTGAGGCCTTCTTGTTGTCTACAAATCCCTGAGGAATCACGTTGGGGTTGAGCACTTGGTACCTGGTGGGAGAGAGACAATGACAGTCATCATCGTGCCCAAGCTGGTAGCTCAGGAAGCACATCCTCACAGCGGATCTTTGCGATGGCCTTGGAGTCAAGGGTTAGACCTGCTTTACGGATGGCCACAGTAGGCCGTGGGGTGGTACTGACAGGAGGCCTTGGGGAGCGAACGTTGGTGTGGGTCAGGAGTTCAGGAGGAGGCAGGTGCTCCTAGAAATGAAGACACCAAAATCTTTCCTTCCTGATCTTTCCTTCCAGGCATAGGAGAAGCGCTGTTTTTCCTGACCTGCCAGCAGGTCCTTCCCTGTTTAGAGCCTTCAGAGGGCTTGGACAAGATGGCCTCTAGTGACTTGTCCTGCTCCGTCCATCTGTGGTCATTTGTTCTAGCAGGGAGGGGGTAGAAGGAAAATAATGCCTAAGGTGGAGGTCTTAGTTTGGGTTCCCCCAGAAGCAGACCTTGAGACAAGGATCCAAGTGCAAATAGTTTATTTGTGGGGGGGGGGCTGCAGAGTTGGGAAGGGGGTCAGGGAAGTCAATAAGAGGCATGTTATCAGACCAGTTATCACAATGGGCAGCTGGGGCTTAATGCTACTGGGGGACACTGGGAACAGTGGTGTGCTGGAACCTGCAAGAGCCAGCTGTGTGCATCTCTTCCCAACCCACATTCAGTCATTCAGTGACGTCACATTGATGGCTCGAAATCAGCCATGGGAGTGTTTATCCCATGGAAATCCAAAGACACTACAAATCAGGGCTTTTAAATTTTTATTATTTTTAAAAATTTAACCTGGAGAGCCTATTGTTAGATCCTTATCCGGAAGCCAGTATAGAACATGCCTCCTCGTTAGCCCACCAAGAAGGGTGAGGAAGTGGGAAGTATTTATATGCCAATTGTCCTCAGTCACTGGTTGAGGGCTTCTCCTGGGGAGGCATTACTTCCTGAGACTTTCAGCTGCCAAGTAGCAAAGCAGGCTCCAGAGCCAGAGAAGGCCCTCAGGCAAAGAAATGCAGGTTCTGGCAGTTGAAAGTCAGGCCAAAGCATACTAAAGTAATGGCAGTGCGGTGGTATCTGCTGTGAGGTGTAGCGTCTGCGACAACAGGACCATATTTCTCAATTAGTCCCTGGAAACTGAGAACTGTAGACTCACGGTATCAGGGAGACACCACTCACCTCTGTTTGAACTCTGGGTACTGCATCCTGTTTGGGAAGCCCTTCCTGCAAATACGGATGCCTTCCAGGACTCCATTACAAGCCAGCTGGTGCATGATCAGGTGGGCGTCCACCACGCCTGCCAAAGGGGTGGGCACAGGATGCTGTCAGGCCTCTCTGGTGGGGCAGGCTACTCCTTGCCACTGCAGAAAAGCTAACTGAGCATCTGTGTCGTCAACCCCAGTCTCCCGCCATCCCTGCCAGGGGGCCCCACAGTTCAGCCAAGACCCAAAGGCCCCCCTGAATGTGACTTCCAGCTGGTGCCCACCCAGCCAGAACATGATTTTTGCTTTACAAAGCAGCTTTACAAAACATGACTTTTGGATGATCCATTTTTTTTTTTTAAAGATTTTATTTATTTGAGAGAGAGAAAGAGTGTACGAGTGAGGGAAGGAGCAGAGGGGGAGAAAGAGAGACAAGCAGACTCTGTGCTGAATACAGAGCCCGATGCAGGGCTCAATCCCAGGACCCCGGGATCATGACCTGAGCCGAAACCAAGAGTCGGACGCTCTACCAACCGAGCAACCCAGGCGCCGCTGGATGATCCATTTTGGGGGGGACCCTTTGGCGCCCTGCCTTACCCCAGTCACCCCTGGCAATTCAAAGTCGACTCAAGTCATACCTGGCTCACAGTTTGCGCTCAACCAATGTTAGCTATTTTTATTAATTGTTATTGTTTCGGTGTGTCAAAATTGTCCAAGTCTGAAAAAATTGGTGGGAAGAGGAGGAGGCAAAAAAAGAGAGACCGTACTTCATACTTCAAAAGTGATTAAACTTCTGTAAAGCGGGGGTGGGGGACTTCATTTGAGCAGACACTAACTTCACAGAGCCCCATGACAATACCTGATTGCTTGAACTCGTTGGGGACAATACAGCGGACAAAATGGGGAGCGGTGCTGTGGAGGGTGGTCATCAGCTTATTCAGCTGCTCCTGGGATGGAGGAAAACAAAACAGAAGGACTGAGTAGAGCTCAGTATTGGTGTTGCAGGACACCCATGCTCAGCAGAGGGGTTTATTTAGAGTTCAATTAATTAAATTAAAATTTAAGTTCAAATTGAGTTCTTCTGCCACAGCAGCCTCTTTTCCAGTACCCACCCGCCACCTAGGGCTACGGACTATCATATAATGGATAGCATCTTGGGCAGTGGCTGTCCTCTCCGAGGGACTTGCCCAAGGTGACATAGTTTTCAGTAAGCAGGGCCCTTCCTGACTCAGGGCTGGCTCATCATAGAGTCTCAGTCCTGGGAGGAATCGTATGCCTGTGAGGACAAACCCCTGCCTGTTGTTACCCTCCCCACTGGATGGTCCCTCCTCCTCTGCTTGGATACCTCTAATGAGGTAGCCCGCTCTGCCTTAGGGCAGCTAGATCCTTGGGAAATACTGAAATCTTTCTTCGTGCAACATCTCCCTATTGGCTGCCCTTCTGCACTTTGGAATGTGTCCCCAGTCATGCCCCAAATCTGTAGAAGTTGTGATCAGCCCAGAAGATCTGCCAGCCAACTCTGGGGCTCAAGATCTTAGGCACTGATATGTCCATTGATACCACTCTCTGGATTTCAGTCTGAAATAACATGGTTGGACTGCACCATCTCTAAGGGTCTTTTCTGCCCTGAGGTCCTGTGGTTCTGTGACCCCCCTCAGAAGGAAACAAACTCCTCGAATGAAAGTGGCAGCCATAGGCATAGAAATGAAATCATCCTGTCCTGGGCTGGGAGGTGGCAGGCAGACCACCACACCATTAGAAGGGAGGGTTTGATGGAGGGGAGGGTTCACTGGATGTAAAGTGGCCTGTGGGGCAGCCCCATACTCACCCTGTAGAAGTTGGAGACTGTCATGAAGGAAGACCCTCTCTTCTGCTTCTTGCTTCCAGCTGAGGAAGAAAGACAAGCATATTTCATGTCAGAACACAGCATGGGGACAGTCAGCCCTATTAAGTGTTCTCTGTCAAGGAAATGCATTCTCTGGTTTAAAAAGGCTTTTCTTGGGGGGCGCCTGGTTGGCATCTGACTCTTGGTTTCGGCTCAGGTCATGATCTCAGGGTCCTGGGATCGAGCCCTGTGTTGGGCTCCATGCTCAACGGGGAGTCTGCTTGAGATTCTCTCTTTCCCTCTGCCCCTCCCTGCACTCTCTCTCTCTCTCTCTCTCAAAAAAAAAGGGGGGGGTTTTCTTGGGACAAACTAAGGTGGGGCCCTCACACCAGGAAAGGGAGATCTACCAGGAAATGCATGAATCGGATGACTGTGGCCTAATTGTCAAAAGGGGTGTTATGCTCTCAGAAGAGTGTGTATCCTTTTGCGATTTAGGGCTACACAGGGGGACACACTATTCCCACTGGGAAGGAAGAGGAGCCCACAGACCATCTGGAGGAATTGCATGTTGATGGTGAAAACATCTCTGAATTCGAGGAAATTTGTAGTTCTTGCCCCTCTGAGTGGTGGCCACATTGGACAGCTCCCACCCTGGGGTGTGTCCCAGGGCTGGGCTTGGCCTTTGCCTCAGACAGAGGAGAACAGGGAGCAGAAAATAAGAACACAGCATTTGGGCCTCAACTCTTCCAAAGCAGTATCGCTCCACCTACAGGTGATACGGGCCCAGGGATCAATTCAGTTGATGGAATTTCCCAGAATGCATCTGCATCTCTCCATTGCACCATCATCCATGGCCTACCTCAAGCAAGTTGTCATTCATTCATCCATTTAGCAAGAGTTGAATAAGAGAGTTTTGTTTCCTTATTTCCATTTTGGTCGCGAAAGGGCATCAGCCCATGGAGACTGTACACAACAAGGGGTTAGCTGTACCTGGAGCTTCCTCTTCTTTGAAGAGAATGGCCAGGAGTCCCAGGGATGATTTCTGGAACAAGCCCACCACTGTTTCATTCAGGGGATCTTTGTTCTTCTCCAGCCATCCAGTGATGTTGTAACCCACCTGGAGGGGGGCAAGTGCCAGTGGTTACCTTCAGGTCCAGACTCTGCCTTCCAGGTCCCACAGCCAGAACTTCTATCTACAGCTCAGCTTGCTCTGGGCTCCCAGGACCAACCTTCAACCCCATCTCTGGGGGCTTCCATTCTTGACCTTTTCTGGAGTCCTGGGATGTCCCTGAACCACAGTATGAGGTGGAGTCCCTATTATCTGCTTTCTTGGGCATTTGCAGTTTCCCTGTTTAGGCCACCCTGTCTCCGAGCTTTTCCAACAAACCATGACTCTCTAGCTACTTTCTGTCAGGCTGTGACCTCCTCTTGCATGTCTTGCTTCGCTGGCTACTCTGAGCCTGCCTGACCTCTGGCTCTTTTTCTACCCAGGTGGATTGATCTTCTTCCAGGCTCAGCCCTTGCTGTGAGTGACTGGCCTTGACCAGCAAAATCCCGAGCTACATGAAGAGCTCCCTACACAGGTGTCTGGTCTCTCCTTGCTCAAGGGCGCATATCCCCTGGCCATTGCCTGGTTGAAGGGGGGGCTCCATCCATCTAGAACTGGGGGCTCCCAGTCCTCATTAATTTCTGCTTCCCATTTTGCCACATGACCCGAGCTGGAGAGGCAAAGAGGAAGCGCTTTTCAGATTCTCCCACTGAGCATGAGGAACTGAGAGAAGCAGGTAAGAAGCCAAAACCTTTGGGCTTTCCTTCTCCTATATAGCATATAGACGTTCCTCACCCCCGGCCCTTACTTTAGAGCCTTCTTAGTGGTGCAGAGGCCCCATTAGACTTTGAACATTCCATTGCTACAAATACGGAGTTTTTCTCATTTCATCGAGGGGGGTGAGGTAGAGGACCTCGGTCAGGCTCCCAACCCGCCGTTTGCTCTAGGCATTGGCACGATTCATTTTCCAAGTGATTGGCATTGTTATGGTTGATGAGATCGTCAACTCCTGGCCCCAATGCCCAATCCAACAGCAGCTTTCCTGACAGCTCTGTTCTAAGGCTGCTGTTTGCCTGCAGTTAAACCCACAGAGGCTCGACGAACGCCGGTGGTAACAGCATTTACGGCAATACTGCAATCCCAAGGAAACCAAACTCATTCTTAAAAGCTGGCTGAACAAACCTTGTCTCCCCTATCCATTATTCATATAGAACCCGAGTCCTGGCGGCACTTAACTCCCTCTTCCCCAAGGACTAAGTTTGTCATGAGTGGAAAAAGCCACTCCAGAGATGTCATTTTTTTGGTTTGGTGGCCATGAGCTGCCAGAGCAAGAAGTTAATCAATTGGGGCATAATTGGTGGGCTCGTGGCATTTCTTTTCTCTTTTTGCAAGTGTTGGAAATTCTGTCCAAGATCTCAGTTCAGCCGTCAAACCAAGGGCTGTAGACAATGGTGTGGCCCTGGTGGGTCTGAGGGCGTCAACGGCGGTCTGCTCCCTGGATTGCTTTGGAAATCTCAGAGGGAGAAGTGATGAGGAAGTATGAGTCAGAGGTCATTTCACTGAGCCGATCACCCTGCTATATGGCGGCCGTGCTAGTTAGAAGCAGGAAGCATCAGGAAGGGCAGGGCAGGAAGGACCTACAGCAGCCAGAGCCGAATGCAGCAGGAAGGTGGCCACAGGGGGCACCGAGGGGGTACTCACGGTGCCTGCATAGTGGACGAGCTCGAAGTGGGCCTCGGGCCCCTTGCCTTTGCCCCCCTTGGGCTTGAGGAAGTTGTTGGACTTGCCCAGGTGGTTGTCGTACAAGGCTGCCTTGAAGGTGGCGTCGGTGGCCTTGGGGAAGACGCACTGTTCCTCCAAGATGGAGAAGATACCCATGGGCTAGAAGGGAAGAGCGGTGGATGGCGTTACAGGAGGCCACAGGACCCCAAGGGGGCCACTCAGGTGTTGGCCTGGGGGCAGTGGGAGGGGTGCCCCAGACACCCAGGTGGCTGGCCAGGAAGCAGAACTGTGGGCAAGGAGCCCTGGTAGTGGTGCAGTAGCTCCACAGTCTGGTCTTCAAATGCCCAGGCCATTCAGACTTACAAGAGGCTAGAATTCATTGACTCTAACAGACGGAAAGATGGAGGTCAGAAGGGGCTACATAGCTCCCCAAATGCTAATCCCTCCCAAACAGTGGTGCCAGGCAGTCTTGGCCCTCAGGAAAATGGTAAAGTCAGTGACCCCTGTTCTCTTTGCATTTAACTCTCTTATCCGCTCTTGCCCTCAAGGACATTCCTGGCTACCAGGGGCCACAGATGGTTCTAGGTCTCTTCTCACAGAACGAGGGAGCTCACAAACGCTGTCCCCCGCACCCCAAACTATGGAGGGTTTGGATTTCTAAGGAAGATTTCTGGAAGAGGGCAATGCTTAACCCCAAAGTTCAAACGTGAGGACATTTCAGGTTCTGTGACAGCTGGACAGGGAGGTGTTTGTAGGTGTTAGGGGACAGGTGGATTGTACACACAGCCTGTTTTTGGAGACTTTTTTCCTGGGAGGTTAAGGCTGGTCTCACATCAGAAACCCCTGGCCACCTTGCTGATAGGTTCTTTATGATGGCCCCTAGGCTGAGCCTCAGAGACAACATATTGTTATTTCTTTCCTTTATTTTTTAAGTTTTTACTTCACGGTAATTTTAGACTTGCAAAAGAGCGCGAAGCATTCCTACGTGTCTTTCATCGGACTTCTCGAAATGTTAACTCAACTTTGGTAAAAATAATGAAAACCAGGAAATTAACATTGTTACAATACTATGAGCAGACTGTTCAGATTCTGTCATCTGTCCTGTTAGTGTCATTTTTCTATCCCTTTTCTGCATTTGATCAAACCATATATATTCTTGAAGTAGGCCCTTTGCTAAAACGTTCCCTATGGTGTGTTTACAGGGGTGGCCAGTAGACTGCCTGGGTTAGAACCTGACTCTGCCATTCACAGGATGTGTGACTTTGGACAAGTTACTTCCCTTCTCTGTGCTTCAATGTTCCCATCTGTGAAATGGGTGTACTACATCACCCCCCCACACACACATACATGCACATATGGTAGCTTAGGATGAGCCAGTGACTCTAGGCGTCCAATAGCCCAACTAACAGTGGTCATGGCAACACTGTCATACCCATTTTGCAGAGAGGAAGCTAGAGGCCAGAGCAACCAAGGTCATTAGCAATGTTGCTAGTGCCACCTCCCCACAGGCCCCAGTGAAATCCCCATCTGAGGCACAGCCCGGACAGAGCCCTGGCCTCTCTCTCTCAGCCCCACCTTTGAGCAGCAGGTTACCTTTTCCAGGAGGTCAATGCAGGCCTGTAGGTCAAGGCCAAAGTCAATGAAGACCCATTCGATGCCCTCCCTCTTGTACTCCTCCTGCTCCAGCACGAACATGTGGTGGTTGAAGAACTGCTGCAGCTTCTCGTTGGTGAAGTTGATGCACAGCTGCTCGAAGCTGTTGAACTGGAGTGGGAGGGCAGAGAGCGGGGCGTCAGCCAGGACCCAGACACAGCCTCCCTGGGACCAGGACTGAGGGTTGAGGCACAAACCGAGCTCAAATTTACTGAGGGCCAACTCTTGTCAGGTGCTGCCCCAGAGGCCTGAATGCTGACCACCGGGCAGTCCTCCATCAGCCCTGCAAGAAGCCCTTCTCGGTTACCCTCCCCTGCAAAGGCCCAGAGCAGCTTAGCACCTGCAGAGCAGGGTTGTGGGGGAGCGGGGCCCAAACCGCAGATCCCACCTTGTGTGGTTAATGACATCATTGTGGAAAGAATCATTTTCTTTCCAGGATAGAAATCATTTGAGAGGCTTTATGCTTCTGACCCCCTGTGTGCCTTTGGACAGTTCTCTCTGTGTGCAGTTTTTTTTTTTTTATCCTCATCTGTAGGATGAAAGGGTTTGAGGAGTTTACAAGCCTTAAAAAAAAAAAAAAATCAGAGAGTGCTTTCTCTTAATGAAATCTCATGCTCCAGCCGCATGAAAAATAGGTTAAAGCAGAGGTGCCATTGTAATCACAGAGCCCGCCCCTGTGTCAGACCCTGAGTGAGCTGCACCTGCTCAAAACCTTACAAGGCAAGAATGAGTAGTGTCCCCATTAACAGGTGGAGAAAGAGAGGCACACAGCCTGGAAGTGGCCAAGCTGGGATTCGAACCCTGTTTGTTTATTGCACATGCTCTGTTTTTGGCGCAGAGCATCCTCCTTTCCCCTAGGCCCTCCACTGCTGGCCATCAGTGGCTTCCCAGGGTGCCAGGGAGCACAGTTTGGAAACTCTAAGCCACCTTCTGCCTATGAAATTAAATGATTCTACTGTAGACAGCAGTCAAATTAACCTTTTAGAGCCTGGAAGAAATTGGGCTAAGCTGTTGTGTGTGTGCGTGTGTGCGTGTTTTGAAGTAGGCTCCACGTCCAGCATGGAGCCCTTGGGGCCTGAACTCACGACTCTGAGATCAAGACCTGAGCCAAGATCAAGACTCAGACGCTCAACCAACTGAGCCACCCAGGTGCCTCTGGGCCAAGCTGTTTTTTTTTTTTTTTTTTTTTAAATCCATCTGGGGCCAGTGGAAATCTTAAAATAATAGGATGGTGGAGTGAAATGAACTTTATAGATCATCTCTTCCAGCCTGTTCATTTTAGAGTTGAGGAACTGAGGCTCTGAGGGGGGTAGCTACTTTCCTAAGGCCATACAGCTAGCTGAGGGCCAACTTGAGTCCAGAACCAGATCTACGGACTCCTAGCCATGCTGCCTCCAATTACAAAGGTAAAATATTCCTGACCCACAACACCAGTCTGTGAGGAGCCTTGAGTCTCTCTTGTGTAGGAAAGAAGTGGGAGGCTAACAGTGTTGTGCTGGTAATTCAGCTTAATCTCTCTCTCAAAAACGAAAGAAAGAAGGAGAGAAACGAAGGAAGGAAGGAAGAAAGAAAGAGCCTGATTTGACGTGTTGGCCGATTTCCATGGTGTAAATCAATCAACATGATGTCATGTATCAACATGATTATCAACTGAATCACAAAATTCCTGAAAACTCAACAATCGGCCCTCACGAGCCAGTACAGGCCGGCTCTAGCACGCCACGCATTCTGTCCAGGATGTTCACCCCATTCTTTATGATTTGGTGCCATACAAATGAAGATGCAACTTTCTGGATGCCAAAAGTCAGAGACCCAAGAGCAAACAACTGAGATTGGCCTGCCCCAGGTCCAAGAGGAGAAACAAGAGAACCATGGTGAAAAGTAGCTTTTAAAAGGAAAATGGTCACCCCAAAGCAGGAACAGAATGCCAGGGCAGGCACACCTCAAAGATCTCGAAGCCAGCGATGTCCAACACCCCGATGAAGAATTGCCTCTGCATCTTGGTGTCCAAGGTCTTGTTGATCCTGACCACCAGCCACTTGAACATCTTGTCATAGATGGCCTTTCCCAGAGCCCCAATGGAGTTGTTGCACTGTTCCATGTTCTGGCCCTTTTGCACAAACTCATTGCCTACTTTGACCCGGGGCCTGGTGATGCCCTTCTGGAGCTCCCCGGAATTGAGACCCATGAGATGGGCGACTTTGTCAGCCACTGAGTAGGGACAGAAAAAGCAGGTGAATGAGAGAAACATGACGCCTTACCCCAGAGAAACCCAGCACCATCTACTGTGGTTAGGGAAGGGAGGGAGGAGAAGGTGGCAGAGACGCCGTGTTGCCCATGAGAAAAGAGACGTCTGAGATGGTTTCCACGCTCGCTCAAGGTCAAGTGGCAAAGCAGAGCGTAGAAACCAAAATCGTGGCTCTGTCACATCTCTCTGAGATTATCAGTGTCTGGATGTCCAAGGAACATTCTTGGTTTACAGCATGTCTCTGAAATGTGCATGAAGCCTCAGAGAGCCGTGAGCCCCTGCCACTGGCCGCCGCCTCCATGAACAGCCCCAGCCAAACACCCACCCTCCGTGGTGTCCACTTCAGCTTGCTCCTCTCTGGGCTTCTGCTTGAACTTCATGTTCCCAAAATGCATGATGCCCCCTGTCAGCTTATAAACACCGACCTTCTCCTCTGGGCTGAAGCCCAGCACGTCAAAGGCAACCTGCAGGGAAGAGAAAGGCAAGACACTCCTGGCTTCTCATTCCACAGAATAGAGCCGTGGCCCTGCAGTTGTGGGGGTGGCACCTGTGGGCCACGGTGGCCCCGGTGGTACAGGCGTGGGCTCTGGAGATCAGACACACCCTGGCCCGGAGTCAGGTCAGTTTCCCTCCAAGGGGCTCAGACCAGACGCTCTGCAATGTAGTCATTGTATTTATTTACCCTCCCTGGTCTCTGTTTAGTCATCTGCAAAAGGGGGATCATAGGTGGTCATAAGAATAAACCAGAATGATGTGTCAATGTTTAGTCCAATGCTTGACACATAGCACTTGATACATAATAACAAATGGGAAGTCACATTATCCTCACCATCATCATTACTGCTAAGGCTTCATGCTAGGAACCAGGAGAGGGAAAGGCAAAGGCGCATCAGGAATCAGTTCTATTGTCAGACCCTAACAGAAGTTACAGGTGCTCAATGTCGTACGAGGAGAGACGGGGTGCCGTGGGAACTGAGGAGACAGGAGGGTTGCTTCTAGCCAGGCGGGCGTACATGGCCCCTTTCAGTTCCATGGAATCCTAGTTCGGTTCCACTTGCTGTGACAGGCTGGAGAGAAGTTCCAGCTGCAGCATCAGAGACCTCCAGGGGAGGATCTGGGCTGTTGCCCGGCCACTCGGAGTGGCCCCCACCCCAATTCTGGTGGCAGTGATGCAGGGCCCCCACAGTCTCTGTCTTGGCTCTCCCTGCCATGTGCCAGCCACACCGCTCCACTCACATCTGTGATCTGCAGCTCCTCCCCGTCGTCCATGTTCTCCACCACCGTGACGCCCTGGCTCACCCAGTGGTACTCCTTAGGGTTGGGGACCAGCAGCAAAGTCTCTGCCAGGAGCAGGAAAGCAGGTTGGCAGCTGAGTGACATGTGGTTTTCTTCTCTTTCCATTTTAAGCTGGATCCCTAAATGCCTCCCCTGTGCCCGGCATATGGTGGGCATCATGGGGTTACAGAGCTGGATAAGACAGGGTCCGTCTGGGATCACCCAGAGTCATGGAGGGACTTGAATGGGACACACAATGAGCTTTAGGGTGGCAAGAGGGTCTCAGCAACCTGGTTGTGTCCTTCAGTACTTGGCCCAGTACCTGGAGCCTACTGGGCCCCCTGTAGATACTTTTGGAATAAGTTAATTCATAGCGTTCTCCTTCCTCTGTCCTATAAAGAACAGTTTATACTCTAAGTCAGGAGGTAACATAATGTCTGCAATGGACAGCAACAATCACTTGCACATAATATGCATGGATATTGTTGCTTTCACAAAGGAATATACCCACTTCTATTTTTCTTCATGTGCCTCTCTTGGTCTATCTTTGTTTTTCTACTTTGGGAAGAGACATGGGTGCGAGAAATATGTTCATGTTCCTTCATCTCTACTGTTGAGAAAAACTAGAGCCCAACCGAGAAGGAAGATAAATGTTGGCTGTCACCCTGTTCTAGGGTCAGGGAGGTAATAAGGCCTGGTGGGGAGTGTGGTAGACAAGAGAGCTTGTGCTCCATCCAAGGGGGCCACCACCACTCAGCTGCCTTGATTAGTGCCATGTGGGAGGGCAGGCCCATGGCTACCGGATCTTTTGCTACTCCAGAGAAACCAAGAAGTTGATGGTGTTTTGCTTTGCTTTTTATGTGAAGTCTTCCAGTTTCAAAATGCCATCCATTAATCAAAAAGGACAGTGTGTCTGATGCAAATAAAGCCCAGTTGTGAGTGGGGAATGGTACCTAGTCTCTGGTAGGGTTAGGAGGTGTGTATGTAGAAGATTGAGTCTTCACCTCCCCCACTGACTTTATACCCTGAGCAGGTCTGCCATGAACAGTTGAGCAGGTTGGTGCCTGCACAAGAACATCTAAGTGAGTGAGTGAGTATACTCTGCTCATTAGGCCCAGAGGCAGCACTGGGCCCAGAGGCAGCAGGTCCAAGCCCCATTCTCCAGGTCTGTGTCTTGGCCATGAGTTGCAGGCATTCCAACGCCCCATCTGTGGTATGGGCCAACAGTGGTGTTAAGTCTCACGAGGCCATCGTGAAGATGGGATGTGAGTAGAACTTTGAGAAAGTTCCTTGTAACCTAGGCATGTAACTCAAAGGGATTGCTGCAGAACCACCGGGGGGTGGGGAGAGGTCCCTGGACCCTCTGTCCTCAGGACACTTTTTGTTACTGAAACAAGAGGCAAAGCAAGTTAAGGGGCAGGCAGACAGACATAAAGATCTTTACCAATGAGTTCAGGCTTCTTGTTAGAGAGAATCTGGTAGAAAATGTGGTAGCCCCTCTCAGCGGCTTGCTGTGAGATAACACGAGATTTCTCTAAGAGATCTGGAAAGGAAGATGCAAACATGTCCATAAATACAGTCCCATTCTGTCTGGAGTGCGGCGTGCCATGGCCAATGGGCTCCCCTCTCCATACAGCTCCACGCCATAGCCAGTCTGGGGGCCATACCCTTTGCCCCGGACACAGCTTCTGGGAGCCTGACTGCCCACGGAGGGGAGCCCTGGAGCAGGGCCAGTCCCCCGGGCATGAGACAACACTGGACTCCACACACTGTGTAGCTGGTCCCGCCCCAGAAGAACCCTCCAAAGCGGGCCAAACTCACAGCTCTCGATGTCAGCTCCAGCCAGCTTGCCTGTCGTTCCGAAGTGGATTCGGATGAACTTGCCCTGAGCAGGGAGGAGAGGGTCGTGAGGGAGGATGCAGGTAGTTCTAGAGCAACACAGTCCCTCATTGGCAGCCCCCATGAATTCCAAGGGCGCTCGTTGTTTGGACCGTAACTGGGCCAGATGTCACCGTACGTGGAGCCGCGGACTACCCATGCAGAGGGGTAGAGAAGATGGACAGGGCTTAGAGCAAAGTTTAGGTTCCGTGGGGTAGCTCCATTTGTGGACATTTGTGGGGAGAGGAGCACTGGCAGGAGGGGCTGGGACCACTGGGAAGTCTGCTCAGAGGCAGACATGGTGGGAATTTGGCCAGAGGGTGTAGGGGGCACACTCCTGAGTCTCTCTACTGAGACACTGCCTCCCTCTCCCTGACCTTTGCTAGAAGCACTGGTAAATTCTCCCAGAAATAGGTGTCTCTGTGTCTCCATCTCTGCTGCTCCTGGCCCCTCTGCCCCTCACCTCTGTTTCTCACCGGCTTTCCCTTCCTCCTTGCCCAGCTCTGTTTACCTAGGCTCCCTGCCAGCCCACTGGCTCAGACAATGAGGGACCTGAGCAGAAGACTGGGAATCAGGAGGGAAGCCCGGGCATTTGTCCTCCCTGGACAGCCCTCAGGTAGTGGGAAGGTGGAGCTCCCACGAGAGGGCTGAGCTAGCTCCAGAATCCACCAGGGCCCTGGGGAACAGCACGTTTCCTGCATCCCTCCCAACAGGGAGGAGGTGGAGGGGAGGGATGGGGGGAGTTGTCTGCAGCTTCCAGCCGATGTGAATCTCTGGCTCCCCCGTCTGACTTCTCAGCCTCTCCATCACCGTGTTACCAAGTCTCTGCTTTCAAGCCCCTGGGTTTAAATACTGACGTGGGCTCTGTTTGATATAGACCCCGACAGATAAGACCTTAAAAATCTCTGGAAAGGAGATGCTGTGACTCACCTCATTCCATTTGCGTGTTTAAATCGGCCCCAATTTCCTTACCTGGAACGTGGTGATGACACCCCCCCACCCCCCCCACCGCCCGCTGTCGTTGCTGCTGCTCACACTTACAAAGCGAGAGGAGTTGTTGTTTCTGATGGTCTTGGCATTCCCGAAAGCCTCCAGCACAGGGTTTGCCTGGATGATTTGATCCTCCAGGGACCCCTAATCCAGAGAGAAACACAAGGTTGGGTGCTGCCTGGGGATTCAGGGCTTTCAAAGGACTGTGGCTTTTGAGCCAGGAGCCAGGAGGGGAAGGACCTTGGGAGGCCTGGAAATCAGGGCAGGAAGGAACCCGGGAAGAGGGCCACCACCTGATGACTGTCCCTCTGCGGCCCTGACATGGGAGGGGCACCTGGCAGATGACAGGCCTTGCTTCTTGGCTCTTGTTCCGTGCTTTGCTATTGCTGGAGAGACTCCTGAGTGAGCTGAGAACCCTTTCCTAGGCATCCCTGATCTTCCTCACAAACTCTCCTCTGCTTTGTGGGCTTTTATAGATGCCACTGGCCCAGCTATTGCTCCTTGTGCCCCCGGGCTGCCAGGGTCTGCGGAAGCAGCTGAAGGAGGAGCTGGTGTTCTCCTTTCTCCCCTGCCAAGCACCAGCGATTCTGCCATCTGCCCTTCTGGGGACGGACGTGACCTGGGGCAGTAGAATACATCCTGTAGGAGGACCCCCACGTCTGTGGCCCCCTTCTCCTTATGTGGTTTCACCCTTCTCCTCAAGCCTGTCTACTCCTCTGTAAAATGGCCCAAACCCACGGGACAGCTGCGAGGGTCACATGGGCTCTGCTGTGTGTGCCTTCCCGTGTGCGCCCTCCTGTGTGTGCCTTCCCGTGTGTGCCCCCCTGTGTGTGCCTTCCCGTGTGCGCCCTCCTGTGTGTGCCCACCTGTGTGTGCCCCCCTGTGTGTGCCTTCCCGTGTGTGCCCTCCTGTGTGTGCCTTCCCGTGTGTGCCCACCTGTGTGTGCCCTCCCGTGTGTGCCTGAAGACAGACAGGGTGGGCTGGGGTGATAGACTGAATGTGCCCATCAGCCCTACCTTTCCATCTGAGGACTGTTTGCCAGTTCCTCCGACGTTGGCAAAGTACTGGATGACCTTCTTCGTGTTCTCAGTCTTGCCAGCACCAGATTCTCCACTGCAAGTGGAAAATAGGAGCAGACTAGTGAAACACGAAGAGGGGATTGGCCACAGAGAAGCAAAGCAATAAAAGGTGCAGGCTGAGTGTGGCCATGATTTATCCCTCAGCCGGGACGGGGACAGACAGTTGGGGGGTGGGGTTGAGGACACAGAACCCCCCCACCCGCCCCGCTCAGTTTCACAAGTGCAGCCTCGATGTCCTGCTAAGCCCATTCACAGCCTGCAGATTTCCATACAAAGTCCCACCAATTAATTCTAAGAAGGCTTAATTACATGTGTAAGACACAAACCTAATTATATGTATATAGACAGAGACAGAAGGGACACTTACGTGATTAGCATAGACTGATTTTCACGATCTGCAGGGAAGAAAACAGCAACAGGAAGATGTAATTAGGAAACACTTAGAAACTAGACATTTGACATCACCCTGGCCAATCAGTCTGCATCTCCCTGCATCTCACCCAGCTTGGAGGTGGGCTGCAGCAACCAGCAGAGGCCCAAACACCTGGGTCCTCTGGGGTCCACGGCCACATGTCTGCCGCTGCAGCATGCACCTTTGCAGAAGGGCCCAGAATTTACCATCCCCATCCTATATAGCTACCCAGTCATAAGCAACATAATAAAAATCATTTCATGGGCCACCATGCCATACAGCAGAGATCATACAGGGAATGGTTAAGTGTTGACTTGAATCCTGGGCAAGTTACTTAGCCTGGTATCCCGCGTTTCTGTGAAGCTCAGATGAGATGCGGCGTGAGGTAGGGCTGGTACTTAGCCCTCACTGAGCCCCGGTACCCAGCGTTATCATCACATGCTGCTGCTTCTTAGCACGTAGCAGACAACTTCAATGGGTGGTATGGAGTCAGGGTTGGGACTGGGTAGCGCGTGGTTCTAAAGCGTTTGGAGTCGATGGCAAAAAGAGTTTTTGTGGCCCACCCCGAGACCCCCAGCAGGCCTCACCGCACTCACTCATGAGCATGTCGTGGTAGGCGTTGTCAGAGATGGAGAAGAGGTGTGGTGGCATCTCCGTACGCTTTTTGCCTTTGTACATGTTGGCCACACGGGCTCCGTAGATGGGCAGCCACTTGTAGGGGTTGACTGTCACACAGAACAAGCCCGAGTAGGTCTGGTGGGAGGTGAGGAAGACAGTTAGCTGGCCTTTCCTCCTGGTGCCCTCTTCCCTCCAAGCCCTAGCCTGCCCTAGAGCGGCCTGGCTGGAGGGCGCCGCCAGCCTGGAGACATACAGTGGCCTCCCCTCCAGGAGGCAAAATCTGTATCTGAGCGTCTAGTCAGCGAGCAAAACAATCCTTTGCTTTCATCTATACATTTGTCTCATTTTCCTTTGGTTTAATTATTTGCATAGATAACACAGTCACCGTATGGGCAAATACTCGGGGGAAAAAGTCCCCCCAGCTGCTCGGTGCCCGCCTCCCCCCCCCGCCATGGTTTTTGCTCCATATACATACAAATCCAGGCATGCTTTCTTATCCACCCCCCTTCTTGTTTTTAAAGCAAAAAGATAGCTTTCTATAATACTGTTCTATATCTTGCCTTTTCCGTTTAATCTATCTGGGAGATTTTCCATGAGTTCACAGAGAGACTTCTGGGGTGTTTTAACAGCTGCAAAGCCCTCCCTGTGTGGGCACAATCCCTCCTGGTGGGCAGCTGGGTTTGATCTACTTTTAAGAAGGGGCACCGACTTCTCTTTTCATCACAAGGCAATTTTGTAAGGAAATCGTCCCATTGAAAAGAAAAAAAGAATCGGAAAAGCCAATGAGGTAGGAGAAGAAATTATCTGAGGGGGAATAAGGGAGGGTAGAAAATGGCCACGTCTGTGGGTCCCCATCCATAAGTGCCAGACTGTCCTCCTCCTTGCTGGACGTTCACACCCACCTGATACCCCTGTCCCCCACACCGTGCCTCTTTTCAGTTCAACTTTAAAACCTTCCGCTTTGGCCCAAATGGGAATAAACGCCTCCCCACCCTGCCCCAGCTTCTTCTTAGCATAGCTGCCATATACAAATTGAGTTTTTAAAAGTAATCATATTAAATAGAAAGTGATCCAAAGAAAGAAAGAAAGAGAAAGGAAGATGACATAGAGCCCACTTAAGGAGTTGAGAGTATGACACACAGTGTATCACCCTGGGACTCCTGCCACTGAGTCACTCTTTCCCACCAGTCCTATCTGAGGGGGGGGGGGGCGGGGTGGACAGCGGATGGATGGATGGATGGTTGGACGGACGGGGCTGACATCTAACAGGGCCATATGAAGTCAGCAGGGGGAAAATGATGTCTTGATGGGAGAGTTTCCAGGGGTGTGGTGGGGAGGAAGGCTTCCAGATGACAACCTCAGCAAGAGGTGTTATCAGCTGCCTGTGGAGGTGGCACCGTCACTGAGACATTGAAGGCTTAGAGTGGAAGTTCTAACGTGTCAGAAACATGGTCCCTGTGCCCTTGTCTGAGCCATACCATGTGATGGTTGCTGGGAAGGTAGAGTAGCAGCTGTACCCTTCCCATCAGGAGAGGGGTTCAGAAGATCTGCAGCCACCCCTCATCCCCACCGCCAGCCCTGGGCACTCACGTAGATCCTCATGTTGGTGTAGCGTTGGCGCAGATTGTTCAGGACGCTGGCCTCATTCAAGAAAGTCATGTCCGCCATGTCATTGGCTTGATAGAATTTCGGGGGGTTCATCTGCTGGACATCATCCTTCTTCACAGTGACAGTCTGGGTGGGGGAGTGTCAAGACACAACAGGAATTAGGAAATAGTACAGTCAACAGCCATATCAACCTCTGGCACAAGGTACCACATGCTCTCTGATATCTTGGAAGGAGCTGGAGTCAGGTGACCAGTCGGCCCAACTCCTGGTCCAGCCATGTCCCACTGTGTAGGCTGGGCTGAGGAGGGACTCCAAGGCCATCTGAGTCCTGACTGCCTCCCCTCTGAAGTAGGGATGACAGCAGCTTCCTTGGCTGGCTGCTGGGCGAACTATATTACCTTAAGCGGGATCCCATAAAACACCTTATAAGCTATCATATTCCATCCCTACATTCAGAGCACCTCTGGGCCCTGCTTCTCTTCCTGCCAAGTCCATTCTGATAGCTGAGCAGAACTTGCTCTTCAATCTCAGGGACACTTTGCAGAGATGTGACTCTTGGCTCTCTGCCTTGAGAATTGGTGGTAGTTTCTAAATAGCAGTGAATTTTTCATTGAAAAAAAAATGCGGGGGGCGCCTGGGTGGCTCAGTTGGTTGAGAGTCTGACTTTTTTTTTTTTAAGATTGTATTTATTTGAGAGAAAGAGAGCACGAGTGGGAGGAGGGGTAGAGGGAGAGGGTGAAGCAGACTCCCCACTGGGTGCCAAGCCTGACACGGGGCTCCCTCCCAGGACCCTGAGATTATGACCTGAGCCGAAGTCAGACGCTTAACCAACTGAACCACCCAGGTGCCCTTGAGGTCCGACTCTTGATTTCAGCTCTGGTCATGATCTTGGGGTCGTGGGATCAAGTCCCCCGTTGGGTTCTGTGCTCAGCATGGAGTCTACTTGTCTCTCTCCCTCTACACCTCCCCCTGCTCTTTCTCTAACTCTAAAATAAATAAGGGGTTGCCTGAGTGGCTCTGTCAGTATAACAATAATAAAATATATATAATATAATAATAAAATTAAGTAAATAAAATCTTAAAAAAAGACATTTCCCTGCTCCCCCCAAGCCACCTTGAAGAATAAAATTGAAAGCAAGCAAGCAAGCAAGCAAACAAGACAATAATAATAATAATAATAATAATAATACAATGAGTACTGAGCAGTAAATGTGTCAGGGTGAAAGTAGCACAGGGTTAGGAGTCTGGAGCGCCTGTGCACGGCAGGCAAACCTCATCCCCCCTCGGCGCCCCCCTCCAATTTCTTCATCTGTAAATGAAAACTAGCACCAGCTCTTAAGTTCCAGCATCTGGGACCAAAGCTCAGGACATGTGATCCAGAAAACAAACGTCTTTGAGCTGCCTGCAGCCTGAGATGTGAGGCTTGAACACATGCTGGGATTTCTGGGACTTTTAATAATTTATGAGTTCACTAGGCAGATAATTTGAAACCTTGACAGTTCTGGAAAATCTACCCACTAATGGTCACCACACCCCTGGTAAATCAAGCTGGGTTTTATTCAGAGTCCATTTCCTGGAGTTCCCAGATCTCTGGGCCTCGCCCTCAGGCAAACCTTCTCTCTTGGCTCAGGCAGAGGACAGGGCCCTTTGCCTTTTATCTTAGAATTCTGTCAGGTGAGTCAGTCTTTCTGTCCCAAACCGGTGGTGCTCACAGAAGTTACGTGCTGTCCTTAACGTGTATCCAAACCAGGGCCCTGGGGCTCCACGATCTCATACATTACTCCTTATAACACTGCGGTGCTCTGCCCTTCTGAAAAGTAGGTTCTCTGGAGAAGTAAACCTGACTTTCGTGTTCCAACCCCCTGGAACCCAGGGATAGCCTCATCTCCCTGCTGCCACTCCCCTTGAAGTGAAGCAAGGCACAAAGCTCAACTCAGCAGTTGCAGCTTCTGATCCCAGAAGGTCTCTGGCCTCTTGTCTTCCTGACATTGACCGAGGATGGCCTCACACTCCTGCTGCTTGGCCCACCACGGGGAGATGGTGTGGTGACGTGGGGGCACGTGGGCGTTTGAGCCCAATACAGCTAGGTTTGAATATGAGCTCATCATTTACTGTCTTTGTGACCACGGGCAAGTTACCTAGTGCCTCCCTGATCCTTTACAGAATAGGAACTCCTAAA
This sequence comes from Callorhinus ursinus, assembly GCF_003265705.2. Taxonomy (NCBI): domain Eukaryota; kingdom Metazoa; phylum Chordata; class Mammalia; order Carnivora; family Otariidae; genus Callorhinus; species Callorhinus ursinus. Next base: position 393,176 of record NW_027397132.1, read on the forward strand.
ATCCTACTACATAAGATTATGGAAAGATTAAACAAAACATCCAGCGCCTTACCAGGAGTCTGCCGCAGTGTAGCGGTTTAATGAACCAAACTTACTACCCCCTCTCTCAAGTCACCCTCACAGTCAGACACAGTGTAGACCAGTGGAGAGAGTGGTGTGCTGGTAAACCAGCTATATGGGGGAGGGGGGAATCCCTGATTTATAACATTTGCCAAGGTATCAAGCTGCCAAAAGTTTAACACTTGGCTGCAAAGACCCTGGTTGTTTAGCGTTGGGTGTTGGGTCCTTGCAAGCCAGTTCGAGCCAGCTCCAGCACGCTGCCACCGTGCAGCAAGGGGCTCTGAGCCTCCATCTGTGGGCGTGCAGGTGGAGAGCTCCCCAGGTCAGCCAGGGTGTTCTGGGCCCTGCCTCACAGTCCTCGTGCTGTTGTGGGCACACAGTGCAACTGCTGACATCTGGGATGCTCACTGTCACGCCACATGAAAGCTCTTGGGGACTTTAAAGATAAGTAACTCCCACGACAATCTCGTGCACATGTGTGCTATTTCAGAGCATACAGAGTACTTCCGTGTGTCCTACCATGTTGGAATCTCTACTGGGAGGGAGTCAAAGCTCAGAGAGGGCAAGTGTCTTGCCCAGGGCCACAGTTTGAATGCAGCCAAATCTGAACTTGAACCCAGCACACAGGACTCAGAGGCATCAGCTCCCCTCACCATCCTGCCTCTTGAGGGTGGCCAGCAGAGCCTGGGTGTCTGCCACTCCCTACGCTCAGTTTCATCCTGGAGATTATTCCCCACTCACCTGGTTGTTGATTGTCTTCACGGTGACCTGCTCACCCTGTTCAGACTGGATCTCCCCAGCGATGAAGCCCTCTTTCTCGTCTTTGACCCAGCAGGACTTCTTGATGTCATAGGGCTTGTTCATGGCTTCGATCCTCTCCTTTTCCGGAGGTGCCAGGAAGGGCATCGGGTCCACATCGTCTCCGCATTCTCCTTTGTATCCACCAGGCATCGCGGCTTGGTTGACGGAGGAGCAGGAAGGAACCAAGGGCGGGAACCAGGGCTTCCCTGGGTGCTGTAGGGAAGAGCAAGGCCGGTTTGCCAAGACTGATGGGTAGTCCCGGGACAAATGCTGAGAGGGAGAGGGGGTGGCTTCTCTCATGTCACTTTGGGTGTCTTGGTGCCATTACGTCTTAAAAATCAAGAATTAGAAACAAGGTAACAGCTCCTCAGAGTTGTGTACCCACTCCCACCAACCGCAAAACACTTTTGCTTCTGCCCTCTCGTATGCCCCTACACTGAGGCTGTGAGGTAGGGATCAGGAAACTCATTTTATGGAGGAGAAGATGAGAGCCTGGGGCAGTTAAAGCAAGGATTTTCACCATGAAATTGGGACAGGAAAACAATTACTACTTGGTTTTCTCTTTCCCTTAAGGTTGGAACAGAGGCCACAAGACCCAGTAGCACACCAGTAACACAGTTTCTATTGGGTTAGTCCCCAACAGAAACCACAGCTAGTCTCCTTTCATTTTTGCACGGTTGCAGAAATCTCAAGATATTATTTACCCTCATCTCAACTTTGAAATCACGGTCTTATTAGATCCTCAGTTAGCTGTTATTTAAATCTACTCACGAAGAAGTAGACTTTTAACTACTATATCACGGGTTAACTTTTAAATATTTTGGTAACTACATTTTAATACAATTGGTTTCCTTTGTAACCCTATGCAGTTTTTGTTTTGTCTTGTTTTGTTTTTTTAATGCATTTAAAAACGCTAATCTGAGCTGAGGTCTACGGGCTTTGCCAGATGCTAAGGAAGTGCTTGGTCCAGAATAATTGCCCGGATTCAGTGATTACCTCTCTTAAGATGAGGTTAGCCTGGGGTCAAGCCTGGGCCTCTCGGTCTCCAAATCCAGACAATTTCACCAAACCACCAGGAAGAAGAACTGGGGACTCATGGTAGCAAAGAGAGAAGTCAGGGGCATCCCAGTTTGTTTTGGGGTGAAGAACCTTCTCAAAAGTTTGGGGAGGGTGTGGTTGTGAGCCTCTTTGTCAGCAATGCTGTTCTGGAGGCCGAGTATTTAGAGCCTCCAGCTCTAAATAAGCCAGCTGGGGATGGAGGGTCTCAGACTGTGCCTCCCAGAATTCCTGCTGCCCCGAGCTATCCTCAGGAGGGCTCCAGCTTTTCCTGTCAAGGGCTCTGGTGTTTCCAGAAGACGCTGACCCAGGACAGGCAAGATGTGTCAGCAAAGCCAGACACTTTCTCCTGGTCTTATCTCTCTGTGGGGTCCATCTCTCTGTGGGTTCCCCAACCCCAAAGCTGGTCTATTTCACAGGAAATGAGAACGAGAGGAAAGGGGTGGGCGTCCTGTGCCATCTGGTGATGCCTGTGTTCCCATTGGACAAAATGAACGTTTTAAATGCAGGTAGTAAAATGCATAGGATCACCAAGGAAACAAATGGTATTAAAATATAATTAACAAGGGCGCCTGGGTGGCTCAGATGGTTAAGCATCTGCCTTTGGCTCAGGTCATGATCCCAGGGTCCTGGGATCGAGTCCCGCATCAGGCTCCCTGCTCCTTGGGATCCTGCTTCTCCCTCTGCTTCTTTCTCTCTCTCTCTCCCCCTCTCTCTCTCCCTCTGTCTCTCATGAATAAATAAATAAAATCTTTAAAAAAAATAAAATAAAATATAATTAACAAAATGGTAAATAAGCCTGTGTGATACAGTGATACGCGTACTTCTTCACTAATGCATTAAATGACACGATCTGACCTCGGGTCTAACAACCCAACATCGTTCTGAAGCCATGATGGGAACTGCCAATCTTTCAAACTCTCTGCCACATGGTCCAGTGATATGAAAATCACGGTGGTTTCCATTGCTGACAAAGTCACAGGTGTTGGGGACCGTGATTGGTTGCCTGTGTTATAAAGGGGAGGGAATGATACATTTCTGTTAAAGGATGGAATTGTTTCCCCACTGAAGACCCCGGAACCTAGGGCGAGAACCCTGCCTAACTCATCCTGAGTCCTTCCCTCGGGGAGCACTGCGCTAGGAGTTCTTGGTGTCCTGAGAGCTTCCAGCAGTCCATCCAGCACCCAGGAGACTTGGCTCTCCCTCGACTCTGCCAAAAGTCACCTTGGGCAGCGCTGAGGCTGCGTTGGGCCTCCCCACTCCTGGAAGAGCGGATTGCTCAACATAAACTTCCTTTTGTCATTGGCTCAGTTGCATTGTCTTTTTGCTGCTTCATTTTCCTGCGTCTGTTTAACACAGATGGAAGTCACCAGGGAAATGAGACCAAAATCCACATGAAAAAGAAATGCAAGTATCAGCAAAGTCAGATTAAAATGCATTAGACTTGTCTTTAAAACAAAGCAACTGCTCGTGTCTGAGGGCTAGGTACCTTTTTAAATTGTTCTAATGTGGGAGGAAAGGCCAGAAATTCTCCTTTGCTTAGTCCAGTTAGGCTGCTTCTGTGTTTTGTTTTGTTTTGTTTTGTTTTTATGATGGTTTTGCCAGGAACCATAAGCTGAGGTGTCATTGCTATTGTCCTGGCCTGGGGGCCTGGGGCACAGACCCCTGGGACCAGGCGCTGCACCCCAGGGCTGTACAGGCCTCTGACACCAGGTCCCACCCCTCTCAGGGGCCACAGCCCCTTGCTCAGTAGTGAGCCCTCCTCCCAGGCCCCCCTACATATTCAATCTACTCCTGTCCCTCCAGACAACAGCTCTCTCCAGGCATCTTTGATAACTAAGACCCACTTTGTCTTTCTTTTTTTATTAAAAAAAATTTTTTTAAGTTTATTGTTTTCAGTAATTTGTACACCCAACATGTGGCTCGAACTCCCAACCTTGAGATCAAGAGTTACGCGCTCTTCCAACTAAACCAGCCAGATACCACTCAGACCCCGTTTTTAAAATCATAAACCACAAAACATAGAAAACATTCAGCTCAAGGGATGCAAAAGCTGCAAGCGTCCTGGGTGTGAGGTGGGGCAGGGGAGCAGAGATGCACTACGGTGTGGGAAGGGCACCGCCGGGATTGAGCTCTGGGTGAACCCAGCACCTCCCCCCCTGCCCCGACCCCCTCCGGCCAACCAGGGAAGGCGAGTGGTGCAGTGAAGTGGGGCTGATCCGGGTTCGAATCCCAACTGCTCCTGTCTCACTGTGGAAGGCAGCACAAGCTCCAGCAGCTGCCTCCTCACCTGCAGGTCCAGTTCCCTTGGAGCACTGAACGATATGCTCCCTCTGCAGCCCCTGGGGCAGGCAGGTGCTCAAGAAATGCTCACCTCCTGCTCCCCCTTGCTAATCTCCCATCACTACACCCACTTTCCTCAGGTGGCTCCTCCAGAGCACCCACCTCCCTGTTTCCCATCTCCCCCGGCAGGCCCTATGGTACCCACCTGAGACCACACTGGAAGAGACTGGGTGCCCAGCCGAGGCTGGCCATTCCCTTTTATACCTGCCCAACAGGTCTGAACCAGCAAAACCTCAAAAAAGAAAAGAACTCCTCAGGGCTCTGGTGGCTCAGCTGGCTTCACCTTCCAGAGTTTGACTGGATGCTCCCAGGTCCCTCAGGGGGGATCAGTGAATGCTATAATTTTAGGACATTCTCTTTCCTCCCATTACCCTTGTGGGGAAACTGATGACCTCAGCCCGGGGGTGCAAGCTGTGGGCAGAAATAGAACAGCAGGCTAATGAGTTTTCTGCTTAAAGCTAGGACTCTGCCCATGGAGGGGGCTGACTCTCAAGGAGGAAGACCCGAATTGACTCATCCAAAGCATTTGGCATGGATGAGCCCAGATAACCAACTGGTCGATGACTTCGTCCGCCTGGAAGGCCAGTGTGAGCTTGGACTTCACTCATTTGATCACGGCCACGGGCCCCCTCCAGCCCACCATGGCCAGTGGAGGCATCATGATGCAGTGCCAGCTTTGAGTCTTAAAGCCCTGCCTCCAATTCCTCCACGGATTCCCACACATTCTGTGACCTTGCACAAGTCCTTGCCCTCGCTGGGCTTGCCTTTCCCATCTGTACCCTTCTTGAGCTCAGAGATGTCCTCTGGGTCTGAAAGGACAAGCTGCCAGCAGGACCTTCTTCCTAGCTCTGCCTTCACCCTTATCTCCACCCCTCCCACTGTTTTTGTTTTTTTTTTAACTGAGACAAATTAACATAAAATTAACCACTGTAAGTGAGTGACTCAATGGCATTTAGTACGTGCGCAGTGTTGTGCAATCACCATCCCTACCTAGTTTCAAAATGTCGTCAGCCCAAAAGGAAACCTGGTACCCTTTATTTTTTTTTTTAAGATTTTATTTATTTTTGAGAGAGAGAGAGAGCACGTAAGAGAGAGCAAGCGTGCTCATGAGTGGGCGGGGGAGGGGCAGAGGGAGAAGCAGGCTCCCCGCTGAGCAGGGAGCCAAACACGGGACTCGATTCCAGGACCCTGTGATCATGACCTGAGCCCAAGGCAGACGCTTAACTGAGTGAGACACCCAGGCGCCCAACCTGGTGCCGTTTAAACAGCTTCTCCTGAGCCTGGGCAACCACCAATCTGCTTTCTATCTTTATGGTTTTATCTCTTCTAAGTATTTTGTATGAATGGAATTGTATGACATGTCACCTTTTTGTGCCTAGCTTCTTTCATTTAGCATCATGTTTTCAAAGTTCATTCAAGTTCTAGCAGGTGTCAGGACTTCATTCTGTTTATGGCTGAACAGTTTTCCATTGTATGAATCTGCAGCATTTTATCCACTCACCCACTGATGGACATGTGGGTTGTTCCCACCTTCTGGCTACTGTGAGTTGTGCTGCTATGAACATATGGTTACCTTTACTTGAGTTCCGGTTTTCAATTTTTTTTTTTTTATATTTACCTAGGAACAGAATTGCTGGGTCAGTTGGTAATTCTATGTTCTTTTTTTTTATATATATAAGATTTTATTTATTTTGAGAGTACGCCTGCATGCGTGGGAGTGGGGGAGGGGCAGAGGGAGAGACTCTCAAGCAGACTCCCTGCTGAGTGCAGAGCCAGACGTGGGACTTGATCCCACAGCTCTGAGAACACGACCTGAGCCGAAACCAAGAGTCAGATGCTTGACTGAATGAGTCACCCAGGCACCCCATGTTCAGTTTTTTTGAGGAACCACCTGTTTTCACAGCGACTGAATCATTTTACCTTCCTGCCGGTGATTCACAATATCTCCAGATCCTTACCAGCACTTGTTACTTTCCTTTTTGTTTTGTTTTGTTGTTGTGTTTTAAATTATGGTCATCCTAGTGGGTGTGAAATGTTATCTCATTGTGGTTTTTATCTATATTTCCCTAATGACTGATGATGTTGAGCATCTTTTCATGTGCTTGTTGGTCATTTGTATATCTTTGGGAAAATGTCTATCCATGGGGCGCCTGGGTGGCTCAGTCGTTAAGCATCTGCCTTCGGCTCAGGTCATGATCCCAGGGTCCTGGGATCGAGCCCCGCATCGGGCTCCCTGCTCCGCGGGAAGCCCGCTTCTCCCTCTCCCACTCCCCCTGCTTGTGTTCCCTCTCTCGCTGTCTCTCTCTGTCAAATAAATAAATACAATCTTAAAAAAAAAGTCTATCCAAGTCCTTTGCCCTTATTTTAATTGGGTTGTTTGTCTTTCTGTTGTGGAGTCATAAGAGTTCTTTATATATTTTAGATACTAAATCTTTTTTTTTTTTTTTTTAGAGAGAGAGAGTGAGAGAACGTGTGAGCGGGGGTGGGGGGAGGAAGGGGGGCAAAGGGAAAGGTAGAGGGAGAATATGAAGCAGGCTCCACACTTGGCCCGGAGCCTGATGGGGGGGCTCGATCTCATGACCCTGAGATCATGACCTGAGCCGAAATCAAGAGTCAGACGCATCACCGACTGAGCCACCCAGGGGCCCCTACATACTAGATCTTTATCAAATATATGATATTTGATATTTTCTCCCATTCTGTAGGCTTTTTCAATTTCTTGATAATGCCCTTTAATGCACAAAAGTTAATTTTTAAAAAGATTTTGTTTATTTATTTGGGGGGGGACCCCAAAGTGAAAGTGAGAGCCTGATGCGGGGCTTGATCCCAGGACCCTGAGATCATGACCTGAGCTGAAGGCAGACGCTTCACCAACTGAGCCACCCACGCACCCCCACAAAAGTTAATTTTAACAAAGTCCAGTCTATTTCTTTCTTTTGTTGCCTGTGCCTTTGGCATCATATTTAAGAAACTACTGCCAAACTCAAGGTTGTGAAGATTTGCCCCTGCATTTTCTTCTAAGAGTTGTACGGTTTTAGATTTTGTATTTAGGTTGTAGATGCCTTAATGCACTCTTAAAGGAAAGAGGAACCCACCTGAGCGCAGAGCTGATTTCCTTTTTTGCCCCTCTGGGTTTGGGCCTGGGAAGCAGCTACTTTACCGAGGTAACCAAAGAACTTTTAATACACATTAATGTTTTGCAGACGCTTCCTTTTATCAACTGATCCCTGCAGCATTATTATTGTATTCTGAAAACTGGGATCTGTCAATGAAGAATTGGATTAATAAGCAATTACGACACGGAACCTTTCCTAGCACCTGCTCTTCCCGAATACTTCACACCTGAGGCTGGACCGCACTTCTTCCGTGCTGGGCCTCAGCTCCCCCAAAGGTAAAATGAGAGTTTGGCTGAGACGCCCCCAAGCATGGCTGTTGTCAATGCTGCTGTGGTGCTATTCCCGCCAATCAACTGCTCCCCAAATTCTGATCACCTGAGAGGGTCGTTTTCAATTTCTTTAGCAACAGAACTTCTAACAGGCAGAGCTTTGTGCAGAAGCGGGGAGGGGCAGAGGGAGAGAGAGAATCAACAGAGATAGGTGGAGCTTCTCTGGGGAGAGCAGGGGAGGTCTCACCACACCCCAGCACCCTCTCAGGGGGCCTTTGAAGACAGTTATCCAGGAGAGGCTGCAGGGGGCGCTGGGGCCTGGAATCCATCCTCAGAATGCCCCACCCAAAGCCCGCTTGCTTCCAGCTTATTCCCACATGATCTTCATCTTCTGGCTGATGAGAGCAGGGGTCAGCGAGAAGAAATGGGGCCCCACTCACAGTGATTCGGGAGAAGGAGTGTTCCCTGGCAGGAGGTTTTCAGTCTGGGACCCAGCAGGAGAGAGCACACTCCAATGGGGTCACAGCCTGGAGTTTAAGGGAGAGACTACTGAATAAGGTGGGGCAGGGTTTAGAGGAAACGGTAGGGGGTGGAGAGGCAAGGGGAAGGCCACCACACCCCGGAAAAGTGTAGGAAAAGTGGGAAAAGTGTAGTCCTCAGGGGGACGGTCCAGCTACTGCCCAACCAGACCCAGCAGGGCCAGGGGCTTCCTCACATCTCCCCACCCGCTCACCCATCTCTTCCCCTCATCTCCTCTGGCCACACCCAACCAGAAGCTGGAGAGCAGGGACCTGGGGAGGCAGCCGGTGGAGGCCAGCCTCCTGGGACACAGGACAAGTGGAGGAAACATAAAATATGGATGTGGAGCAAACATAAGATATCTACAACCTGCCCTTCTGTCTCTCCTAAGCTTCTCACCAGGGGGTTTTTAGTGGCCAGTGTTCCAGAAAGTTCCATTTCAGTAAGAGTGCTTGGTCGGGAGAAGGCCCTCAAACTGTCAGGTGAGTACTACCTCCCAAGAGTAGGTGGGTACACGCAATGCTCTCTGCTTTTAAAAATGTGGTAAGCATAGCACTGGGCTTGGAATTATCTGGCTCGTATCTGGGGGAAGTTTAGTTATGCCTCTCTATAGAAAGCAGGATGACTTAGATCCTCCAGGGGAAAAAAATTCCCTGGAGTCATGGCTTGGTAGCGATACAACAATAAAAACAAAGCGCTCCTGTGTCCATTAGCTCATTTGGATCTTTCCAACGACCTGGGCAGGTGGGTGGGGCAGATGAGTAATGACCTGCTTTTAGCGGATGAGAAAAGAGGCTCAGAGAAGTGAAGTAATTTGCCCAAAGACACACAGGGAGTCAGCATCTGAGATGTGGCTCTATTTTTCTTTCTCGTGCTTATCACTCTCAACGGTGCATTATGGATGGATCTGTTAGATGGTTTCTGGGCTCTTTCCCTCGTCGAATGTAAGCATGGCGAGGACAGGGCTTGGCCTGAGAGGCAATAGAGTGTGTTGATCAAAAACTGGACTCTGAAACCAAATTTTCTGCGTTTGCTCTTTACTAGCTCTGTGACCTCACCATGCCTCAATTTTCTTGTCTGTAAAATGGGGATGGTAGAGGTACTTTCCCAATAGGTTTGTTCTAAGAATGAAGGGAGTTCATGTATACAAAGTGCCTGGCATCTATTAGATGATCAATAAATATGTGTTGCATGAATGAAAGCTGGAACTGTATGGTGGGAACAATACTCTAAGCATGATACTCTTGTTCGGGTGGTAGTCGAGATGGGGATTATTCTTGGCATCTACATCCAGAAACCCTTGGACTTAGATACATGGGGAGCTGGGCCCTGCCCCCAAATGGCTGGCTTAGGAAATGTGCCTTCCTTCCTTCTCCCAGTTCTGTGAGCTCTGCGCTAAGTTCTTTGCTAGACCCTAGCAATGATATACAATTAATTAGACACTTCTCTGCCTTGGAGGCCTTTGCACGGTGGCCCCTTGGCCTCTGGGGGTAAAACTGGGGAGGGCAGAGGAGATACAGCAGATAAAAGTGGAGGAGTGGCATCTGGTCAATCCTGTGCCAGCCTGAGACCCCCACACTCAGTACCCCAGGAGGGCCCCCCACTGCCAGGACCAGGGCCCAGAACCTCAGCTACAACAGAGTTCTCAGTCAAGGGGTACTGAAGAAAATCAGACTCCTGTCCAGGTCCAGGGCCAGGAAGCCAAAGTTACAGCTTTCGGGCTGTGTGTGCCAGCCTTTGGGCTGGGAACTAGTGCCTCCTGGAATAGCTCTCCTCTCTACGGAGCAAAGGGCCAGCTGTGGAAGGTCCACAGGGGGTGGTTTCCAGCCTGTGAGAGCCCCTGCTATTGGACATTCAACAGCCACTCGCTCAGTGCTTTTCCTGGCTCCCAGAAGGACAGGTCCTACTCAGGGTCCTACTGCTTACGAGATAGGCCTGTCCATCCGTCATGGTGGCTGGGGGGGGGGGGCGGCATGTAATGTGGGTGGGGCGTGGCCTTCTCTCCTTGCTTGAAATGAGAAGTGTGGCCTTGTCCAATCAGATACTAAGTGCTTCTAGAACATTCTTAGAACACAGAAACCTCCCAAGTGGAAAGAGTTCCCTGGCTTTGAGTCTCAGTTCTGCCCTTGGGCAAGTGACTTAACCTCCATGAGCCTCCATTTCTTCCCTGTGAAATGGGAATAATAATAATTAATAATATAATAATAAATGACTACTGACCTCCCAGAATTGATAGATCAAGTGGGATTATGGACTTGAAAATGCTTTCTTAAACTTTTCACTAACCACTACCAACTCATGATGTCGAGCATCTTTTCACTTGCTTATTTGCCAACTACGTGTCTTCCCTGATGAGGTGTCCATTCAGATCTTTTGCCTGTGTTTTGTCATCAAGCAGTTGTGTGTTTTAGATTGAATTTTTTAAAAGATTTTATTTATTTATTTTTGAGAGAGAGAGAGAGAAAACAGGCGGGGGAAGGGGCAGAGGGAGAAGCAGGCTCCCCGCTGAGCAGGGAGCCTGATGCAGGACTAGATCCCAGGACCCCAGGATCATGACCTGAGCCGAAGGCCAACACTTAACCAACTGAGCCACTCAGGCGCCCTTTTATATTGAATTTTAAGAATTGTTCATATGTCCTAGATACAAAACCACTGTTGGATATGTATTTTGTAAATATTTTGTCTTAGCCTGTGGCTTGTCTTGCAAATGCTTTTAAGCAGGAATATGCTGCCTACCTGTTAAGGGTCTCCCCAAATGACACAGAATGGAGACCCCAAGAAATTCCACCTCCATCTACAGATGCTTATCTCCTAGGGTGTTTCCATAGAGCACGTTGGGCTCCTCTGTGCAAGGTCAAGGGTTGGAGCTGGGAGTTCTGATAAATTGGTTTGGGGCTGGAGGTGGGAGAGGAGGGAACAGAACTGGAATGTATTTAATATGCCTCCGTGTTCCTCAGCCGGTTTCTGCAGGTGTCTGCAGGGTTATGTCCTTAGCAGTCTGATCCCTGCCTCCTAAGGGGGCATCTCATTACCACCTCTCTGTCCCAGCCTCACGTTCCACGCCGTTTGAGTGTGGGGGTGATTGTTAGGCCGGTGGGGCAGAGTCCGCCCGGACCCACAGCCCTAGGGTAGTTCAGGCTCCAGAACCCTCTGATCTGGAAAAGCCACTGAGACAAGCCTGAGGCTTTCGGCACCTACTTCCAGCCTTGGGCCCAGAGCTGCCCCTGACCAGGCATCGCCCAGCCCCAGGCTTCTGCCTCAGTCCCTTGGATGACCTCTTTAGGAGCCCAAGGGTCATCCTTCCTACTTTCCTCCCCCCTTTCTCAGGCAGCTCTGAGCTGGCTTTCCACAAAATATTGGAAATAACTTAAATATCCATCTGTAGGGGATTAGTTAATAAAATGAATATAAATAATAACAAATAATATAATATAAATAATATAAATATAAAGTTAAATAAAGTACAATGAATATTTTTTAAACCAACAACGTAAATTCAGAGTCACTGGCATTCAGCAAAGTCCACTGCATAATGTTGGGTTGTTGTTTTTTTTTTAAGAAAGTTTATGGAGTAGCTTGAAGCCATTTTTGCAAAATGGCACCTGTATGAACAGATGTGCCAAGAGCTTGTCTGAAAGGATGCTCAGCCAGATGATCACACCCATTAGCTCTGGGTGGTAGAATTTCAGGTGATTTTTTGTTAAACCTTCTTTAAAGATTTTATTTATTTGAAAACGAGAGAGAGAGAGAGAGAGAGAGAGAACACAAGTGGGGGGTGGGCAGAGGGAGAGGGAGAAACAGACTCCCTGCTGAGCAGGAATCCCGATGTGGGGCTCAATCCCAGGACCATGGGATCATGACCTGAGCCGAAGGCAGATGCTTAACCAACTGAGCCACCCAGGCATCCCAAGTTAAACCTTCTTTAAACGTTATCAGTGTTGCCTGAAGTTTTTTCAATGAGGCCTGTTTTTAGGATCTGGAATTATTTTTTTAGGGGGAAAAAAAGGAAACAAATGTCAATCAATGTGTCTCAAGAGGCTCCCTTCGTTTCTGTGCCCCAGGGTGGTGGTTGCAGGGTCCTTCCTGATAAGGTCCAGAAGCTACATTCTCAGCTGTTGTTTGCCATCTTGGAGGAAAGGGGATCAGTGTCTTCCCAGGAGGGTTGCGGGAAGAAGCCTTGGCAGGTGGAGGAAAGTTCACAGTGTGCTCCTTGAAGACCAAACATGGACACAGAGCCTGAGGCCCCGAAATAGCCTCTTGCCCCAGAGACCCTTGGAATCCTGTAGGGTCATCTCAGGGAAGGGTGAGCCCCAGCAGGCCACTGCTGGAATCTTCCTCGCAGGCTCTGAAATGAAAGAGAGGGCTTAAAACAGGCTCTTCTGAACACAGTGCTCTGCAGCTGGGACAGAAAGAACCTAGGACCTGGACAAGGAGTTCTCCGAAGTCAGCTCAGCTTGAAAAGTCTCTGATTCCAAGCCAGCTGGAGATTTCCTCATTCATGGTGAATTTTATGGGATCCCATAAATATGGTGGTCAAGGCTGCTGGAGATAAATGTCTCCAGCTGCATTTCTTTCTTTTTCATACTGCACTTAGACTTATATCTCAATTTGATTTTATTTGGCCCTGAAGTACCATTTTTATTTTATTATTTCAAAAATATCTAAAAATCTTTCCAACTTTTCATCCTCCTGGCATCATGCCTTTTTGCCAAGAAGTATTTATTCTTATTTTCCCAAAGGAGAGAGTCTCTTTATTTCCTGTGAGTCTCCCAAGGTTGAATAAAGCCCAGTGTCTGAAAAACCCAGGTGGACTCAAACCCCAGCTCAGCTGAGTAATCTCTCATCCATCCATCCATCCATCCAACCATCCATCCATCCATCCATCCATCATCCATCTGTCATCCATCATCCACTCATTCATCTAGCCATCATCCATCCATCCAACATCCATCCATCATTATCCATTCATCCATCCATCCATCATCCACTCATCCATCATGCATCATCCATCCATCATTCCTCCATAATCCATCATCCATCCACCCATCATCCATCATCCATCCATCACCCCTCCATCTATCTATCCACTCATGCATCCATCTGTCCATTCAGCAGGTCCTCCCTCTGGAGTCAGGGACTGGGTTGGAGTGAACCTTTGCCTTATTTTCCTGCACTCTCTGAGGAGAACATGTTCTCCATGGAGCCATTACAGGGAGTGAGAGCATTGTGCTAGACACACAGTGCTGTCTTTGAATACCTAACTCACTTCCTTGTCTGGGATTATAATAATATCCATCTCACCAAGTTGTTACAAGGTGAGGTGCGAATGGCAGAGAGAAAGACCTTGTGTGATTATTAGAGCCCAGGTGCTCAAGTGCTGACAGGTGAGTTCTGAGTTCCTTGGTGGTAGGGACCCTGTCTGATTCACTCCTGCACCTCGCAGAACCAGCAGAGTGGGTGCCCAGTCCCTGGTCCCTACAGAGCCTTGTCCACGGCCTAGCTCCTGGGTCACATAGCATCAGATGAAAGCCACAGAGAACCCTGGGCTTTGGGTGTGATCTGTGCCTCTGATATTCAGAGGCCCCAGAGAGGAGAAATGTCTGCAGACTGCCCCCACACTCCTGGAAAAGAAAATGCTTAGGGTAATCAGGCAGATGAGGAGACTTGGGAGCAGTGGGGCTGGGTCAGGCCATTAAATAGAACACGCTTTTAGGAAATAACTACAGTACTGAGGAATCCAGGTTCTGATTTTACCAGAGAGCCCTCCGACCTGATGAATAATCGGTCTTTGGTTGTCTTTTGCTGTCTTCCCACCCTGCCTTTTCCTTTCCTTAATATCCCCTTTTCTCATCTCCTACTTCTGGGCCAAATAGCCTCGACCAAGAATCTAAAATTAGCTCCTTAAGGGTCATCATCCGGGGAAGTTAAAGTCTTCCTAGACCCCAGGGACTCTCTGACACATTTGTGTGCGCACGCACACACACTCACACACAAGCTCTCACATGCAGAGGCCAAGCATGTTGATGGCTACATTTGTCAGGAGCCAGTGGATTCCCAGAGACTGGCCTCAATCACGGAACTTTTCCTAACCCCCCCCCCCCCCCAGGGAATTGTTACATCAGCTTTCTAATTCTGGGGTTCTTTTTCTTAAACTCCTTTTATATCATAATATGATGAATAGACAACTATAAATAATCGGTGATGGACCGAGTTGGGAGGGTTGTGAGAGCAGTTGGCCAGGAATATGGAGACAAGGGGGTGCGTTGACTGTAGAGGATTTGAAACAAGAATGAAAACTGGCTAGAAATCAGCCTGCTTTTATTACCACCCTGCTCTGGCCATTAGAAGCGAAGTCAATGATAAATATTCCTCCCTGCTTGGGAGGACGTCTGCCCTGCACCGTGCACTTGGTATGTCACTATAAACAACAATATTAACTACAACAACATAAAAAAAAATGTGAACCTGTTTCAAAGAACGAAGTCAGAAGGAAGGGCATCCTGACACCTGCTGCAACATAGATGGGCCTTGAGGACTTTATGCTCAGTGGAATTAAGCCAGTCACAAAATGACAGGCATTGTATGATTCCACTTACATGAGGTCCTTAGAGGAGTCGAACTCGCAGAGACCCAAAGTAGGAAGGTTGGGTGTCCAGGGCTGGGGGAGGGGCTTGTGGAATTAGTGTCTGATGGGGACAGACTTTCGGTTTGGGAAGTGGAAAAGGTTCTGGAGATAGATGGTGGTGAGAGCTGCCCAGCAGTGTGAATGTACTTCATGCACTGAACTGTATACTCAAGAGTGGTTAAAATGGTCAGTTTTATGTTGTGTGTATGTTACCACCATAAAAGACAGAAGGGAGGAAGGAAGGAAGGAAGGAAGGAAGGAAGGAAGGAAGGAAGGAAGGAAGGAAGGGAGGGAGGGAGGGAGGGAGGGAGGAAGGGGGTCAGGCACCATCCCAGCCCAGGTCTGAGCACCGAGGCAAAGTTGGGGCACACAGACCTGGCCTTCCCCCATCATGTAAGCTCGGGCAAGTCATGTCAATGTCAGCAGCCTCAGTTTCCCGCTCTGTGAAACAGGATTGGTAATTCCTACTACATCAGAGGAGTCAAGGCAGGTTAAACAAACCAGGGAAATAAACCCATCCTGGTAATTCATTCTTGAAAATTTAATGCAAGAGTTTGTTGGACGGGTGTTCTAGGACAGTGTCGCCAGACCAGTGGGCAAATGGCCTGCCACGGTCAGCAGAACAGAGGTTGGGAGGGCCAAGGAGCAGAGCTCAGCAGAGGGTGGGGCTGATGGAGGAAGGAGGCGGGGAGCGGGAGGCAGATGTGGGGGCTCCTTGCGGGTCAGATGGTGTGGCTGATACTCATGATTGGGGCTTAGGCATAGGGGCGGATGAAGTGACTTCCATCTGAGGACTCAGATTCCATCCAAAGCACTTTTCCTCCCACTTCTCTGAGTCCTTTATGTAGCACCTGTGGGCCCTGCTGTGCACACTGATTAGGTTTATTCAAAGAACACTGGCTCAGCTCAATGCTTGGCTTGGGAAGGTTACTGAGCATGCCCCGTGTACACCCTGGGGACGTTCTGGGTGATGGGGGAAGGACATCTATAACACAGTGGGGGTAGAGGGGAGAGCCTGGCTTTGGGGCTGGTGTGCCCACTTATGCATTCAAAAAATATAATGAGCAATGACTCTTTCTGGCATTGGGGATAAAGCAGTGAGTAAAGCAGATGGCACCCCCACCCTCGGAGCTTACCAAGTTCCATGGGGGTCGGTGGCAAAGCAGGAGATGGAAAACAAGCAAGCAGGTAATTGTTCTGCATTTCAAATATTAACAAGTGCTGGGCGCCTGGGTGGCTCAGTTGGTTAAGCGACTGCTTTCGGCTCAGGTCAGGATTCCGGAGTCCCGGGATCGAGTCCCGCATCGGGCTCCCTGCTCGGCGGGGAGTCTGCTTCTCCCTCTGACCCTCTTCCCTCTCGTGCTCTCTATGTCTCATTCTCTCTCTCTCAAATAAATAAATAAAATCTTAAAAAAAAACAAATATTAACAAGTGCTGCTAGGGAGTCGGACAGGAATTCGAGGTTTGATTTGAGACAGGGTGATCAGGAACGGTCTCCAAAAACCAAGACCTGAAGGGAGTGAGGGAGGCATAGGGAACAGCGGGTGCAAAGGCCCTGAGGCCAGCACGGGCCTGATGAATTTGAGGGGTAGAGAGGAGGCTGGGGAGGCTGGAGTGGGACTGTGGTGGGAGTGAGGCCAAAGGAATAAGATGGGGGGCAAGGCAGTGCACAGAGGGCCTCATATGCGATTGTGGGTATGTTGGGGAGCACTGAAGTGTTTGGGGGGCAAAGTGGTATAACCAGAGCTCCATCTTCAAGGGATCCCTCTAGCTGTGTGTGTGCGGAAAAGCCTGAAGGGGAAGGGACACAGCCAAAGCAGGGCTAGCGATGATGAGGGGAGGGCGACTCAGGGGCAGGGGGACTGGTGGGTGGTCTCAAATGCCTTGTGCAGAGCAGGGGGCCTGGCCAGTCCCTCTGATAGCCTTGGATCCCACACGTTCAGGCCTCCCGTATGTCATCCTGAATGCCCTCTCTTCTAACACCACAGCAGCCACCTTGGTTTGAAACTACACACCAGCTTATGTGTCTCTGTCATTGTTCACCCACCACCACACCCAGGGGGCCGCTGAGCCCTGCCCAATGCTGAACCGACTGGCCTTTGCTGCATTCCCACCTTGGTGTCCTCCAGGCATCTGGGTGTGGGGGTCCAACCCTGAAGCTCCATGCTTTACTCACTCAGAGCCTGGCTTCTCCCCATCCCTCCCCTCCAGGAACCAGGCTGTCTTGGGGTCCGACCCTCCTCTCTCCTCTCCCACCGCCACCACCACCGACCACCCCCACCCCCCTGTATGCCCCTCCTCCCTCTGGCCCTGCCCTGGAAGGAATCTGCCTCTCACCTCCCCAAGGCTAGCCTAGACATTCTAAAGTGACACAGTAAGAAGGGTGGTGGATTTCGCGGGGAGGAATCATGGTATTTTGGTTTTAGGTTTTCGTCTTTATGTGTGAGAGATGCATTCTGAATATTTATGGGTGAAGTAACATGAATTCTATTTCCTTTAAAACCCACAACAAATAGGGATGCCTGGGTGGCTCAGTTGGTTAAGTGGGTGACTTCGCTCAGGTCATGATCCCAGGGTCCTGGGATGGAGCGCCACATCGCGCTCCCTGCTCAGCGGGGAGTCTGCTTCTCCCTCCCCCTGCCTCTGCCATTCCCCCCTGCTCGTGCACACACTCTCTCTCAAATAAATAAATAAAATCTTAACACACACACCCAACAAATATCAATAAATTCAAGTTTAAAAGGTGGTGGAAGGAGAATTAAGATGGTGTTGGTAATTATGGAACCTGGGTGATGGGTACTTGAGGATTTGTTTGCATTGTTCTCTCAACTTTTACAGATTTGGAACTTTCCATAATAAAAAAGCAAATACAATGCAAATAGAGACCTTGGGGTGGGGTCTCTCCTGTTCTCTGGACCAACTCCAAACACTTTCAGAGTGAGTAACAGGTGGGGTGCAACTCACTGACACTGTGCAGAATTCCAGGCTCATGACGATAAAAAGCACCGGACTTGTAGTTGGGTTTTATCATTGGTTTCAAATCCCCTGCAGACAGTGCAACCCCTCAGTGCCTGGACCAGGGTGGACAGCTCCCACTGCCCCCTCCCCTGTATATCAGGTCACCTTTGCTCTTCACCTGACACTGTCATCCCTCTGACAATCTTTCTTTTTTTTTTTTTTAGGATTTTATTTATTTGTTTGATAGAGCACAAGCAGGGGGAGCATGACAGGGAGAAGGCGGTTCCCCGCTGAGCAAGGAGCCCAGTGTGGGACTCGATCCCAGGACCCAGAGATCATAACCTGAGCCGAAGGCAGACGCTTAACCAACTGAGCCACCCAGGCGCCCAACCCTCTGGCAATCCTGAATGACCTCTGTTCCCAGGAGAACCATGGCCATTTTTCTTGCTTCGGTGCCTTTCCCTGTGCTGTTCTTTCAGCCCGGAGCATTTTTTTCTCACAGTTTTTCACCTGCTAATTTCTGCTTTTCCTGAGGACTTGGTTCTGGCATCACCTCCTCCCGGAAGCCCTCCCTGACCTCCCTTGCCTTGTGTTGTCCCAATTGTGATCCTGCTCCCACTCATCATATTCACTGTTGCATGTCAGGGCCTGGCACACAGTGAGGACTCGGTAAATATTTGTTTGGATTTTTTTCAAAGATTTTATTTTAAAATAATCTCTACACCTAATGTGGAGCTCAAACCTGCAAGCCTGAGATCAAGAGTCACACGCTCCACTGACTGAGCCAGGCACGCATCCCAAAATTTCTGGAAGCATATGCCCTTTAACATTTTTATTTGTTTTTTTTTTTTTTTTAAACTAGGCTCCATACCCAGTGTAGGACTTGAACTCACAGCCCTGAGATCAAGAGTTGGATGCTCGGCCGCCTGAGCCACCCAGGCACCCCAGTTGAATAACATGTGAAATTTTGTTCCGATTTCCAGTTTGATACGAAGCCAGCCCATTCTCACCAGCACCCAATCTCCCTGCCTGCCTTGGGAATAAACACTTGCTAGCTGTTCGCGGCAGCATCAACCCTAATACTCCAATTTTAGGAGGCCAATCTAGCCAGATCCCAGAAACCTTAAACTCCCAGCATGCAAACCCCTTCCCAGAGGGAGGCTGCAGCTGCAGAGGCTGAAGGTTCATGGCAGCTCTGAGGCTGTCTCTGCCTCATCTGGACATGAGACGCACCTGGAGATCAGGGCCTCCCCCCCCAGACCAACTCAATCAACCTCAGGGCTGGGGCCCAGGCGGCCGGCTGCTCAGAGCTCCCCAGGTGCCTCCAATGTGCACCCAGAGCTAAGATCCATTGACTTCGGTCAGAGACCAACCCTGGGGGGAAGGGTCACATGCCCAAAACACCTGCTGCCTTCTGAGGGCATTTAAGGCCGGCCAGGGAGCGGGAGGCTGTGGCTCTCTTCCAGGTGAGTGGTGAGAGGGTGGGGGCCGGGAGCTCCCGACGTGGCCGCGTCCTCCCAGATTCCTCTGTCTGGGTATTGACGAGACACCTAGCTCCTGCCGGGGGGTGGGGGGGGGGATTGGGTGAGGCTGCTGTAGTCCTGGCAACCCTGCCCCCCTCCCCCCAGGCAAAAGCCAGTGGCCTGCTCAGAGGGACGGCTTCCAGGAGGCCTAAGCTGGGTCTCTCCTTGTTGAACTCAGTCTCGGTTTAACGAAATTGTGCGAAGCGGCGCTTGGCTTGGTTTCTGGGTGGGTAAGGAGGATGTGGTAATTGCTGCGCGTCTGTTTACTCGGCAGAGCCCAGATGGGGGCTGGCGGGGTACGGGGTGCCTGACCATACAGGAGCCTGTAGATCTGTGTGTCTGTGGCTTTACCTGTCTTTCCTCTCCCTGAAATGTCCCCAGGGACGTGTTCACCCGTGGGAATCATCCCCGGCTGATTCTACCCCCTCCCAGAGCATTCCCAAGCCCTGAGGTAGGATCCCCAGGAAGAGGGCCTGGGGTCCTGCGTCCTTTCTTGCTGTGACCTCTGCCTCCCCTCTGGGCCAGCGTGAGCCTTGGAGGGACGCCTGACTGCGTGTCTCCCTCCATCAAACTTCGAGTCTGGACGCGTCTTGTCCATGTTGGTAAAGCCCCGTGAATGCCAGTGGGGTCCCTGCCCTTATGGCCCGCCCCCCAGCCCTGCACACTCCCATGACTGTGGCTTCATCCCTGTACTCATGCCCGCTTGCTGACCCGTCCCTGGGGCTGAGGTCAGTGGGTCTTCCCAGGGAATGACCCTCACTCCAACCCCGTGTGTAGTTTTAGCTTAAATCCCACTTGGTTTGAAGAAGTGGCTGTTAGTGATGTAGATCTGAGCATTTTTTTTTTTTTAAGATTTTATTTATTTGACAGAGACATAGCGGGAGAGGGAACACAAGCAGGGGGAGTGGGGGAGGGAGAAGCAGGCTTCCCGCGGAGCAGGGAGCCCGATGCGGGGCTCGATCCCAGGACCCCGGGATCATGACCTGCGCCAAAAGGCAGATGCTTAATGACTGAGCCACCCAGGTGCCCCAGATCTGAGCATTCTGACATCAAAAGATGTCCCCAGTTGGGGTGCCTGGCTAGCTCAGTGGGTAGAGCATGTGACTCTTGATTTCGTGATTGTGAGTTTGAGCCCCATATTGGGCGTAGAGATTACTTAAATAAATCTTAAAAAAAAAAAAAATCCACAGTACAGGCAAGTGGAGAAATATGTGGCCAAACCGTGTCTATGAAACTCCTCTTCCAGAATTAGCCCCCCAGGGCGGGTGTGAGTTTTTAAAGGCTAAGTTGGAGGAGGGTAGGTTATGGGAGTTAATGCTCAATACATTTCTGAGGTATTAAATTGTCTATACCATGAGTGTTAATGTAAAATCAGAGAAGTGCTCCTTTCTAGAAGCCAACTCTTGGATGATCTCGATCTTAATTTAAAATAGTTCTCAGTTCTTGAAAGATGCTAACACTCAAAGCTTGGCTAGATCTAGAAAAAGTATTTTAAAAATGGCCTGTAATGCTCCAACCAGAGAAAGTGACTCAGTGCCATGAACAAGACTTAGGAGTCCCTAGTTTCTCTTCAGTCAAAAAGAAGGAAAGGTCAAGAGCCGCTTGGGAGCCTGGAAGACCGTGAGCATGGCCAGGGTCCCTTGGTGGGGCCTCTGCCACCTGACTCTCCCAGGGTAGAGTCTCCTAGTGTGCGGGGAGCTGCAGAGCTGCCTGAGCCGGGAGTGTGTGTAAATAAAGCCCCGAAGTTGATGCTCTTTGCCCAAATAACCAGTTTGGCTTTCTTCGGATCTCAGACTCTGGGAACTGATGACGAAAGGTTCCGACTTTGATACTGTACCTAACTCAAAGCCTCCAGCTTGGCTCTTGATGCCACTGGTGAAGGGTGGCGGGGTAGTGGTTCTCCTGGATGCCACAAACAGCAGTGTGAGGGAAGGAAGCACGCTCTGAGCTGCGACTAGAGAAACCCGTGAAAGCCAGAAGAATTCGTTCTGCAGACTGTCCCCAGAGGAGTGGTTTGGCTACATCTGTGACTTTCAAACTGTTCCTTCAAGATGCCCCACAGGGGAGGTGGCTGGGGAGAGGAGGACACTGTTCCCTCTGAAGTTGAGCTTTTTCTGCTTGTGCCATACCGGCCTTCCCCTTGATATTTGAAGGAAGGTAGCGCTCATCTGAACCTCTGGACCTACTTCCAAGGTTCCTTAATGGCCATTCGTTCTGGGCTGTGGCCGAAAGATGAATGGTTCTCATGGAATAGTCCTGGAACCAGGCACGGTCTTGGGTCTCGCCAGAAACCAAAGCATTTCATCCCCTTGTACCAAACTGGCCTCATTCTGAGGCACATTCAGAGGGCCTCATGGACCGAGCCGGTCAGGCCGCGAACAGTGAGTGAGACAGCAGTGAAGTGGCAATGCGTTAGCGGAGTATTTCGGAAGTGGCCTCCCTTGCCAGAGACCTGTGCTTTCCTATTTCCAGCATCTCCATGTGTTAAGTGCCACCCATGGGGGTGACTTGTTTTCCTCATCAGAACTACTTACAGACTGTTGGCTGCAGAGCTTAGTGATCCAAAGCACGGACGCAGGAGTCCGATCTAGGCTGAAGTCCTGGTGCTGATGCCTGACAGCTGTGGGCACTCTGGGCTTCCGAGGGAAGTGACCTCTGAGATGGTTTCCCCATCTGTAAAATGGGGCTATCTCTACCTTATTATTTTTCTAAAAAAAAAAAAAGATTCTATTTATTTTGGAGAGCGCACACCTGAAAGAGTGTGTGCAAGTTGGGGGGAGGGAGAGAATCCTAAGCAGACTCCCCACTGAGCACGAAGCCCAAAGTGGGGTTTGATATCATGACCTGAGCTGAAATCCAGAGTCAGATGCTTCACCGACTCAACCACCCAGGCGCCCCATCTCTACCTTACTATTAACGTTGCTTCATTTAATCCCAAGTGTGCAACATTCCTGGCATGTGATAAATGTGTTTTGCCCATTGCTCCCTGAACCGGGCCCTTAAAACTACTCTACTCCAGATTTAGAAGATGCCATGAGCCTTATCTCTTGGAGATGTAGGGTATAGCTCCTTGCTCCAAACTAAATCTCCATTTCTAGCTGATAACTCTCTTGACCCTGGTTATTATAGCAACTAGAAAACTCTTGAGCCGGTGTTTTAAAGGATGTCCTGGGGACAGCTGGCTGGCTTACTCAGTAGAGCATGTGACCCTTGATCTCAGGGTTGTGAGTTCAAGCCTGATGTTGGGTGCGGTGTGGAGCCTGCTTAAAATTAAAAAAAAAAAAAAACCGTAAAGGGGTGTTCTGATTTACCTTTTGGTCCCCAAAAGCAACTCTTCTTCCTTACAGAGCAGATTTTGATGTTACCTAAAGGTAGATGAAAGTATAGGACATGGTTACTCTCTGTCCTAAGCTGCTTGTGCCTCTGCTCTGAGGCTCAGCCCATTGGCTCTGTCCAGCTGTGGGTGGCTGGTGGCACTTTGTTTAGGGACTTGTGCCCAGCCCGGTAGCTGCTGCTACCACCAGTGCCTTGGACACTATCCTTCTTTTGTTCGGACTCAAATTCCCTTCTTTTTCCTGGTCCCTTGCTGGTTCTTCGTTCTTTTGGGCCCTAGTAGGGAACGTCACCAAGACCGCGTTCTTGTTCGGTCATCTCACAGAGTTCATCTCTCTTCTTAAGACCTCAGTCTTGGCTCTCTGCTTCTGGAATTCTCCTCCTTGTCTACACTGTCCCATCCAAACTGATGTGTCTAAATTAGTCTTTCCTCCCGAAATTAATCCCAGCTGTTCTACATTCAAGACTAGAGTCAATAGACTCTGGTCATCTTTATCCAGTTTTCTTTTCTCTGCAATGTAGTTTGGCTCCTCCCCTGTACTTGGAAACAGATGGATACTCATTGCACCCTTGTAAGAAATGTCATTCCCCGCTGCCTTGTAGAAAGTTAAAATGTGGCCTGATTTGAATAACCTCCTCTAATTAGGGACCAGCTCCCTTTGTGACCTATTACCTACCACCCTCATCCAACAAACACTTGAGTACCTACTTACTCTATGTCATGCATTGTGAAAGGGCTGAGGAATTGTACCTAAGACACACATGACCCCATTGTCATTGGGGCGAGGGGAAGGAAGTTGCACGAACAAGAAGATTTTAGGTGGTGGTAAAAGCTCTGGGGAATATAAAAACCGACTGGGCTGATACTTCGATTCTTAAATGGAAATTCAAAGTGTTGCTGTTGGTGAAGCAGGCTGGGGCCAGCTCACACAGGGTGGGCATCATGGAGAGTCTGAGTTTTCTTCTGAACTCAGCAGGCAGCCACTAGAGAGTTTTGAAGCAGAGAAAATTATCTTTAAGAGATCACGTGGCCTCTGTGTGGAGAACAGATTGGAATACAGCAATGGTAGAAGCCGGGAGAACAGGTGGAAGGCAGTTGCCGTAGAGTAGCTGGAAGATGATGGTGGCCTGGTCCGGGGTTGAGGCAATCAATCAAAGAATTAGAAGGAATGTGTCAGGCTTGAGACCACTGTGACCCGAGGGCTGGTGGACTGGGTGTGGGAGAAGAGGCCATCTTCCTGTCCTGGTTGGGCACCACCATCCTGCGCATATGCACTGTACAGAACTCCTAGGACACAGCCACATGAGAGGGTTCTGGGCTTTCCTTCCAACCTACCCTAGCCATCAAAGGCCCAGTTCAAGCCAAACTGACTCCAAGAGGTATCCCTCCCTCCTGCAGCCCAGGGCTGGCCTCTGGCTCCCATGGTGCTCGCTGCCTGTTGAGCCAGTGTGGTAATGCCTATGGAAGCTGCTCTCCCATCCACTATGAGCCCTTCCAGGGCTTAGAGCAAGGATGGCGGTGACGTAAGAACCCACACACTGGGCACTGACACTCTCTTGACAACTGTCTTACCGGCAGGTGGTTTACTGCTGCCAGTCAATATGCCAACTTTAGATGCTCCTGAAGAGAGGCTGAGAAAATTTAAGTACCGAGGCAAAGATGCGTCTGTGAGTACCCAGCCACCACTTCACTCTATGGAGGAGCAGTGTAGTGAAAATCTCATGGTTGAAATGCATCAAAAATGGGGTGGAGCAGGGGTGGCTAGGTGGTGCAGTTGGTTTAACATCCAACTCTTGATTTCGGCTCAGGACGTGACCTCAGGATGGTGAGATTGAGCCCTGGTGGCTCCACACTGGGGGTGGGACCTGCTTAAAATTCTCTCCCTACCCTTCTGCCCTTCCCCTGCTCATGTGCATGCACGCTCACGCACATGAGCGCTCCTTGTGTAAAAAAAAAAAAAATAGAGTGGAAGATCAGGGTATGGGGATGACAAAGCAAATATAGCAAAATAGAGATCTAATCTAAAGAATAGATCATTTCCCCCAGGATTCTCGATGCTACTAAAGTCTATGAGTTTCTTCTGATCCCAGAAAAAAAAAAAGGGTATATTTTGTTGTGTTTTTAATTTTAATCTCCCTCAGTCTGGCATCCAAGTAAGACTCCTGGGACTGGATCAAGGCTTGAATGGCCTGTAGACTGATCCCTAACAGTGGAAATGGTCAGGGTCATGTGAAGCTTGTCTTCATGGACTTCATAGTCCCCAGACCTGCCTGGATCCCCAAAGTTGGGAGGCCCAGGCCTGCTGTTCAGGGACCAATCAGCACTGAGGAAGATGGGCTGAGACTCGGGGCAATGGGATGCTTTGCTCAGATGGCTCTGCAGCTGAGAGACTCCTGGCCTGCCAAGACTGTAGATAGGCTTCCTTCACTTTGGGAAGAAGGGTGACTTTTTTTGTGGATGTGGTATAGTAGGAGAAAGCAGAAGAAGTAAACCATGCTGAGACTATTTACTGTGTGATCTTAACTCTTCCAGCCTGTTGCATCTGTAAGAGTGAAATCTGACGCTTTGATGAGAGTTCTAAAAGCTACATGTGGTGAAAACCTGACTTCCCTGCTCTAAAGGGCTCCAATTCTTTCTTTTCCTCACTAGATGAGGCGGCAACAGCGGATGGCAGTCAGCCTGGAGCTCCGGAAGGCCAAGAAAGAGGAGCAGGCCTTAAAGAGAAGAAATATCACCAATTTCTCCCCTGACCCAGCTTCTGGACAACTAACCAAAGGGGTACATTGGCAATGTGGCGTGCAGGACAGTTGTGTGTGTGAGAAACACGTCCTTAGCAGGTTTCTCTGGCTCGAAAATGTTTAATAGATTCAGAACTTGCAAGTTCTAATTGAGAGTCTTTGAGGAAAGGGGTGGAAAGTTCATGGTTAGAGCTGAGCTGGTGGTTTCGGAAAGCTAAAGGGCATTCGGTTTGTGGCTGTGAGTTTGGGATCTGCGTCCTGCGCAGGGTGGGGTACGCAAGGTGCTGCTTCTAATGGAAATTCACTTGCCACCGCTTGGCAGAAACAGGAAATGAGGGGTTACGCATGTTCTCTCTCCGTTAGAAGCATCCAGTCACTCATCATACAAAGTCTTGCCTGGGACCTGAATGCTGTCCTTTATCTTCCATTCCCCATCCACCCCAACTTCCCTCAGTGCAAGCGCTGGGCTGATTTGCAGGCCAGCACTGTTTTTGCAAATCCTTTCTGGAATGACCTGATGAGGGAGTTTCTCTTCTTTGACTCCAATAGACTTGTATCTACGTGCCTTTTATGATCTGTCACCATCTGTGTTCCTCCTTAGCCATCCACATGCCTCATTGCACCCTGTGGGGATTAGGACTCTTATGGGGCAGAGGTGAGTTCAATCTGGGCAAGTGGACCCGATGACCCAGTGGTGGTCCTCAAACAGAATGGCTGTACACATTTCTCTAAGTTGCCTTATGTGGTTTATTTTGTTTTCTCAGTATGTTTTCAAGGTTTGTCCGGGTTATAACATGTGTTGGTACTTCATTCCTTTTATAGCTGATTAATACTTCATTGTATGGGGGCACCCGGGTGGCTCAGTCGGTTAAGCGACTGCCTTCGGCTCAGGTCATGATCCTGGAGTCCCAAGATCGAGTCCCGCATCGGGCTCCCTGCTCGGCGGGGAGTCTGCTTCTCCCTCTGACCCTCCCCCCTCTCGTGCTCTCTCTCTCTCTCATTCTCTCTCTCAAATAAATAAAATCTTAAAAAAATACTTCATTGTATGGATATACCACATTTTGTTTATCCATTCATTAGTTGGTGGACTTGTGTTTCCACTTTTTGGCTATTATGAATAATGCTGCTTTGTGTCCAAGTATTTGTGTGGACATGTTTTCAATTCTCTTGAGCATACCTAGAAGTAGAATTGCTGGGTCCTATGATTAGTCCATTTAACTCTTTGAGGAACTGCTTGTGGTAAACTGAATAGTGCCCCTCCCCCCCCAATATCTCTATCTCGCAACCCCCAGAGCCTGTAAATGTTACCTTGTATGACAAAGGGGACTTTGTAGGTGTGATTAAGTTAAGGATCTTGAGATGGGGAGATTATTCTGGATTAGCTGGATGGGCCCGGTGCAATCACATCGGTCCTTATAATAAGGATGAAGGACAAGTTAGAGCAGAAGGTGATAGGACCACAGAAGCAGAGATTAGCATGCTGTGCTTTGAAGATGGAGGGAGGGGATCATAAGCCAAGGAAGGCAGGGGGCCCCACTAGAAGCTGAACAAGGGAAGGAGACAGATTCTTCCCTCAGAGCCTCCAGGAGGAGCCAGCCCTGCCTTTAGTCCAGTGAAGCTGATGATGAATTTCTGACCTGCAGAACTGTGAGAGAATGTGTTGTCTGAAGCCACTAAATTTGTGGTGATTTTTACAGTAAAAATAGGAAGCAAATAGGTAGCCAAACTATTTCCCAAAGTAGCTGTACCATTGTACATTCTGACATTCTTGCCACACTTGTCTGTTTTCGGATTGTAGCTAGTGGGTACAAAGGGCCATATTGTTACAATTTCGACATGTTTTCCTAACGACTGATGATGATCATTCTTTGATGCGCGTATTGGCTATTTGTAGATCTTTTTGGAGAAATGTCTATTCAAACCCTTTGCTCATTTTTAAACTTGAGTAATTTGTCCTTCTGTCATTGAGTTGTAAGAGTTCTTTATTCTGTCTATTCTGGAGACTAGACCCTTACCAGATATGATTTGCAGATATTTCTTCTTATTCTGTGGATTGTCTTCTTACTTTCTTGGTAGAATCCTTGGAGCACAGAAGTTTTAAATTTTGAAACTGCTCAATTTGTCTACTTTTGTCTTTGGTTGCTTGTGATTTAGATATCATATTTAAGAACCCATTGACTGCTCCAAGGTCACAAAGATTTATGTCTGTTTCCTTCTAAGAGTTTTATGGTTTTAGCTCTTTTGTCTAGACCTCTGATCCATTTTGAGTTAATTTTTGTAAATGGTGTGAGTAGGGGTCCAACTTCATTGTCCTGCATGTGGATACCTTGTTGTCCCAGCATCATAAGGCCATCCTCTCCCCTATCGAATGGCCTTAAAACCCTTGTCTAACATCAATTGAGCGTAAATGTGAGAGTTTATTTGCGGACTCTGGATTCTCTTTCATTGATCAATATGTGTATCGTATTCAGCACAACACAGACTTGATTGCTGTAGCTTTGTGGTAGGTTTTGCAATTGGGAAGTGTCTTCCAACTTAGTTTTTTTTTTTTTTCCCCAAGATTATTTTGGCTATTTGGGATCTCTTGCATTTCCATATAAATTTTAGAACCAACTCGTCAATTTCTTCTATAAAGACAGCTCAGATTTTAATGGAGATTACACTGTATCTATAGATCAATTTATAAGAGTATTGCCATCTTGACAATGTTAAGTCTTCCAATTCATGATCATGGGTATTTTTTAAATTTATTAGATCCCCTCTAATTTTTTTTTATAGTTTCAGCATATAAGTCATGTACTTTTGTTAAATTTATTCCCAAGTATTTTATTCTTTTTTTAATGTTTTATTTATTTATTCATTAGAGTCAGAGAGAGAGAGAGAGAGAGAGAGAGAGAGAGAGCGCGAGGCAGAGGCAGAGAGAGAAGCAGGCTCCCCGCCAAGCAGGGAGCCCGATGCGGGGCTCGATCCCAGGATGCTGGGATCATGACCTGAGCCGAAGGCAGACACTTGACCATCTGAGCCACCTAAGCGCCCCCCAAGTATTTTATTCTTTTTGATGTCATTGAAAATAAAAATATTTTCTTAATTTCAGCTTTGGATTGTTTATTGCTAGTATATAGAAATACAAGTGATTTTCATATGTTAATCCTGAAGCCTAGCTGAACCTCTCTTTGTGTGTGGGGGGGGATTCCTTAGGATCTCCCATATACAAGTTCTTGAATTTTGCAAATAGCAATAATTTTCTTTTTCCAATCTGGATGACTTTTTTTTCTTCTTACCTAATTAGTCTGTCTAGAACTTCCAATACAATGTTGAATAAAAGCAACAAGAGTGGACATCCTTGTCTTGTTCCTGACCTTAGGGGGAAAACTTTCCATCTTTTACCATTAAGTATGGTGCTAGCTGTGTGGGGTTTTATTAGATGGCTTTATCAGGTTGAGGAAGTTGGCTTTTATTTCCAGATTGCTGAATGTTTATTATCATGGGAGTGTGCCTGAATTTTGTTAAATGCTTATCCTACATTTTCTGAGATGATTGTGTGCTTTTCCCCCTATATCCTATTAATATGACCCGCTATACTGATGTTCATATGTTGAACTGCCCTTGCCTTCCTGGATTAAATCCCGGTTGGTCATGATGTATAATCCTGTTCATATGTTGATGCATTTTGTTTCCTAGACTTCTTCCTGAGATTAGCTGTTTTTCCTGAACAATTTCTTTGTGGCTCAAAGAAAAGTTGCTACAAGCCTTTGGTCAGTTTCTAGAGTTTGGAAGGTTGATCTACTTGTGTTGGTTTTCTTGTTTTTATGGAGGAGAGCATTTTTGGAGGTCCTTACTCTGCCATTTTTTCTGGTCATCACTAACATGTTCTTACTGCAGGGGATGAAAAGGTGGTGGGGATCCAAGTGGTGATAGGAATTACCCCTTCCCCAGAGCATGGGGAGGTGTCTCACAGATTCATGAGACCTATAAGACCACCAAGTATTCTTCTCTCCCCTAAGGTAGACCAATGTGCAGATTGGGACATATTGTCCAAGCCAGCCTGTTCTAATCAGATAGATGGCTGGACTAGATGACCTTCATGGTTCCTGTGGGCAGAGACTCTGACCTAAATGTGTCTCTCCTTGCAGGTCAGCCTTACCCTGCAAGAAATAATCAATGGTGTGAATGCCTCAGATCCAGACCTATGTTTCCAGGCCACCCAGGAAGCCAGGTACCGCCAGAGAGACTTCTGCAGTTTATAGGTTCCTAGCTAGAAATGAGCTCCAGTGGCCTATTTGGTTGTGTGGCAGTGGCAAAATGCCCACACAATATAAGAAGAGGCAAGTCCATTCGAAAGCGAGACTAAGTTGTTCCTCTACACCATCCTTGAGGACAACTTAAGATATGCAAGTGTTGTCAGAGATGAATTGCTTAATTTAAATTGGCCTCTATAGGAATCTCAACTCATAGATAATACCTAAAGGGAAAAATGTTGCTTTGTCACTGCACAGTGCTATAGGCTGGATTTTAGGATCTTAAGTAGCTCTGGCCCAGATGTTAGTCTCATCTGATAGCTGGGAATGCCAAGAACATTTATAAAGAAGGTTCTTAATATCAGCCTCACATGACTTATGTGTGTGTGCGTGTGTATGTGTATATCTATAATTTTTTCCCCTCTTTCATTGCAAAGGAAAATGCTGTCCCAGGAATGGAACCCTCCTCTAAAACTGATTGTTAAAGCAGGGCTCATTCCCAGGCTGGTGGAGTTCCTGAAGTTGTCACCTCACCCCTGCTTGCAGTTCGAGGCAGCCTGGGCTCTGACCAACATTGCTTCCGGGACTTCAGAGCAGACTCAAGCTGTTGTGGAAGGTGGGGCCATTCCACCTTTGGTTGAGCTCCTGTCTTCCCCCCACATGACTGTGTGTGAACAGGCAGTGTGGGCTCTTGGTAATATAGCAGGTGAGACTCTCCCCTGGGGTGGGGTGGCGGAGGAAACCAGTGGGTCAGGTGTCTGGCATGCTATGCGAGTTCTTTGGGTAGATAAAGATTCAGTATTCTCAGTATAAATATCTAGAAACGTTGGAAAAAGTATGCCAGGCTTTTCCAAAATCCAGAGTCAATTTCGGAGGCCAACAATTAAAGTGGCGACCAGATGATGCAGTGTGTACCGAAGCTACAGGCTGCCTGGTGACATCTGTCAATACCGGGATCCTACAGCCTCAGGTCTTAATGGCTTCAGGAACAAAAGACAAGTCTTTGACTCGTGCAGGATTTAGGACAGACCCTTGCATCACCCAGGAGCCTGACAGAATTCTACCTCCAGTGAAAGTTGCCAAGGGAACATACCAGAAAAGTGTGTGCTCAGTGTGGGGTAAAGTTCTCGCCTGTAAACGCAGTCCCAAAATGGCCTTGTGAATTTGGGGCTTGATGCTGTATTCCCTGCATGGTCCAGGAAAGCATAAAATGAGGAGTTAATGCTGCAGGGTTGGAAGCTCCAGGATTCCTGGCTGAATATAAATACGATGCTCCTGGGGAGATATGAACTCAATTGGGCCCCTCAGGATTTTGACAAATTAAAATCAGCCAAATATTAGCAGTTTCAAGTTCAGAGAATCAACAACCCATCATGACTGAGTCAGCAGAAACAAACAGTATGATTAGACCTCCAAGGACTTCAGATACTGGGATTAGCAAACACAGAATATAAAATAAGTCTGCTTGTTAAATGCTTGCAGAAAGGATTTAACATGTATAACATGTATAATGAGTGCGGAGACTTTGTCTCTCATTTTGCTTGGTTCAGTAAGGAACAGGCAAAATTGGGTAGTGTAAAGTAACCTATGCCTTGCCTTCATGGTTGAAGAATTATAAACGTGGACTTCTAAGGTCTCAAATTGGTATTCTTGCCTGAGAAGCAGATAGCAGGTGGCTAGCATTGACCCATCTCCCAGGCTAGATTCTGAGTTGCATTTGGAAGTTTCCAGCCCATGCCAGAGTCTCCTGGAAAGACCATTTGGCCTGCAATAGCCAAATTCATCTTCCTGAGAACTGTGTTGTGCAGTGCCACCAGCTTTTAGAGTGTTGAGGGCACTTCCCGGGCCCACTGGCTGGCTCCTTTAGGTGTCCACAGACTGCTTATAATGGTCGCTGCCATGTGGTGTCTGCTTTTCACGTTTGACCCATCTACCCAACTGACATGATGGAGACCCAGGATCTAGTTCATGGCTACCCTATGTACTTGTCCAGCCCAGGAATGTGTTTTGGCTTCTCACCCCTTGCACAGGGTTTTAAAAAATTAGTCACTCAGTCCAGGATTCTCTTTGCTCCCTGTTAGAATCTCACATTCTTTTTTTTTTTTTTAATTTTTAAAGACTTTATTTGAGATAAAGAGAGCGAGCGAGAGAGCATGAGTGGGGTGAAGGGCAGAGGGAGAAGCAGTCTCCCTGCTGATCTGGGAGCCCGATGCGGGGCTCCATCCCTGGACTCTGGGATCATGACCTGAGCTGAAGGCAGACACTTAACTGACTGAGCCACCCAGGTGTCCCCCGAATGTCACATTCTTATCTATTTGTAGGTGATGGCCCAGAATTCAGAGACCTCGTTATCTCGAGCAATGCCATTCCACATCTGCTGGCCCTCGTTTCATCAACCATACCAGTAAGTATTTTTAAAGTAGAAGAACTAGCTAGGTAACAAGTTTCTGAAATTGGGGGAGTACTTTCAAGTCAATGCTAGGTCATACGGTTGCTGCCTTGCCCCTTCGGACAGCAATTATAAGCAAGGCCTAGGACTGAATATCACATTGGGCAGAGATGGATCCTCATTTGGCCCCAAGGACCACTAGTGCTAATTTTTCTTCAGGGGGCATTGGAAGAGGTCCATTAAAGTTTTTCTAAGCCTACAATCCTGCAAAAGTAGATGGGGGCACAGGCAGTTAATGGGTGACGAGTTTTGTTCCTAGGTACCGGGTCTAGGTTCAAAGCTTAAAGTCAAAGTTGATTGATGTAGCAACAACAGGGAAATGTTGGGAAAATGTTCGTTCTAGATTTGCCCCAAACAAAAATGAAGGGAAGGTAGCTTCAAAAAGCCCAGGGAATACCCATCCCTCAAGGTGGGAGAAAACCTGACATGGTGGGACCAGTAAGAGGCTGGCATGATTAAGGAGTTTGCAAGGAGAGAGCAGAGCGAGATGACAAGAAGGATGAAGGACTTAGACATCCACCTGCTGGCAGAGGCAAGCAGGAAGTGAAGTGATCTGATCTTTTGGGAAGACCCTTCTGGCTGCTTGTAAACTGAGAGTGGAGGGAGCTGGGATGCTGCCACGCTGGACACGGGGGAGTGGAAGAAGTAAGAATGCCCTTGGTTTCAGGTTAGGTTGTTTAGATGACTGTCCTCCTAGAGAAATGGGGAAGATAGAAGGAAGAAGGAATCTGAGCGTTAGTTATACATGTTAAGTTGAAGCGAGTAAGAGGCACCATTGCAGCAACATCAGGTGGATGGATAGTGCGGTCCAAATGATTGTGCGTGCATCCGTCATCCAGCTAGGCAGGATCAACTAGAGCAGGGGCCAGCTGCTTGCTTTTGTAAATAAAGTTTTATTGGAGCACAGCCATCACCATTTCTTTATACCCATGCTGTCTGTGGCTTTTGTAATGTTACAAGGGCAGAGAGGACTAGTTGCAACAGAGACCCTATGGCCCATAAAGTTGGACGTGTTTATTCTCTGGCCTTCTGCAGAAAATGTTTGCCAACCCCTGACCTAGAGTAGAGCCTGGGACCAAGTCTCGAGGGCTCTGACGGTCAGAAGTCAGGCAGAGTCTGCCCAAAAGACTGAGAAGAAACAGCCCGTTTGGCAAGAGAAATGCAGGTGTGGTGTCATAGGTGCCAAGAAGAGCTTTTCCAAGGGGGGTACTAAAGACTGCCAAGAGGGGCAGTAACTTTAGGACTGAAAAAGCAGCTGTTGGATTTGGTGGCTTGGAAGAAGCCA
This sequence comes from Callorhinus ursinus, assembly GCF_003265705.2. Classification (NCBI taxonomy): domain Eukaryota; kingdom Metazoa; phylum Chordata; class Mammalia; order Carnivora; family Otariidae; genus Callorhinus; species Callorhinus ursinus. The sequence goes on from NW_027397132.1 coordinate 426,490, forward strand.
ATTTCATCACTCAACGCAAAGAAGTAGGGGCAGAAATCAGACTAGAAGGAGTGGAAGAACAAATGGGAAGCTGCAAGGTAGACAGTGAATAGAGATGCATCCTTGAGGGTGGACTCTGGAAAAATAGAGGCAGGATGATGGCTAGAGAGGTGGAGGGTCCCAGAGTGTGGGAGGGATCGGGGGGAGAGGTGGTCTTGGGAAGAGAATCTTCAAAGGCAAAAATGGGATCCAGATGTGGGGTAGGAGGACTGACCCTCCCACAAAGATCAGGAATGTGGTTACCACATGTCGGTAGGGTGACTGGCTGATGGGCAGACCAAGTAACTCCTGCTTCATGTTTGTTTTGTCAATGAAAAATGAAATTGGTCATCAGCTGAGTCAAGGGGGGGGGCGGATTTTTGAAGAATACAAGGAAACCTCCACCTAACATTTGGTCTCCCTAGTATGCGTCACTGTCGAGAACAGATTCTGCATGAAGCTCAAATGCTTTGCTTCATGCTGGTTAATAATGTTGATCAGGGATGGCAAAGACCAGGCCATTGGCATTTTTCCTCCTTTGCACCCAATGCTGGAAGCACTCTCCTTGTTACAGATCACATTTATGCGGAACATCACGTGGACCTTGTCCAACTTGTGCCGAAACAAGAACCCTTACCCTTCTGTGAAAGCTGTGAAGCAGATATTGCCTGTCCTGTCCCACCTCCTGCAGCACCAAGACAGCGAGGTTCTCTCGGACACCTGCTGGGCCCTGTCCTACCTCACTGATGGCTCCAACGAGCGCATCAGCCAAGTGGTCAACATGGGGGTCCTGCCCAGGCTGGTCCAGCTCATGACCAGCTCAGAGCTCAATGTCTTGGTAAATGTCCCTGGTCCTGTCTGTCTCTGTCTGGGCCTTCAGGTGAGAATGTGTGAGTCATACTCCCTTGAACAAGACCTCTCCCAACTCTGGTCTTCCACAGTTGGGTCTCATACTTTATCTAGAACAAAGCTTATCATCTACATTTCCCTGGTCTCTGCTACTCTCTAGCTTAAGACTTGAATTTATTTTGATCTGAAGTCCTAGTGGATGTTAAATAACTCACTTGTCTTAATCTGATAACTAGAAAGTCTAGACAAGCACCAAATTAAAATAATCCCTCCACCCAGTAAACTATTCTTTTGTGGCCTCTCCTTCTAGGGGTCTGTGCATGTGGATGTTAACAAGTTGGCTAATACAGTGTGTGTGCCTGTGCACGTGTGTGTGCGCACATGTGTGTACAAACATAAAGCTTGTAACATTTGAATTTCTTACTCAGGTATAAAAAAAAATTCCCTCTTATCCTCTCCCCAGTTTGTTGTTAGACTACTTCAGTATAAGTAAAGTGGGGAAAAAAAAAACTAACATCAAATACTTTGCTATGATATGAAACTTGTCCCTTACATAATATGCTTCTTGAAGATATGCCTTGAAACGTGGGTGGCCCTTTTGATTTTTGTGGTTAGTGTTGTATATTTATGCAGCCTTAGTGATCATCTATGCCTAGATTAGCATAGTATTCCTCAGACGTCAAGGTTAGTTTGGGGATGGTATTGGGGAGAGGGAGGGTACAAGGAGAATATAAGAAGGTGCTTGTCCTGAGGGGTCTAGGGCCCATTTGGAGTCATCCTGCCAAGGCTGTGATGGGCCTACAGCACTACTTCACCTCTCACTTGAGTAGCAAATAGCCAGCATAAAAGGCTAGGAAAACTCTAGAACTGTTGATGGTCTGTGTGGGGGCAGTCACTACGGTGCAGAGAAACAAAAATAAATGCACAGTAGCCCTCAGAGGATGGTTGTCTTGAGCCCAATTGCAGATCCATCCTGCGGACCTTCAGAGTTGAGAGGGAGTTTGTGAATACAACAACAACCAAAAATGCCGTTGGGATCTCATTAGCTCCAATTAAATATACAACAGAAACTTGACACTGGTGCTAAATACAAATTCGGTAGAAGTTATTACATTATAAACCCTGTAATCAATTTGCCGATTTTCCCAGCGTAAGGATACAAAAAGGGCAGCATTATTTCTTAATAAAGGCATCCCTGGACCTCTCTCTTACGTGAGCCAGAACTATTGAGAGGCTAGCAAGTACCTTTAAACTATGCAAATGGCCATGGATGTGCTGAATTAATAGGGATCATGGATTTAATCGTTATTCACGGGTTTCCGGAGCGCCATCAACATTGTGTGACAAATATGGGGGAATGCGCAGAGCTTGGTGTGATGGTCCCCTTCTGTTACCATAAGTTTGCAATGCTTGGTTACACGTGTAGCCTTGCTCTTCCAGACCCCCTCCCTCCGCACCGTGGGGAACATCGTCACAGGAACGGATCACCAGACCCAGGTGGCCATCGACGCGGGCATGCTGAACGTGCTGCCTCAGCTCCTGATGCACCCCAAGTCCTCCATCCAGAAGGAGGCAGCTTGGGCCTTGAGCAACGTGGCTGCAGGGCCTCACCAGCACATCCAGCGGCTAATAGCTTGCGGCATGCTGCCTCCTTTGGTGGCTTTGCTGAAAAACGTAAGTGGTGCGCTCCGTGTCCGTGATGAGGCTATTTTCCGATTGGCCCTGTGTTGAACTCCTTCAGTAATTCGGAGACAGGCTAAGAAGCAAATTAACTGAGATCACAACAGAGCTGTGAAGCCGTGGTTTCCTAACTTTCCCTGGAAAAAAGAAGAGGCATCCCATTTGGGACAACCCATTAAAGATCTAGGAGACTTAACAGGCATTGTTCAATGAAAAGGTGATCCCCCACAGCTCCAATATTCAGAAAAAATCTTCAGCTGGTAAATACTGGCTTATCTTTAGTGTTAAGAGAACGTGCCATCCCCTCTACTTGCCAAAAGCGGGGGTGGGAGGGTGGTTTTGTTTTAGGAGGAAAAACATATGAGGTTCTGGTGATATACGCTGAAGAAAGTGGCCTTTTCAGTGTAAAAATCACATCAATTAGAGTGGTGATATACACTGAAAATCCAGATATAAAAGTGGAAATACAATGAAGCTTCCTTCTTCCTCCTGATTCCCACTTCCCTTGCCTGGGACAACTACTATCGGTCAGCATTTCTTTTTGTCACCTTTGACTGGATGAGCTCTGTTTAAATCATTTACATGTGACACTGGCTCAGTCCCCTGAGGTCACTTCTGTGTGCTCAGCTTTGTAGCTAGGGAGCTTCTTGTCCATCGTTTTCCTGAGACAGAAAGACCAGAAATGTTGACCTAGGTCACTATAACCTAAAATTCCAAGCATAATGCCTATTTTCCCCATAACCTGACCTAAGGAAATGAGTCTACTTCAAACTTAAAACCTCCCTCTAAGGCCCCACGGAAGTCTGCCTGCCTACTTCTGGGCTTCTCAAAGATGCTGTCTTCTGCTCAAGAACTAGAGGCAGGATGCCGAGGTGTTCTATGTACATTGCACAGACCATCCTGGCTGTCCCTAGCCTACCTAGAAATTGAACTAAGTTAGCATCACCGTACTTAAGTTCCTCAGGATCTATAAAGAATGTAAACGTTCTCTTTCTGCAGGGAGAATTTAAAGTCCAGAAAGAGGCTGTGTGGACCGTGGCTAACTTCACAACTGGAGGCACCATAGACCAGTTGATCCAGCTTGTCCACGCTGGCGTCCTGGAGCCACTGGTGAATCTGCTTACCATCCAAGACACCAAAATTGTTATCATCATCCTTGATGTTATCTCTTTTATCCTCCAGGTGAGCTATTCTAAGCAGGTTGGTTTGTAAAGAGCGGTCTCCAAATTTGAGGCATTTAATTTGGTTCTTAAAACTCACATGTGGATTCGCTTTCCACTCCTTCACCCCTCCTCCTGGTATCCTATGGGTAACAAAAACAAGAGGACTTTCGAAGAAGGTCCCTCTTCATTTTTCAGATGAGTGACCGTGGGCCCAGCATTGTTTCAGATGCTCAGGATACAACAGACCAACGTCTTTGCTCTGATTGAGCTTATGTATTAACGGAGAGGGAAATAGACACAACAGCTGAGAGTTTATCTGCTAAAAGGACCGTCACTGATGGCTCAGAGTGGGGAGAGCATGGTGATCCCTTGTATGTAGTCGTCAGGAGAAACTTGTCTCAGGAAGAACATTTATGCAAAGCCCTGAGAGGAGTGAAGTGAGCGAGTCTTGTGGATATCTGGGGAAGAGCACTCGAGGATGAGTGGGAGCAAATGGACAGAAGGTGGTAGTCAGGCTCAGAGCATCCAGATCACATGAGGTGTGGGAGAACTTCAGCTTACTCTGAGTGAGATGGAGAAACCAGTCAAAGGTTCGAAGCAGGGGAAAGAGTCCATGAACCACATGGCTGGCTCTTTTAGAAGGCTAAAACATAGGATACACTCGAAAGAGCAGCAGTAGGAATAGATCTTCACACTGACTCCAGAGACTTGAATTAGAGATCTAGAAAAGCCTTATTTCTGGAAGAAAGCCAGTGTTCATAAACCATTGGTGTCAGTTCTATATTGCTGCATAATTGATTACTCCCTAGTGGTCTAGAACAAACAGTTATTATGTCACCTAGTTTCTGGGGTTAGGAATCTGGGGGCAGCTTAGCTGGATGGTTCTGGCTCAGGGTTTCTTAGGAGGTTCGAGGTGTCACCTGGGGCTGGTCTCATCTGAAGGCTTGATGGAGGCTGGAGGGTCAGCTTCCACGATGGCTCGCTCACATGCCTGGAAAGTTATTCTCACTACCTGGACCTCTTCATAGGACCATATGTGTGTCTTCACATCATGGCAACTGGCTTCCTCTGGAACAAATGATCTAGGAAAGCAAGATGGGAGCCCCAATGGCTTTTATAATCTAGCCTTGGAAGTCATTTCAACAACATTCAATTGGTTACACAGATCAACCCCACTCAACATGGGAGGAAACTATACAAGGGTGTCGAACACCAGGACGTAGGGATCATCTGAGGCCATCTTGAGGGCTGGCTATATTCATCTGGTTCAGGTCCTTTTATATGCAACTAAGCTGTTTGAAAAATTTCAAAGTAACATGAGGGGACTCCTTTTAAAAGCTCACTTTAAGCATCCTTTTCATGTAACTGTCTTGGAAAGAACTGACCTGAGTCAGGAACAGAACTGAAAGAGCACCCAATTAGACCCTACGATTGAGCAAATCACACAGATGAAGAATAGAGACTTGGCCGCCCATAGACAAGGTTGCATAAAACGACATAACACGTTTGTGAAAGCGCACTTGTGGGCTTTAGAAATTTAACTTCATCTGTTTCATTTGAACTAAACATTTGGGATTTTTTTTTCCCCCCTTGGGGGGAGTCTGGGAAAACCACATGTGATAGACCAGAGAGAGGCACTTTAATAGCAGGTTAGGAGGACGAGGCAGGAGAGAGCCTCAGATGGGCGGCAGAGTGTAGCGGAAATTCTCTGAAGTGACTTTGGGGCCGTTTGCTGTGGTGTCGACATCCAGAATCCTTCTCCAGAGCTCTGACTCCAGCATTCTGTCTGAGGCTAACCTAGCCCATTGGTCCTGCCTCGGCTTCTTTACTCAAAGCCAAAAACCTCATTTTGGACTTGCGGATAGGACTAGGGTATGTCAGGGTTTAGACACACAGTGCACCCTCTGATCAGGTAGACAGTGTGGCCTAAATCATGCTTAATTTGAACCACAGGGGGTTTTCTTATTACTGCTCACAAAATAGAGAGCAGAGCCCTTCAGGAGTTGACACCAAAGCCTTTTCCTTATTTCTCTTCACTTCCTCCAAATAGACTGTTTAGCTGATTTACTCCCTCTTCTCCTAATATGCAACACGTATTCCTTCACATCTTTGTCCTTGCCCCTTCTTGGTTTGGGAATGCCATGATGATCCTATGGTTGGCCCTGGCACAGCATTGTTCATCAGGAACATGTGCTACTTTCCAAGCCTTTTATGCACATCTTCTATAATGTAAACCACTGATCATCTACTATATTCTGCTTTCTGTACTACAACAATTATTTACCTGTCTGCCCCGAGAACGTGAGTTACAAAAAGGCCTTTTCTAAATCACATCTTGATCTCTAGTTTTGTAGGCCTTGCCCACGGTATATGTACAAGTGTTTGAGTGAAGGAATAGCCCTAGATGATAAATCCAATGATCCGGATCGGATTAAATCCACTCATGTTACTTGTTTCCAGGGACCTGGTTATTTGCCATGGTGTTACTAAGGGTCCCCTTAGTCTTACCTCTTAAGGCTTTTCCTTAAGAGGTGAGGGCAGGGCCGGAACACCTGCATTTAAATAGCATTACTTGAACATTCTTTCAAACTGTATTTTAAACAATTTCCATTAATTATAAGGGAGATACCTATTAGACAATAACAGCAATGTATTTATGGAGGGCAGCATACTTGGCAAAAATTGTATTTTGTGCAAATGATATAAACCTAAATATATGTACTATAATTATCTAAAAGGGGAGGAAGATCCTGAAATCTTTTTTTTTTTTTAAGAGGAGAGAGATAAGAGGGGGTGGGGAGAGGGAGAGAAAGATTCTCACCCAGCACGGAGCCCAACATGGGGCTCAGTCTCACAACCCTGAGATCATGACCTGAGCTGAAATCCAGAGTTGGACGTTTAACTGACTGAGCCACCCAGGTGTCCCTGATCCTGCAGTCTAAATGAGGGAAGAACTGTGGCTGCCAGTCTGGAACAGGAGCCTTTGGTCTGACTCCACCGGGGTGCAGCTCCATCTCCGAAGGGCTTTTGCCCAGAGTCTTGCTTTTCCTTATATGCCCACAGGCAGCGGACAAGCTTTCAGAGAAGGAAAACCTGTGTCTTCTGATAGAGGAAATGGGTGGCATTGATAAAATTGAGGCTTTGCAACTTCATGAGAACCCTCAGGTTGCCCTGACTGCTTTGAACATTATCGAGAACCATTTTTCTGAGGTAAGTGACTTCAGAGTGGAAAGGAGTGCCCACACCTCCTGGCGCGCCGCCTTAGCAGGTGATCACTGGGCAGGTGCCCATGCTCCTCCTGTGAGCTGGGCTTCTCTCTGTGACTTAGCTCTGAGTTTCTCTCCCATCCATGCTGACTGGGCCGCCTTTGAGTGGCAGCTTCCTGGCTCCTGGAGACCATTTTAGTCCCAGGAAATCTTGTCCTGCTGCCTCTGGTTTAGAATTTTTTTGTTTTTTTTTGTTTTTGTTTTTGTTTTTTTTGCTCCTCACCCCTTGCTGCTTTTGATGGGGTTGGACAGATGGACGGGATATGATGCTGAAGTGATCATTTATTTTTATTTATTTGTTTATTTATTTATTTTACTGAGAAACACAAACAACTAAGGCAGGCTCGGCTTTAAAAAACATTTTGATACTTAACACATTTTGTCTCTTCCCAGAAGATGGGGTTTGGAATAAACTGTAAACAGGGCTTTTAACTTCTCTGCGGGAGCAGGGAATAATGATCAGACAGCACTAGACACTTCTTTAAACCCTGAGATCATGACCTGAGCTGAAATCCAGAGTTGGACGTTTAACTGACTGAGCCACCCAGGTGTCTTTTTTTTTTTATTTTTTTTATTATAATATGTAACATAAAATGTGTATTATAATGTGTAACATAAAAGTTTACCGTTTTAACCACTTTTGAGTGTACAGTTCAGGGTCCTCAAGTGCCTTCACATTGCCATGTAGCCATCACCAGCATCCTCTCTAGAACTTTCCCATCTTTGCAAAATGCACCTCTGTCCCATTAAACATTAACTCCCCATCCTTCTTCCCTACACCCCCCCAACCCCTGGCAACCACCATTTAACTTTTCATCTCTGTGAATTTGACTATTCTAAGTGTAGACTCCTACAGTATTTGTTCTTTTATGACTGGTTCGTTTTACTCAGCATAAGGCCCACAAGGTTCATCCGTGTTGCAGCAGGTGCCAGAATTTCCTTTATATTTTAGGTTGAGTAATATTCCGCTGTGTGGCTAGATGACATTTTGTTTATCCATTCGTCATAGATATTCACTTGGACTGTTCTTTTGACTCTTGTGAATCGTGTTGCTATGAAAATGGAAGTACAAATATCTGAATTCCTGCTTTCAGTTCTTCTGAGTGTATATACAGAAGTAGAATTGTTGGGTCTTAGGGTAGTTCTATTTTTAATTTTTGAGGAACCACCATACTGTTATCCATAGTGAATGCGCCATTTTACATTTTCACCAGCAATGCATGAGGGTTCCCATTTTTCCAACACCCTTGCCAATACTTCTTGTCTGTTTTTTTGATCATAGCCATCCTAATGGGTGTGAAGTGGTATCTCGTTGTGGTTTTGTGTTGCATTTGCATTAGATATTTTTCATAGGAAGAAGGTGAGCTCAAAGTTCTTAAGTGGCCAGGAGGCTAGGGGTTTATAGAGTGAATGACACCACGTGAGGCATCAAACTTGAATCAGCAAAATCCAGAGCCATACAGTAAATATGACCAGGTTGGTGGTGTGTTGCTACCTGACGGTAGCCAATACTGGCTTGGGACCAAGAGGATGCTCTCGAAGCAGAGAGGACCCAGAACAGCAATCGGCATCTTCTGGGTTAAGACTCCTACGAACACCTTGTAATTTAGGAAACCCATCTCTTAAAGGAGGTTTAGATCTCTAGGACTCATCCAAGGGCTCCAGGCTAAAGACTTCTGATTTGGAAGTAACAGCTACATATGCTGTGTCCTTACTCACCGTAAGGGCACTGTTCTGTGTATCAAAACTGCACTTAAAAATAAGCCAGACATAAGAACACAAATAGTGTGTGCTTTCACTTACATCAGGGACCTAGAAGAGTCAAACTCAGACACGCAGTAGAATGGTGAGGGCCAGGAGCTGGGGGAGAGAAGGAAATAGGGAGCTAGTGTTTAATAGGTACAGAGCTTCAGTTTGAAATGACAAAGTTCTGCAGATAGTAGTTGCACAGAAATGTGAACATAATGCCTCTGAGCAAATGGTTAAAAATGGAAAATTTTATGGTATGTATGTTTTACCACACACACAAACTGCATTTAAGATCCAGCCTGAGCAATGTTTCCATGCTCCTCTCCTCTGAGAGAGACTTGAGGCCAATTTTAGAGCAAATTGCTAAACCACAGAAGATGTTAAGGAGTCAACTGTGCAGCAATAATATGTTGAGAGCCTACAGGTATAATACTGTCTCTTCTTCCCTGAAGGGAGAAGAAAGTGGCACGGTATTACCAGCCCTGGACCAAGATCATGAATTCTTAAACCGCTTAACAAAACAATACCAAGACCCCACGAGTCCTAAACCAAGGAGCAAACCCTAATGGGTAACTGCTTTAAGAACCTTCTGTGTCTTGGCATGGCACAGGTGTAAAGCTTTTTAAACTAAACGTTAATAAAATTGTTGACACCTTCACCTCCATCTATCAAAAATGCTGTTTTAAACTGCTTATGTCTTAAAGTCATGTGGAAGTCATCTCCTAAGAATGTGTGGTTCAGCGGTTACCTTTAAGGATCTTGAAGACCCTGAGAACAGAGTAGAACGGTCTATAGCTATCTAGACAAATTTTGACTTGTAGACTTGGTTTAACCAGCAATTCTTATATTTCTTTCCCCTTTCCTTTTCATTGTCATGAAATGCCTGTTAATACAGAACATTCTTCAGGGAAAGCCGTGTGGACAATAGTTAAAAGGAGAGTGAGAGTAGGTTGGGAAGGACCTAGGAATATGATACTAGGCAGCATTGTGATGGATGTGGGATACACTTTAAGGAGGCTTGGACTTGATTTGTATTATCTGAGTGTAGAGGTGGATCAAGTTCTACTGTGGCTCTAAAGCATCACACCAAAATGTCATGCCCAAAGCAGGTCTTTGCTGGTCCTTGACAAATGAGGAGGAAAGCTGTGTGGGAGTCCATCTAAAATACTGCTGGAAGACCACTCATGTTCTCCCAAACATCTCATTGAGTGGTGAGAACAAATCTGCGATTTAGTGGACATTAGATATTCCAGTAAGCATCCTCATCAACTTCTGGAGTAACCATGCTCGCTGCTCAGAGCTGTGTTGGTGGGATGGGATCCTCAGTGTTTTGCTCTCCTACATGGAAATCCTTTTCAACTCCCTCTTTCGTTCATCAACTCGGGACATCCTAGCTTGGTACATCTCTGACCAAGCAGAATCCCACTTGACAAGGACTTTGCATCTTAGACCCAGGGATTGAGTGCAGAAGAAACAAATAATTGGCAAGTGTTCATTTACTCCAGCAGCAGGACCTTACACCCAGTGGAGTAGACCTTCTCAGTGGTTACCTGCCTTTGCTTCCCCAAGGCTTCCCTTTGGTCCTGTCTGCTCCCCCATACTCCTTTTTTTAAAAAATATTTTATTTATCCATTTACTTATTAGAGAATGCAAGCATGAGTGCAGCAGGAGGAGCAGAGGAAGAGGGACAAGCAGACTCTGCTGAGTGCAGAGCCTGATGTGTAGGGCTCAATCCCATGACCCTGAGATCACAACGTGAATGAAAATCCAAAGCTGGTCACTCAACTGACTGAGCCACCCAGGTGCCCCTGCTCTCCCATACTCTTACAACAGATTTTTTAAGTAGCCAGAATTAGTTTCTGTTGCTTGCAACTGAAGAATCTTAACTGACACACATGGGGTGAAAAACTAAACTGTAACTAGTTATTTAAATCCAAAAGATCTATTAAATCCCATTTTGTCAAGATAGACACTGTATCAAGTTTGAACCTTAAGTTAAAAACACAAGTAACATAACAAATCGTATATATTGCTATATGGTATATATAATAGTTATTATATATTCTATATAAATATTTTTTTAAAATTAAAAAACTAAGAATGGAAAAGAAATCCCACCACTTCAACACAACTATTCTGGATTGATTATTTTTAAGTAATCTCAATGCCCAATGTGGAGTTGGAACTCATGACCCTGAGATCAAGAGTCACATGTCCTACAGACTGAGCCAGCAGGGTGTTCCCATCAACACAGCTGTTTTTATGTTTGTGTTTACTTTCCAGTTTGAGTCCACATATACCTTTTTTTTTCTTTTATCTTTTTCAACATTTTAAAATGCCCCCTTTCCCCCCCATCAGAAGACTGAAGTTGAGCGGAAGGCAGAAGGTAAGGTGGTTTACAAAAATACCTTAAAAAAGGTTTTTAATGAAAAAAGTTTGAAACCCTGTAGAGGTTAGTCATTGCCCAAATGGTCTGACCTTGTTGGCTCAAAATACTATTAGCCTTTTTTCTCCTCTCCCAGTCAACTATTTTTACTAAAATTGCATAACAAAGGAGCATTTGTAGTGTAGAGATACTGATACCAACTTGTCTAGCGAGGTTTTTTTTGTTTTGTTTTGTTTTTAAAGGAGCTATCTGCCTATTGTACATGGCTTAGGTGCAAAGAGGTGTTGCTGGTCACCTTCTGGCTGGGTGCCCATGTGCTTGGAGGCAGTGTGTTGGGATGACTGGCAGAGCAGCAGAAAGGAGTAACTGTCCCTATGTCAGCTTTATGATGTAAAGGCTGAATTGGAACAACTGACTCTCTTGCATTAACCCCAAGTTTGTCATGTACCATGGAAGAAATGCAATTCTCCTGTCTACCCTACAATCCATAATTTACTTCGTGTCTATGTTCCTGAAACATGGAATGACCATGTTTAATGATAATAGCACATGATATTTTAGGCATAGTAGCAAAAATAACCAGATGTGGAGTTGTGGGCTGTGGGTTCTGGTCCTGGCTCTTTTTCTAAACAGTTGAAGCCTGGACAAATCCTATAATTTCTCTGTTCCTTAATGCTTCATCTGTCAGTTCTTCTCATTTCTTTGGGCTTTCAGTTTTTATCTGCAAAATAGGGAGGTTGTGTTTGGTAAATTACTAGTTGTATAATGTTTTCATATATTATGTGCAACTCATAACCTTGAAAAGTTAAGTGTGGCAAAAATGGTCATCAGTCTCCAATGAAAGAAAGTGGAGCTTAGAAGGTTACTCAGTATGTGCTGCATCTTTTATTAAGTGGTAGAGCAGAGACTCAGGTACAAACCCTGATGTATTACCTGCTATATAACAAATTTTGCTAAAACTTAACAGCTTAAAAAAAAAACCCTATTAATGCACACATTTTTTGTGGGTCAAGGATCTGGAGACAGCTTGGCTGGTGGGTCTGGCTCAAAGTCTCATGAGATTACATTCAAGCTTCTGCTAGAACTGCATTTTCATCTGAAGGCTTAACTGGGGGTAGATGTGCTTCAAAATTCACTTATGTGGTAGGTGGTAGGTTTCAGGTTGTCCATGGCTGTTGGCTGGAGACTTCAGTTCTCCATCACATGGGTCTCTCCATAGACCACCTGAATCTCCTGACCACAGGAGAGCTAGCTTCTCCCACAGCAAGTGATCTAAGAGTGTGTACATGGGAAAGAAAGAGTGCTCAAGACAGAAGCCACAGTCCTTTATAATCTAATCTCAGAAGTTAATATACTGTCACGTCCACCATATGCTATTAGTTACACAGACTAACCCTGCTAGAATGTGGGAGGGGCTGCACAAGAATGTGAAGACGAGGAAACAGGGATCATTGGGAGCCACCTTGGAGGCTGACTACCCCACTCTGCCACTCTACCATGTGTTCACATTTTAAAAGACATCATTCAGATGATAGCCTAGGGTCAGTGAAGTCTCAGCAAAGAAAAAGAAGAGTTGAAGAACCAAATGGAAATTTTAGAACTAAAAAATAAAATAATGGAAATTAAAGTTTACTAGATGGGCTCAACATCAGAATGGAGCAGACAGGAAAGAATTAATGAACTAGAAGATAGACCAATAGAAGCAATTAAAGCTCTAGATCCAACTACCAACCTACAGGAAATACAGAAGACAGAGAAAAGTGTTAAACTACACCTCAGAGATGCAATCAGCAAAATCCAGACTCTAAGAAACTCGTCAAGGCTATTCTGTTTCCTCATTGAATAAATTCCAGTGAAAAAATTGCACATGAGATTTAACCAGCCAGAATGTGTGGATTATTAGTTCTATTCTGATTGTAATAAACAAATGTAAAATAAATAAAACATATGACATTTATGAGACAACTAGAAGTTTGAACATTGAATGGAGGTTTGATATCAAAACAGGTAATTTTTTAAGGTTGAATGATCATGTAGAGGTTATGTTTATTAAAAAGTCCTTATCTTTCAGTGGTATGTACTGGATGATTTCAGATGGAATGATGTTTGAAATTTGTTTCAAAGTAATATGGGATAAGGGAAATGGAAGAGGGAGAGAGATATAGGGTAGAACCTGCAGTGTGATAATGGCTGGTGGATCTGGTGATGGGGCCATGGGGGGTGGGTATTATACCCTTCTGTTTTTTTTCCCCGTGAACATAGGAATTTCCCAATAATTAAAAAAAATTTTAAAACCATTATATCCTTTTCCTCCACAAAGCTGATTATCTGACCCTTCCCTCCCCGGATAGTAAACTGGAAGTTTGTTTCCTCAATTGGGTAAAAAAAAAAAAGGTCTCTGTAGTAGAATACACTGGGCAAGGTTAAAAGTAGATTCATGCTGAGTGCAGGGGGATTAAGTAAATTGCTTAGGGAATGGTGAGCCCCCACTTACCCCACACCCTACTGGGTAAATGGAATGCTACCAGACAGGTGTATATCTTCCACACAGGAGCCTAGAAGATCTTTCTCTGGGAAATATGACCTTCCCAAGAGGAAAGACCTAAAGACACTGACGTTGTGAGTTCCACAAGGAAACAACCCAACTAGATTACCCCAAGGTACCCACTTCTGATCAGCTTTTTAGTACCTCACTTAAATAAATAGATCAAGAACCACCAGACATTTGAGGAAGCCTTCTGACATAATAGAGACGAAAACAGTGCTGGTAGGGGATTTGAAAGAAAAGCCAAGCAAAGGAAAGAAAATTAAACAAAAAACAATACCAGCATACTCAAGAGATAAGATATCGCTTCCATGAAGCAAAAATAAGATGCTATTTTTAAAAGTCCAAAATCAAAAAGGACTTTTGGAAATTAAAAATGATAGTAGAAGTGAACAATTCAACAGTAGGGTTGGATGATGAAGTTGAGGAAATCTCCCATACAGTAGAGCAAGATGACAAAGATAAAAACATAGAAAAGATGAGGTTATATAAATCTGGAAGTCTAGGAGATCCAAAATCTGAATAGAGGCATTCCAGAAGTAGAGAATGAAACAAAGGATAGAAAATTATCAGAGAAATAATTCAAGAGTATTTTCCAAAGCAGAAGTAGGCATTTCTGAATTTAAAGTTTCCAGTGGGTAGCCCAGAAAAATGGATTAAAATTAACCTTTGCCAAAGCACATCATTGTAGAATTTCAGAACTGGGAAAAGAAAAGATCTTACAAATTTCAAGAGAGTAAAAAGTCATGTACAAAAGATCAAGAATCAGAATGCATTGCATTTCTTCTTACCCACCTAGTTAAATCTTCTATCACTCTGTGGGACACCCAGTCAGCTAATCTATTCATAGGAGAATCCTAATGGGAACACACAGATGTGTGTGTCTGTGTGTGTGTGTGTGTGTGTGTGTATTAAGAAATTGGAACCATTTGTCCAGAAAAATTAACCTAGGCTCTCATTCTTAAGTGTGCATGATCAGGCACAAGAAGAAAACCAGCCTGATAAAAGAGAAAGGCCAAGGTGAACGAAACAACTGTCCCCAGGAGAAACAGACATAACTCAGAGAAGCTAGAGAAATTACTCTATATTTCAACAGATTTGAGAAGATAGGGACTGCAGGCATTAAACAAGAAGATGCTATGAAACAGGAACCATCTCAGAGATTGAATAATTATCGGGACAAAATTCAAGGGAAGGGTTTGAAGATAAACATAAGGAAAGATTTCAGACTATAGACTAGAAAGGAACAGAGATGAAAAAGTTGGGAGAAAAATGAGAGAGGATCAATTTGGGAGGCCCACCATCTGAATAACTGGAGTTCCAAAAAAAAAAAAAAAGGTAAAAAATGGAGTGAGGAAACACAGGGAGAGATATTATCAAAGAAATCAGAAAAGAAAATTTATCAGAATTGAAGGCATCTCTAGGTTGAAGGAATCTCTGAGTTGAAGGACTCATTTGGAACGCAAAGCTGAATAAATGAGAAAAAGATGAATATCTACATTCAATGTTGTGAAATTTCAGACCAAGAATAAATAGAAGATCCAAAAAATTTCCAGAAAGAAACAATGTTATGTACAAAAGAATGAGATTAACATCAGATTTCTCTCTGGGGGTACTGAATGGTAGAATATAATGGGACAAAGCCTGGAAAGTTATTATTATTTTTTTTTACGATTTTATTTATTTGAGAGAGAGAGCAAGAGCTGGGAGAAGCAGGATCCCTGCTGAGCAGGGAGCCCAATGTGGGGCTTGATCCCAGGACCCTGGGATCATGACCTGAGCCAAAGGCAGACGCTTAACTGATTGAGCCAGCCAGGCGTCCCAAAGCCTTGAACGTTCTGAGGGAAAATTACAACTGAGAATTCTATAGTCATATAAGGCACAATGGTATTTTCAGATATAAACTCAGGAGGGTTACCTTTCAAGTACATTCTAAGTAAGCTACTTGAGAATGTACACCATCAGAAAAGGGTGAAAACAATCTTACCCACCCCCCCTCCATCATCACCAAAAAGAAAAACATAAGATACAAGAAATAGTGGAATCAACTCAGAAGTCCATTGAAATGCAATCCCAGGATAACAGCTGTACAGTGAGGCTGGAAAGCTGTTTGTTCGTTATTAGAACAGAAAGACATCTCCAGATAGAATGTTTTCAATGAGAGAAATGAAATAGACCAAAGTAACAGAATGACTAAGAAGCCAGATTATGTTAATAACTTGATGAAGAAAACATAAATCTCTTCCATCAATAAGAAGAAAGTAAGGCAATTAGAAATAACAGGTAAGGAGTGCCTCGGTGGCTCAGTCGTTAAGCGTCCGCCTTTGGCTCAGGTCATGATCCCAGGGTCCTGGGATCGAGCCCCGCATGGGGCTCCCTGCTCCACGGGAAGCCTGCTTCTCCCTCTCCCACTCCCCCTGCTTGTGTTCCCTCTCTCGCTGTCTCTCTCTCTGTCAAATAAATAAAATCTTAAAAAAAAAAAATAACAGGTAAAAAATTATGTAAGAAACTCACGGCCAAACAGGAAGCAAACCAAAATGTGGTGTGATTTTAATCTTGTCCTGCAACAATCAACTCGTGGAACCAGCAGACAAAACAGGGAAGTCAACTCTGCTTGCAGAAGAGAATGTGAATGTTGTCATCCTTGACATTATCAGGGTTCAGCTGATAAATATGGAGGTGGGAGTATAGAGGACAACTATAAGAGAAGGTAAGGGTATTGATATCTTCATCTAATGTGGAGGGCATCATGAGTTATGGGCTGGTGGAAGAGCAAACACCAGCTCAAATAATTTTAAAGTACAAATAGAAGAAGCAAAAATACAAAGCAAGTACCAAAATGGAGTCAGGAGGAGGGAACTCCTTATCTTCCATAATGGGGAAACAGATAATGTCTTAAACTGAATGAAGAAATGCCAGTGTATATATATTATTATTTGTGAGAATATTATATATCTGGTAATATATGTATAGAAAAAACATTCTGGGAGACTATCCACCAAGTTGATAACCTCTGGCTAGAGGAGAGGGGGAGTCCCAATTCTGTCACTGGTAGTGTTTTAATTATAATTAAAAATAGAAAACCTCAAAGACATTAGAATTGTGTAATCTCATGGTATATTGCACAAATATGAATTTGAGTCCTAAACTCCTGAAGCATAACTCCACACAATGAAAGTCTGGTGAATGACTTGGGAGTTACCAGTAATAAAAAGGTGTTTCAGTGTGTGAGTTTCTCTTCTCTAAAGTAAACACCCTTTCGCTTGGTTTGGGTGAATCATAAATGGGAAAAGATTCCATATCTCTGATTTGCTTGTTTTTGAGAAATGTGATTGTTTAGAACGCTTTTTGTTTTTGTTTTGTTTTGTTTTTTGCAGGGGCAGATGGGGGAGTGGGAGAATCATAACATTTAACAATAATTAAAACTTATGGGAACTTGTATTATTTATAAAGTTCTGGTTACTACCTACACATTCAGTTGAGTAAATTTATAAAGGAAAGTCTTCTCTGGAAGGCTGCAGGTTTAGATACAAGCACCCCTAGATTAAGAACAATTATTTAAATGACACTTTTACAAAGGGTTTTCACAGATAACATCTTCCATGCCAGTAATTCTTATAAAAGCATGATGTTGGTATTATATCTATTTTATAGAAGAAGAAATTGAAGCTCAGAGGTGTAAGGGAATCACCCATGATCACATAGCCAGCAAAGAGGAGAATATTTAAGCTCAGTCTGCTGATGCCAAATCCACTCCCAGTTGTATCCCTAATGGGAGGATTGCTGGGGAATTAATTGTTCTGGGTTTACCCTGGTTCTTATATGCCTTGGGTTCTTAGTTCTCTGTGCATTTCAAGGAAAGGAAACTCTGGTGATTGTTAAAGAGTTTGTGACACGTCTATAGTCTTAAGGAAAGGTAGGGAAGGTAATGTTTGGGTCATCAAGATATCAGGATCCAAAGGAGGCTTGAAAGTGATTTTTTTGATGAAGGGGCCCTCCACCATTACTGTTGGGAAGGTGAAGACACAGGTGCAGATGTGGGAGGCTTCAAAGTGATTTTTATAGGACTTCCCTAGAAGGATTTCCAAGGAGTATACCTACCGTAATAACCAGGTATTCTTTCTCTTTGCCTGCGGCCATAAATCTGGCTTCCTAACTATAGGTACTCTTCTATCAAAACCCCAGGAATGTTCTAAGCTGAGTGATTGAGGGTCAAATTGTCACCTCTTTCTTTTGAACCTGCAGTCCAATTCTTTTCAATAAGAAGAGAAATAGCTCTTTGTCAAAAAAAAAAAAAAAATAAAACCCTAGTGCTACCCCAATACTGTATTGCAGGCACTGGCAAGTTCATAGCTTGCCTGAGTCATTCATTGTTGGCACCAATCTCCCACCCCCTTCCCCCTCCTGCTTAAATAGGAATTATTCTGCAAAGGATTGCCTTCGGAGTATGGAAACTCCTTTAGGCGAAGGATGCATTAGCTGATGGGTTCCATGAAACATCTCTAATGATTCTTAGCTCTACCCTTTTTTGAAGGAAGGCATTCTCCTACGACCAACCCTTTATTATCAAAATATTCCATTCAGATGCAATATAGTTTATTTGGGATAACAATATTCAAGATTCTTAGTGTTCATCAATGAGTAGGGAATCCAACCATAATCCACAAATGCAACTGTAGAAAGTACAGTTTTTCTCCTTTGCAGCTAGTACTTTGCTCAGAATAAAACTGTATTCTCATTTGATTCCAAAGACTCTCACTTATTAGAGAGAGGCATGGCAGTCCTGTCCTGTGCTTGGTTAAGACATCACAGACTTTGCTTGCTGAGAAAACGGCAATGTCTAAATTTATTATACCTCTAAGTGACAACCTAAGATAAAAACTCACAGCAGAAATAGATGTGGCTTGTTGAGAAAGCTGCTCGAGTCTTTTAAAAAGCAAAGGTTTTGGGGCTGCCTTATGAGAAATAAAGTTACCAACCATACATCCTGAGTATCAAATTTAAATTGGTGATGTTTCTGAATGGATCACAGCTCGTTTCTGAAACTCTTTAGAAACTTGCTGCTTAAGGCATGTGCAAGTTTTTTGTTTTGTTTCGTTTAGTTTTCCACATGCATCCAGGTGAAGCGGTCAAACCCTTCCCCTTGTCCATGGACACCGATAGCATATTGATGTCCACAAGAAAGGGAAGACCTTACTGTGGCTCTTCTGCCTTATTTATATGTTATTTGCTTATGTGATGGTTTCCACTACCAGACACGAGCCACAAAAATGCAGGGACCATACCTTATCCACCTTTTAAAATTCTTTGCCAAACAGCCTGATTCAATAATGGACAAAGGACTTGAATAGACATTTTCCAGAGACCTACAAATGGCCAACATGCACATGAAAGGATGATAAATGTCAGTCATCAGGGAAATGCACTATCAAAGCCACAATGAGATACTACTTCACGGACACTAGGATGGCTACTATCAAAAACCAGAAAACACAAGTGATGGTGAGGATGTGGAGAAATTGGAACCCTTTTACACTGTTGGTAGGAATGTAAAATGGTATGGCCATTATGGAAACCAGTGTGGTGATTCCTCAAAAAATAAAAATAGAATTACCATATCATCCAGCAACTCCACTTTTGTGTATCTACCCAAAAGAATCAAGAGCAGGGTCTTGAAGAGAGATTTGTACACCTGTGTTCACAACAGCCTTATTTACAATAGCTAAAACATGGAAGCAAGCCAGATGTCCATCAACGGAGGAATGGATTAGCAAAGTATGGTCTCTCCAACAATGGAATATCATTCAGCCTTAAAAGGGGAGAAAATTCTGACACCTGCTGCAACGTGGATTAATCTTAAGGATATTACGTTAAGCGAAACAGGCCAGTTACAAAAAGACAAATATTGTATGATTCCACTTATATGAGGTCTCTGGAATAGTCAAATTCACAGAGACAGAAAGCAGAATGGTGATTGCCAGGGGCTGGGGGAAGGAGACAATGGGGAGTTGTTGAATGGGTACAGAGTTTGTTTTACATGATGAAATGAGTTCTGGAGATGGATGATGGTGGTGAAGCATAACATTATGAATGTATTTAATACCACTGACTTTACACTTAACGGTGGTTAAGACGGTAAATTTTATATTATGCATATTTTGCCACAATAAAAAAATTGGGGAAAAAATCCGACAGCTCATATCCAAACTACGTAATGAATGCCTATAAATCCATAAGAAAGACAGAAAATCCCATAGAAAAATGAAGAAACCCAAAACATTGCATATGCACTTCGCTAAAGGGATCCCAAAGAGCCAAAGTAATACCCTATCAGTAATCAGAAAATGCAGTTTAATATAATGCTCATATTAGTAAAAATGCAGTTTAACATAATGTTTATATTAGCCCCAAAGTGGAACATTCAAATGTCTATGAATGGATAAATTGAAGTATAGTCATACAAAGACTACTACTCAAACAATAAAAATAAATGAACTATAGCCACAACACAATAATGTGGATAAATCTCAGAAACATAATGAGTTAGAAAAACTCAGATGCAAAATAGTACATACTGTTTAGTTCCTCATACAGAAAGTTCAAAAACAGGCAAAAGAGAACCATATACTTAAGGATTCATACTTCATTAATAAAACTATGAATAAAAGCAAAGAAATGATTACAATAAGAGGAGAGTGGTTACCCGGGAAGGCGGCTGGGAAAGATTGTGATTGGGAGGATGAATGTAGGGGTCTTTTGGGGTCTGGCGATGTTCTATTTCTTTACCTCCTGGTGACTACATAGGAGTTTCACCTTTCCTTACGTGTGTTATATTTCACAACAAAAATGTTTATAATAGCAAAAAAATTCCTTGCACATTAGCACGTTGCCTGGCACATTGAAGTTTCTTAATAAATGTTTGCTTATCTTCTACTGTACAATAAAGAGGAAAAGTGAACTTATATTATAAATTGGTGCATACAAATGACAAAACCGTATTCCTGGAAAGAAAAAATGGGCATCTATTCTGTGGCCTAAGCCCCATCCTCCCCTATCCCTCCAGGGGGATCCTGGGCAGACAGAGCATTGATGCAGTCTAGAGAGATGGATAGATGGACAAAGGGTCTATTTGCAGCACATGGACAGTGCTATGGACAGGCACCGAAGAGAGGATGAACTTGGATTGGAAATAGCTATCCCTGAAGATCTTTATCATGTTCACTTAGCAGGAGTAGAAGCTAATAATTATATAAGCATCCTTCCCTCACACAAAACAGAACCCCAAATTAACTTAATTTGTTTATATGAATGCCTTTAAATAATGAGGTACGCAGCTCCCGCCCCTTTCTTGGTACTAGGGGAATCTTTATCACATTCATCTGCACTTGTTTCTATTTTTGCACAATCAGGATAAGATTAGAGCCTTGCTGGATCTCCGCAGAAAGATGAGTGATTCAAATACTGTGCAGAACGCAGAGAGCAATGATTTGGTGACTGGTTCAGCACATCTGCAGGACTGGGAAATTGGGTCACCTCCTTGCCAGCACAAGCCCTGGTTAATATTTGTCACAGATGGGCACTTACTACAAGTCTTTTTTTTTTTTTTTTATAATTAGCGCAAGAGTGTGTGATTCATGAATTTTCCAGTGAATTCCTTCAGCCTTTCCTCTTGTCAGGATTCCTCTGTCTTCGCATGAGAATCAGCATGTGCTTGGGGAATCAAATACTGAACTCTAAATTCCTGGTTATCAGTTTATTCCAATCACAGCAAATGTTAGTCTGCTGCTCTCCTTCCCCCATCACGTTCCTGGGGCAGACATTAGCCATGTGGGAGTTGTTCAGTTCTCTTCCTATTAGGGAGAAAGCCCTACTGTGTGTAGTTTGGGCAGGAGGCAGTGGCCCAGTTCCCACTACAAAAGTCAAAGTGGCTTTATCTTTCCCTCTTGCCCCCTGGCAGCCAGGGCGTGGGGCCTGGTCTAGACTCAGCCAATTGGGAACTCCTTCTGGTGCTTACAATCCTGAGATGTACAGACAGATGGTGTTAAGTCCTAGGGGAGCAGGGGTGGCGTCCTGGCCATACTGTTTCTCATTAAGAAAAAAATCTCCTTAGCTGTCCGGCTGTTTTGATCACTGCCCATATTCTATCATGAAATCTAGCAAGGATTCTGTGACCTAACCCCCCCCCCCCCCCCACCTGAAACTCTTCTAATATATCCCATCATTGATTAAGTTACCTATAGTTGTTTTTGACATTCTGGCCAAAGTATCTTTGTTTTGGATTTTGTACATTAGGACAATAGGAAAGTAACTACGTGCCTTTCACAGTGACTCTCAAATGCAAGCCTGTATCGGAATCACCCAGAGGGTTTGTTGGACTGTGAATTGTTAGGTCTACCTTCTGAGTTTCTGATGCAGTCAGTCTGGGGTGCTGCCTGAGAATTTGCATTTCTGACAGTCCCCTGGTGATGCTGCTTCTCCGGTGACCATACTTTCTAGAACCATTGGCCTAGAATACAGGAGCGCTTCCTCTAGCCCTGTCCAAAAACCAGCAACAGTTTTTAGCCAATGAACAATGATTCAGGGTCTTACTTGGGATTTCCTTTGGTTTGTTGATTTCCCTGGTTATTGTTGCTTATATATTACAGATGAGATACAATAAACTTAGAGAATACTTACCTTATTTTTCTAGACCAATAGAAATCATGAGATTCTGAGGGAGTAGTAGACCAGAAGCCTGGGCATTGCCTTTGTTTATTTACGGTAAAAATGTGATGTCTGAATTTTTAAAAATGAGCTTATTATATTCCTAGCAGTATCTTAATTACTTTTATTAGGATAGTCAGTTGTTTAAAACACTGCTCATCTAAATGGGAACTACTCTATAGACAAAAACTACATTTTTAAATGTATAATAGCAGTTTAATCATTTTCTCATTTTCACTATGACCTTATCTGTTTCTGAACATAGACTGTGGGGTTCCACTAGGATCTTTTTTTTTTTTTTTTAAGATTTCGTTTATTTGAGAGAGAGCAGGAGCAGGGTTGAGGGGGAGGGACAGAGGGAGAGGAAGAAGCAGACTCCCCACTGAGCAGGAAGCCCAATGCAGGGCTCTATCCCAGGACTCAATCCCAGGACCTGATCCCAGGACCTGGAGATCATGACCTGAGCCGAAGGCAGGTGCTTAACTGACTGAGCCACCCAGGTGCCCCACAACTAGGATCTTTAAAGAAATTATTTTTTCTAGAATTGTCCCTAATTACTTGGCTGCATATATTTGAAGAAATAATCTAAATCTCAAATAATTCCACAGCCATAAAACACAACCACATACCTATTAGGACGGCCAAAAGGGAAGACAGTGACAATACCAAATGCTGGCAAGGATGCTGAGAAACATTGCTCGTAGAAAAGTAAAATGCTGGGGCGCCTGGGCGGCTCAGTGTGTTAAGCGTCTGCCTTTGACTCAGGTCATGATCCCAGGGTCCTGGGATTGAGCCCTGCCTTGGGCTCCCTGCTCTCTCTCCCTCTGCCTGCCACTCCCCCTGCTTGGTCGTGCTCTCTCTCTGTCAAACAAGCAAATAAAATCTTTTAAGAGAGGTAAAGTAAAATTCTATAGCCACTCGAAAAAAGTTTGGCAGTTTCTTAGAACACTAAACTTCCATATGACTCAGCAATTGTACTCTAGGGCTGTTATTCCAGAGAAATCAAAACGTCTTATGTTCACATACATGTCGTCACGTCACGTGAATATTCATAGTAGTTTATTAACAGTAACCAAAACCTGGAGTTAGCCCAGGTATCCTCCAGTGGGTGAATGGTTAAACAAAAGCTGATACATCCAACTCACGAAATACTACCTAGTCATAAAAAGGAACAAACTATTGAAACAGGTTACAATTTGGATGAGTCTCTTGGGGGATTATGCTGTGTGAGAGAAACCCATTCTAAAAGACTATATTGTATATGATTCCATCTATGTAACATTTTTGAATTGGCCACATTTTAGCAATAGAGGATAGATTAGTTGCCAGGTGTTGGTGATGGGACAAAACGACATGAATGAGGAAGGCATGGTGTTGGTGTGTTCAGTAGTTTGTGGTGGTGGACACTTGAACCACACAGGCGTTAAAAATCTATATAACTCGGGGCGCCTGGGTGGCTCAGTCGGTTAGGCGGCTGCCTTTGGCGCAGGTCATGATGCCAGGGTCCTGGGATCGAGCCCCGCATCCGGCTCCCTGCTCGGCGGGGAGTCTGCTTCTCCCTCTCCCACTCCCCCTGCTTGTGCTCTCTCTCTCTCTCTCTCTCTCTCTCTCTCTCTCTCGCTCTCGCTCTCTCGCTGTGTCTCTCTCTGTCAAATAAATAAATAAAAATCTAAAAAAATGTATATAACTTAATACACATACACATAAGTCCAAGTTAAAAAGGGGAAAATCTGAATATTATTGGATTGTATCAATGTCAATATCCCGGTTGTGATATTATACTATAGTTTTGTAAAATGTTACCATTGGGAAAACTGGGCACAGTGCACAAGGGATCTGTCTGTATTATTTCTTATAACTACATGCAAGTCTGCAATGATGTCAATAAATGTTTTAATTAAAAAAAGATCCTACCGGGGTGCCTGAGTGGCTCAGTAGGTTGAGCATCCAACTCTTGATTTCAACGCAGGTTATGATCTCAAGGTTGTGAGATCGAGCCCCATGTGGGCTCTGTGCCGAGCGTGGAGCCTGCTTAAGATTTTCTCTCTCCCTCTCCCTTTGTGCCTTCCTCCTGCTCATGAATGTGCTCTCTCTCTCAAATAAATAATAAATAAATAAATAAATAAATAAAACAAAAAGATCTTATCAAAGATAATAAACCCTATCAATTATAATACTATAGTAAGACTTGCATATTGATAATATTAAGCTTAGGGTGTAATTAAAGGCTTCCAGGCATAGAAGGATAAGTGAATATGCTAATTATTCATTTATCCCATTTTTATATGTGATTATATCATTATAATCACAATTTTGTATATCTGATTGTTTTAAAAACTTAATGTTTGGGTGAAAAGCAGAAGAGGCCCAGATCCTAGATCCAGGAAAGATCTTAAAGGCTAGTCTGTTCTAGCCACTGGTCACAGAGGCTCATGCAAAGCAGCGTACTCCCAAGAGGTATTTGGTATAGCCACCAGGGACCCTCTGCACAATATCCCCGATTTCCCTAGGGTAATAGCACTAGTAGGTTTGGGGGAAAGCCTAGCATATGCATTTTACATGTACTTATAAGAACTACCATTTACCAAGGGCCTGCTCTAGTAGACTGCTAAATCTACATCTAATTTAAACCTCATGATGACTTTGGGTGAGAGGCATTATTATCTCCATTGTACGGATGAGCAAACTGAGGCTTGGCGACTTTAATTAACTTGCTCTGGCACCAGTTGGTAACGTGGGGGAGCCAGAGAAGAGTGTGGGTGTGTGTGTACCACAGCTGCCCTCTTTTCAGGATGCATAACCACTGCCTTCCAAAGGGGTTTCTGCTGTGTTGGTTCCTGAACGTACACATACGGGATATTCCCAGTGTGATTTGCTTGATCATTTCCTTCAGATTAGGAGTTCTTAATCTAGGGGCTATGGGACCTTACAGGATCCACAAACTGGTTTCAGGAGATCATGAGCCCACTGAAATTGAATGTAAATTTGGTGCATATTTGCACATATGAATTTTTCTGGGCAAAGGATCCATTGTTTCCATCAGATTCCCTGAAGAGGTTTGCGAATCAAAAGACAGGTTAAGAACCACTGCAGTTAGATCCAAAGAGAGATTTTTTTTTTTTTTTTTTTACCCCCACCGGAAAGTGTTTCAAATGCCCAATAACACCGACAAAGGCAAGTGATACATTTGGGAGAAATAAAATAAGCTGCCAAGTCCTACATAGAAAGCAGGGTCAAAACTGCTCTTTTGTAAAGTCATTGCAAAGAGGATACTTGAAGACACTCACCAAATTTCATCTCTGTCTCAGCAGAATTGTTAAACGCTTCCCATCTACTTGTTCCAGGAATCTTTGAAAGATAGTATTTTTGACAAATTTGATATACGATGAAAGGATATCAAAGTACCTTAAGTTCAGGATAAGGACTGGTCCGCAGGTTTAGCACAAAATTGTGGCTGATGAATTTTATCTGCGCCAATACCTTTTATCATCTTTATCAACTTTTTAAGATTTATTTATTTGAGAGAGAGAGCTCATGAGAGTGCACGTGTGCATGCATGCAGAGGGCAGGGCGGGGGAGGGGTAGAAGGAGGGAGGGAGGGAGGGAGAGAACTTCAAGCAGACTCCCTGCGGAGCACAGAGCCTGATGCAGGGCTTGATCTCACGACTGTGAGATCAGGGTGTGGGCCTAAATCAAGAGTCGGATGCTTAACCGACTAAGCCACCCAGGCGCTCCTCATCTTTATCAACGTTTTGATAGAGTCAGGTGTGCAGATAGAAGATCGAGCAGCTGTAACATTACAGCACTTGAACTGAAATCTGTGCTGGAAAATACATTCATTTTCCTGCCTCTGCACAAGCCCTTCCCTCTGCCTGCAGTGCCCTTGTCCAATGAACTTGAATGCTGCATTTAAGTCCTGGATGGAGGTCTTCTGTGACTCTCCTGTGATCTTCCCATCTTTCTCCTCCCAGGCAGAACGGTCCTGTCATCTATGTGTTCTGTCCCTCAGTACACACCTCCATCAGTGTGTCCTTGTCAGTGGTTCCTGTGTCTGTTTCATCCGGGCCACTGAGCCTCTGAAATGCTATACCTGTGACTTATTTTGTATTCCTTGTCCCTAGCCACATAGTAGGTGGCCGGAGTTTGCCAATGAATAAAACATTAGCTTCCATTTAGGAAGGCCCTCCTTGTGCAGGCTGTGTTGAAAGACACGGTTAGGTGTGTCTGGTTAAATGACAGCGGCAATTACTTGTTAATGAGTAAATGAAATGCCTTTCCGTGACCTCCTGACTCACCTGTTGAGGAAACAATCAGGAAAAGTTCGAAGGCCCAGACATCTAGGAAGGTAAGAAAACAATGAGGTTAAGAAATGGAAGGATTTTAGGTCAGGAACAGCTAGGCATCAGAAGTGGGGGCCAGCACTCGGCTAAGCAGAGAGGGAGAAGTTTAGTCTGGTTGAGAGAGAAGAGACTTCTTGAATATGAGAATGAAGAGAAGGGAGACATACTGGGTGGACTGAAAGAAGAATGGGGATCACTTCGGGGCAGGGGTTAGAGACTCTAAATGGATTTATTCAGACCCCAGGGACTCACTCTTAGTGACAGTCGCCTACATCTAGATTCTGGGTCTACTGCTCTGTTGCTTAAACATAGCTTGATATCTTGGATATTTCACTAGAATTACTGAAAGTCTGAGCTGCAAGGGGACATAGAAATGATCTGGGCCATTTTTTTTTAAAGATATATTTATTTATTTGAGAGAGAGAGAGAGAGTGAGAACAGGGGAGGAGCAGGGGGGAGAGAGAATCTCAAGCAGGCTCCATGCCCAGTGCAGAGCCCCAGCGCAGGGCTTGAGATCAGGACCTAAGCTGAAATCAGGAGTCAGCCACCCAAGGGCATGTCTTTTTATTTGACTGACTGAGCCTCCAAGAGGCAGCTTTGAATCCAGCCCAGGAGACACTCCGCTCTCATTGGGTTCAGCCTGAGGCAGGCAGGCATGTCTAGCAGCCCTCGGGAGAGGTCTCTATTCTGAAGAGTGTGACCCCAGGAAAGGTCCCTGACTGCACGGGGTAGCTGCAAAGGCTCAGAGCCTGGTTTCCTTAAGATACAAACCAAATAAGGGCTTTCGAAGAATTAGGTAGTTGGTTAAAAACAACTTTGGTAAACAAGCCCAGCTTTTCCTCTTTATTAACATAATATTTCCTCTCCGTTAGGGGTTAACAAAGAGAGGAGTTGGTTTGCTGTAGAAAGCCTAGAAAGCCTTTTAGTTCTACCTAAACTGCCCCCTGCAACTCTGGGAGGAGGGGAAATACTAGCTTTAGTTAAACTGCAAATCTGGGAGGGTAAGTGCTAGCAGAAAGCGGGGAAACAAGGCCGTAAAGCTGCCTTTTTGTTGGTTTGAATTGTGTGCAGATTGGATAATAACAAACATCTACCTCTCAACTTTATCCCTCTCTACCAGCTTGTTTACCTTGTCCATGTATGGCACTTCCAGCCATTCTGGCAACTCTGTCACGGGTCAATAGAGCGCACTAGTTGCACAGAACACACCTAGGGGACTTTGTGTCTTTGAGGTGTCTCCGTTGAAATTGCATTCTCTAAGAAAAAAAAAAAGTGTTGCATGACTATTTGCGCAAGGTGCTTGGTGTGCAGTTACGGGCCTTATAACCTCTCTTCAATAGCTATCGGCGGCCCAGGGGCTTGAGAGAGACCTGGAAAATCAATTCCGTCCGCATCTGCAGACCCGTTCCCGTGGGGAATGTGAAGACCCAGGGCGACGGTTCGCGGGCCCAAACGGGGCCCCGCACGCTCGCTTCCCCTTCCGCGGGCCTCCAGGGCGTGCTCCGTTTCCAAGCCGGGATCTCCCGCGCCCGGCACCCGGCGGGAGGACGCGCGAAGCCCCGGCCACAGGTTCCAATCCCCGCGCGCCCCAACCCGGGCCGGCAACGTAGCCCCGCGGCGCGCCCCGCCCCGCCCCGACGTGTCCGCGGGCGCGCGCACGCACGCAGGCGCGGGGGCGCACAGCGCGAGCACGCGCAGGGCCGGGCCGGCACGGCGGCGGGAGCGCGCGCGGCTCCGGGAGGCGGCGGCGGCGGAAGCGGCGAGGGCGGCGGGCGTCCGGCTCTGAGGAGGTGGTGGTGGCGGCGACGGAGGAGGAGGCGGAGGCGGCGGCTCCGGACTGGGCTCGGCTGGGAGCGGGCAAGGGTCGGGGACGCCGGGTCGAGCGCCGATCCCCCGGGTCGACCATCCTCCCGCCGCCCGGACGCCTGGGCCGCGGAGTTTGTGTCCCGGCTCGGACCCCGGCGCCCAGCCCGGAGCCGTAACCTTGAGGCGGCGGCGGCGGCGGCGGCGGCGGGGCCGGGCCGGGCCGGGCCGGGGGGCGGCGGCGCTGGATCCGCGGCTGCCCGATCGTTGGCGGGAGATGTCGAACCCCGGGACGCGCAGGAACGGCTCCAGCATCAAGATCCGTCTGACAGGTACGGCCGGCGGGAGGCCCACCCGTCTCCCCCCCGGCGCCCCCCCCCCCCACGGCCCTGCGCCCGCTGGCGCCCCGCACGGCCCCCCAGCAGCCCCGGAATTTCCCGCAGAGCGCCCCGGTGGAGTGGCCCTCCCCCACGCCGGCCGTTGTCCCAGGACCTCGTCACCCCCCCCGGCGAGGGCCCCTCGCTCCTCGCTCCCGACCCCGCCCCCTCGCTGCTCCCGGCCCCGCCCCCTCGCTTCTCACCCCCACCCCACGGCCCTCTGGCTTCCCTCCTTCTCTCCCCACCTGACCCGTCGCGTCCCCCCTCCTGGCCCCCCTCCCGGGCCCCTTCCCGTTTTCACCCCCTCCGTCCTGGTCGCTCCCCTCCCTCTCCCCGCCTCGTCCCCTCGTTTCTCCCCTCGTGGCCCCGCCCCCCGCTGCTCAGCCCCCTTCCTCCCCGTCGCTTTCTTCCCTCTCCCCTCACCTGCCTCCTCGCTTTCCCTCCTGGCCCCGCCCCTTGGTCTTGGTCCCGCCCCTCGCTTCTCACCACCTTCCCACCCTCTCTCGCCTTCGGGTCTCTCCTCCGACGTGCCCCGCGCTTCTCCCTTCTGCCCCCCGTTTCTTACCCCCTCCCCCATACTCTCTCCCTTCCTCTCTCTACCCACCCCCAACTTGCCCCCTGGCTTCTCCCCTCCCGGCCCCGCCCCTTTATTCTCCCTTGGCCGCCCTCCCTCACTTTCCCCCTAAGCCCCGCCCCTCATTTTCCACCTAGTCCCGCCCTCGCTTATCTCGCAGCCCCGCCCCCTTGCTTCGGTCTCGCTGTCTCCACCCTTTCCTTCAGCCTCGAATTCCTCAGTCCTATCGTGTCGCTTCTCCCGGTCCTGTTCTCACTTCCCCGCTGGTCCAGACCTCTTCGGTCTAGTCCACTTCCTTTCTGACTCAGGCCAGGCCACTATCTACTCTTGACTGTGCTTCTTCGGTTCTTTTCTGCATTGCACTTTACCAGCCCCGCCCCCCCTCCCCGCAACATCCTTGAGTCCTAAGCAGGGCTTAGGGACCCCCGCCCCCCGCTGGAGGCTTTGGCAGCTGCACTAATGCAGGCTCCTCGATTCACTCGCACTGAGTCTTCAATGAAGTGCCCGTGTCCCCTAGGAGGCTGTGTAGTGCCACCTTCAAGGGGGAGCGCGCAGCTCTGCTGCGGGCCGGCGACGCGGTGGTTTGGGCGAGTGTGGGTGCCAGCTGTCTGCTGGAGGCGCCCCTCGCTAGCCGGCGCCGGAGATCTGCCCCTTCGCGGGCTCGCCTCCGGCTTGAATCATACCTGAGGCCCGATTGGAGGGCTGCAGATTCGGTCCTGCCGGGGGACTTTCCGACCTCGAGTATTTACAGCTCTGGAGGGGAAATAAAAAGTTCAGGCTGATTCCTGTCAGGGGGCTTTCCCTTGGATTTTTCTGTTCAGTGGCCAGTCGGGTGAGGACCCAAAGTCAGATCCTTTCAAAGAGCCAATGAGCATTGTGGACACTTGATGGCAGATGCATAGCCCTAATTCGTCGGTAAAATCCAGGAAAATAACAATAGGTGATTGCTTTCAAACTAAAGTTTCCTTTGAAAGTACGTAGTTGTTGCACGATTATGTTTTTCAAGAAAAGGAGCATATATATTTTTTTCTTTCTTTTTTTTCCTTTTTGGTATAAAGATGTCAGATTAGGTTGCGATAAGATAATATGATCAGATAATGATTTGGACCCAAATCCAGACCCTGGTTTTGTGAAGTAACCGCTATGTATCCCAGGGATCTTTGCTTCTGGCGGAACATAATCCTTTATTCCAGGGCTAGTAGGAAATGCTTCTCACTGTGTAGATACAGTGTATAACATTGTTATTTTTATGGTTACATGAAAGCCATGTTTTTGACTTTGTAATGCTTGTAAAACTTTAATTACTGACAACTTTAATTTGATTCTCATTTACAGTGTAATCTGTAATTGACATCAGATTGGTTTCATTTTTCTTGTTAAAAGCAGAAGTAACTGATTTCATGAGTTTTGGTAGAAATGTGATTAATGTTTCAGAAGGAATAGGTTCTAATTACAATGTTTGTGTCAGGTGTATATACATATTAATCAAACCTAGTTGGCAGGTCTGGGCTTTTCCCTTGTCAAAGGGAGGGCTTGGTCTGTCCTCCCAAATTATTTTTGGATTTAGAAATTTAGATGCCAAAGATATAGAAATGCTTTGAAGAGTTTTGGATGGCATTTGCTATTGAAGGATCAGGTGATGAGTGTTATTTCCAAAGCCCCTTTTCCCTTCACCCCTGTTGGTGTTAATGAGGGTCTGGGATGAGCTGTGAGTGTGGTCATCCCAGCAACAGGATTGAGTTTAGCGGTGATTGCAGACCCATGTGACCCACGTGTGTTGTCTGTTGAATGTTAATTGATGTTGAGACGCTAGAACCAGATATTTTGTTGTAGATAGAGTAGGTTTTGGTCTCATCTTTGAGGTTGTCAGGAGTTTGAAATCTCTTCATTTCTGGTATGTTGGGTAGCCATCTTTCAAAAGTTGTATACTCTTGTTACAGGTTTCAGAATTTATTACTACAGGTGGTATTTGAAAAAAAAAATTTTTTTTTTAAACCAAGAGATTTTCTAACCAGTCAGTAGTATCACACAGGGCATAATTCAAGACAACATCTGAAGACATTGGAGTATAAAAGAGCCTTTAGAACTTTGGGGTCCACAGTTGTATTTGGTGGTGAGTAGAGCATTGGATTTAAAAATTAAGAGACGTGATTTTGGTCAGACCTGCCATACTGCATGATATGGAACAAATTATGTAACCTTGCTGGGTCTCCGTTTCCTCGTATAAAATGAGATTTCAACTTTAGTGTAACATTCTTTGATTCTTTCTCATTTTGGCTACCTACTTATTCCAGATTTCGTTGGGTACTTATGCTTTCTGTTAATGAGTCTCAATGCTGATTTTCAGAAATTTGTGTTAAAACACAGCACTTGTGTTTGATTTATGCAAAGCGTTCATTTTGTGTATTGGTTGGGATATATTTTTTTCTTCTTGTGGAACCCTTTCTGTTTTTGGAAACTATTGGGTGGTATATGGAACTGCTTTGGAAGACTGGCCTGTGCAGTAAAATGAATATTTGAGTCTATATTTAAAAGAATTGAGCTTTAATGAATGTCTTTGTGGTATTTTAACAGGAAAATAGTTTTTAAATAGTTTCAGTAGGTTTGGGGCATAAAATGTGCAAGATCAGGTTTTAAAGAACATTATCTTGCAAACATTTAGAGTTCACTGGCAATCAAACACTTTGGAAACGTTTTTATTTTAAATTCAAGCAAGATTTGCCAAAACTTTGTTCTTATGTGGTACGCAAATGAATCCCAGATACATTATTTAGGCCATTTTGGGTAAAGAATGGGATTTTGAGCTCTAAGGGTTCCACAGTGCTCTTCGAGCAAATTAAATTTTATTCTCATGTTAACCAGTTAGTTGAAATGGCAAATGCCCATAAACTTTTTTTGCGTTTTTATGCCTTGAAATACTCTCAGACCTCCTTGTGTTTTTATAGCTTTTGGAGCGTGACTGCGTGTTGTGAAGAGAGAAACATTCTAATTCCAAGTAGAGGGGGGAAGAGACCTTCCTTGATAGCATGTGGAAATGGAGGCTATTTTTAAAGTTGTAGCACATGGGAAGTAAGGCAGACTTGGGGGGGTTTGGCCATCCAGATGATGCAACTTGGAGAGAAATAGTTGTATTAATAGCTGTTAATAACTCTAATTTATCAATAACAGGTGGCCTAATTGATTTGGGCTAGTTTGGTTTCTCTGAAAGGTTAAGAAAGCTGTTAAGAGTGTTGCCTTTGTCAGGTTATGCCAGCAGGGAACCTCGCTTATGTAAGGCAGGCAGAACTTTTGGTTTTAACAACTTTAACTGGGATAGGATGGAATAAGTCATTGGTGTTTAGCCATGAGCTGCTCCTGAGTTTCTGTAACATTTTCCTCAGGGTCAGCCTCAAGTTTCTGAAGGTACAGTCAAGGCATTTCTTCGAGCTGAATTAGCTAAGGGTGTGGGATGAGCTAAATCTAGTAACTATTGAAATAAAAACTTCAGTTTTACTCTAAAAAATCACATTCTGCCAAACAGAGGTTGTATTACTGATTTTATTTGTGATTTGATCACATTAAGGTTGTCTTAAGGGACAACGTTTTTTCCCTCAAATCCATTTTTTAAAGCTTCTTGATCCACCTAACTGACCTGAGCAATGAAATACTTTATACGCTTTATGTTTTTTAAAGACTTTATTTATTTATTTGACAGAGAGGGACACAGCAAGAGAGGGAACACAAGCAGGGGGAGTGGGAGAGGGAGAAGCAGGCTTCCCGCGGAGCAAGGAGCCCGATGCGGGGCTCGATCCCAGGACCCTGGGATCATGACCTGAGCCAAAGGTAGACGCTTAACCACAGAGCCACCCAGGCGCCCCTATACACTTTATTTTTATCTGTATCTTTATAGCAGTTGTAGTGAAATCCAACTAGAATTTTTGCCTACAAGTTTAACCATTTGAGGTCAAAACTCTGGTTTTTGCAACCATGAAAGTGGTGTCTGAACTTTGAGTTGTTCCTTCTCATCTACAAATTTTCATTTTCTCTGTTTGGTCACGTTGTTGGGTCCTAGTGTGGAACGCTGGGTGTAAGGGGAGGTTCTGGGGGCTGAGTCACTCGGGAAGAAGTCTTTCCTCATGAATAAGAAAAGAAAGACTGACCCATAATATTTCAACATCAGCTCAGTGATCCACTTAACTAGACTGGCTGTTTTGTAACATGTTTGTGCGCACTGGTTAAAAGTTAAAATAGCTGAATTGTGCATTTTAATTGAGTGCCAAGAGCAAAAGGGAAGTTCAAGAACCTTCCGAAATAGATGAAATAATTTAGGATCTTGGCAATGCTCTGATTTTCTGGTTGAGAAACCCTAACTTTTAGAATTCTTATTTGGATCACATTTTTGTAATTTCAAAACTTTTAGAGGTTAAATATTTTTAAACAAATAGAGAATTAAAAGTATGTGGCTATTTTTGTCCCTGGACAACTTAAGTGACTGGTTTGCTTGTTGTTCTGTAAGTGAATTTTATTGAGAGAGAGCCCCTAATTTAAATTGGCTTGTCGTCCACTGCATGCTCATCCTAGCTGACCACAGTCCCTAAGGCATGCTACTTAGAGATGAGCTGGAGAGCTCTGTTGAAAAACAAAACAAAAGCACCTAGCCATGTGGATCAGGCATATCTTCTTTTTTAAAATGTTAGAATTTCTGTTGTGTCTACAGATGCAGTTTAATCCATTTGGATATTTAAACTAAGGGGAATGTTGTTTCCATACTTCTGGATTAAAGGGGAAAAAAACCCTTTTATTGTTTTAAAACAAGGCGTAAATAATGTACAATCAATGCGTCTGGCAATGCGCCCCACCTAATTCCAGCTGTGTTCACCTCCATCGCAGCTGAAAGGAATTCTAATTGGCTGAGGAATGTCGGCAACACTGTGTATCACTGAGCATGAACCTATTATGCTGGCTGCTGGGTGATGCATTTCAGATGTTTTAAGCTCCTGAGTCCAACTTGGAGGTTGGTTTCAGGAGTCTGGAAGAGAGAACGTTGTGAAGCTGCGGGTTGTAGACGGCAGCCTGCTTTTTTCTTCGTATGTTGGGCATTCGCTAAATTCTCTAAAGGCCATGGTGCTTTCTTGTGGCTTAAACCCTGGGTTGGGAGTCAGAAGGTCTGAATTTGACTTCTAGCTCACAGAAGTGCCACAATGGGGAAAGGGGGTGGGTGGAATTATAATCTTTTAGGGACTCGGTTTGCCTACCTGTGATGCGAGATACCTGCCTTTTCACGTCGCACAAGGACTAGACATGGATTAAATATTTTGATGAGTAGTTATGAATTATTTATAGAGTAGCATGGTGTAAATACAGAGTCATAGGTTCCTGTTATTTCTTTTTTTTTAAGATTTTATTTATTTAATGAGAGAGAGAGAATGGTAGAGAGAGAGAGCATGAGAGGGAGGAAGGTCAGAGGGAGAAGCAGACTCCCCGCTGAGCAGGGAGCCCAATGCGGGACTCGATCCCGGGACTCCAGGATCATGACCTGAGCCGAAGGCAGTCGCTTTAACCAACTGAGCCACCCAGGCGCCCTGGTTCCTGTTATTTCTTATTCCTAAATAATTATGTAAATGCTAAAGCTAATGGTATACTTTGACACTGAAGAAAATCTATAAAACCTATTGATGAACATGAAAAATGTACTCAAGAACAAACTGTTAAATTCTCTAGGCACTCAGAAAGTTCCTTAGAGAAATAGTGTTAGAAGCCAAAGCCAGCATCATCTTTAATTGTGAATCCTTGGAAGCATTCCCATTAAAATCAGGAACAATACAGGGATGTACACTGTCAAAATTGTTATTAATTAGAGAAGGACATCAGAAAGCAAAATTGCTATTTGCAAATGATAAAATTTTATAGTTTTAGAAATCTAAAAGAATCAGCTGATTAACAATTATAAACAATTTTAAAAAGTAGTTGGATAGGAAATTTCTCCATGGAAAAAGAAAATGGATAAAAATTAATATGCAAAGACAAACTAGGAAAGACAATTTGCAATCTATGTGAAAATGAAAGTCTAGCTTCCTTAATATATAAAGAGCTTTCAAAATCAATTAGGAGTAGGCCAATAACCTATTTGCAAAGAATACATTTCACAGAAAAGAAAAAAATGGATTTCAAACATGCGAAAGGATACTCAGCCCTACATAGCAAACAAAATACCAGTTAAAACTAGGAGTGCAACCGTTTTTTCATTTAGCAGACTGACAGAGACCAAAGAGTTTGAAAATATGTTAGGGATGACAAAGGTGTGGAAAAGCAGAAACTCTTTCACACTGTTGGCTGAGAAATGTTAAGTTGACACAATAGGGTAAGGATGGCGGTTTGGTACTATCAGATAATAAATGTATATGCCCTTTGATCAAACAATTCTGCCTCTAGGAATTTTTTTTTTCCAGATCCATTCACACATTTGTGTAAAGTCTTACATGCTGCTGGTGCCTGCATGGCTAAGTCGGAAGAGCATGAGACTTTTGATCTTAGGGTTGTAAGTTTGAGCCCCACCCACAATTGGGTGGAGAGATTACTTAAAAATGAATAAGTAAATAAACTTAAAAGTCTTACATGCAAAATTATTGCAGCATTGTTGAGATTATGAAAGACTGAAAACAGCCTAAATGTGCATCAATAGAGCACTAAAGAAATTATGTTATATCCCCAGGGATGTGTAGCTGTTTAACAGAATAAGACAGTGCTTTATATTCTTTAAAAAAATTTTTTTTCAAATTTATTTATTTGAGAGAGAGAGCATGACCAGAGCAGAGGGAGAGGGAGAAGCAGACTCTCCACTGAGCAGGGAACCTGACATGGGACTCGATTCCGGGACCTTGGGATCATGACCTGAGCCAAAGGCAGACGTTCAACTGACTGAGCCACCCAGGTGCCCCAATAGTGCTTTATATTCTGATATGGAACATTTTCTAAGATATATTGTTGAGTGGGGGGAAAAGATTCGAAAGAGTGAATATTTTACATACTGTGTGAGTAATAAAAAATAAAAGGGGATATTTATATAGATCTCTTTGTATAGAACGTTACTACAGGGATACCTCTGAAAATACGGATTGTGATTTTCTCTGGGAAGGAGAACCAGGGCCTGAGGATCCAAGTGAGAGGGACATCTTTTCCCTGTATTCCTCTTTGTATTTTTTGATCTGTCTCCCTCTTCCTCCTTGAGAATAGATTGCTTTTCAACAATTACAAATGTTAAAAACTAAGAATCTACAGCTCTTAAGAATTTCTGAGGGCAACAAGTACATTAATTGCCAATAGTAATTGTTATCATATGTAGGTGTTCTGAAAATTCATAATAATGGTGCCAAATATATTTTAAAAGGCTTAAATGGCATCTAAAGGCATATATCCATGTTTATGTGCATTTCTTCACAGGAAGATTCCTGGGTTCTGGAGATTAAAAAATACTCTGCGTACTTTGTAGATCTCAACAAACTTATTTTCCCAGAGAATATGTTTGTTCTGATACTTAGCTCCCCCCGCCCCCCGCATCGTTCCAGCATTATACTAAGTAAGCCCAAATGATTCTTTCCACATTCAGAAATCAGGTCCTCCTGAAGCCTACTTTCTATAGTGAGTCCTTTGAAAGACTGGGGTGTCTTAATTCTGAATAATAGTACTGGTTTATATCCTTTATTTGGAATGTCATTTGGGGTTATCTCTGATGTAATTTTAGAAAATAACCTCATCTCTAAAGTGGGGGGTAAAAATGCTAACTTGCATAAGGCAGTAACAATAACTTGGTATATTCCCTAAGTATTTATAATCAGTATGTTTGCTTTAAACTTTTTAAAGGGCTAGTTTATTAATTTCAGCTGTGCCTAAAAAACTATCTGACTATAAAAGTAGAAAAAGTTGTAATCACCTGTAATTTATTGCCTTCTTGTTCTTCTAAATCTTTGGGATAAAAATTCTAAGTTCTACTGAATTGTGTTTCTGCGTATATTACCTACAAATGGTGGGTTTGAGGAGTGCTCAGTGTCGGCGCATACACCGCAGCGATACTAATGCCTTCTGTCTGTGTGTCCTTGTCCACCTGTCTGTCTCCTCACTGGGGCCAAGCTCTTGAGCCAAGCTCCAAGAGGCTGGTGTGTTTTGTTTTGTTTTGTATGTGTTTTTATTTCTAGGTTAAAAAAATAGCATGCAATTTGTTTTACTCTTTTTTTTTTTTAAGATTTTATTTATTTGAGAGAGAGAGAGAGAATGAGAGATAGCACATGATGGGGGCTAGGGTCAGAGGGAGAAGCAGACCCCCCGCTGAGCAGGGAGCCTGATGCGGGACGCGATCCCAGGACTCCAGGACCATGACCTGAGCCGAAGGCAGTCGCTTAACCAACTGAGCCACCCAGGCGCCCTCTTTTACTCTTTAAAGGCATGTTTTACAGGACAGAAAAGGATAGTTTCTCTTGTCCTAAATGGATAATCATACCATGTGCAGTTACAGAAATACTCAGAAGCACACTTAATCCAACTATAATGAATTCATATCTTCACAATAATCAATAGTCATGTGTAGGAGAAGGCCCACATGTCCTCATGGGACATTGATTTAACTTTTCTTAGCCTTTTTTTCCTCCTTGATTGTGCGAGGTTGAAAAGTTGGCTTTCCTCTTCCCAAACACGCCTAGTAGACACCTTAAGCTTAATGTGTCCCAGACAATCTTCCTGATTCCCTCCCCACCAGAAACCTTCCTCGCTTCATTAAGTCCACTCAGTTGCTCAAACCAAAAACCAAGACCTGTTGTCATTCTTCGTACCTGCTTCTAATCCTCCGGCCCTCTTGACTCTGCCGCCACAGTTCATCTGGAGCATGTCTGCTCTTCATGCTCGTTGCCTCCATCCTGGTTAAGCTGTGGCCATCTCTTGCTTGGACAGCTGCTTTGTGCCCTTTTTGATTTAAATGTCACTTGCAACCACAACCCTCCTGCTGCTACAGTATCAGTTATTTCTCTCTTTCAAAGATGCTAAAAGATTAATTCCGAAAGTCCTCATTCTGGCTTATTCTAAAGGGGGAGCTGGAAAGAGATTTGCTAGCATTGCCCTTTCTCCTGGCTAGTGCAGCTCCTTCACCCTCCACTTCTGTGTTCACTGCCTCTAGCTTCAGTTCCAGGAGTATTGGTGAGGATGGCCAGTTGTCTTTGTCAGGGTACGTGGAGCTTCTCATGGTCTGATGATTTAGGGACGGCTGATGACGAGTTTAATTGTGTGCAACCATGGAGGGAAGTCAGGAAGCCAAACTGAAGACTACTATTTGAAAGAGTTGAGAATGGGAAATACACAGTCTTCATGGTTCAGAACACCTTACATTCTCTTGTACAGGAACAACACAGTGGTTGCCTCTGGATAACTCCTGGTTTTTTATCCTCTTCACCCTCCACCTCCCCAGTCATTCCCCCAAGATGCTCTGATCCTTGTCTGCCCCATTTCAGTAAGTGACATCATCGACCAGGGAGGGTGTTCATTGAATTTTACCCTGCCTCCTTTCTTCAGCCAATTTCACATTTTTGCTTCCGTTTCGTATTTACAATACCATACTTCATGATACTGATTTTTTTTTATTAGTTAAAAAAAAAAAAACACCCAAACAAACCAGATGTTTTCACGTGTAAGTAGCAGAAAACCTAGCTTAAATTGGTTCAATAGGAAGCATTTTATTCAGTAAGTTAACTGAAAAGTCCAGAAGTAGTTAATAGCATGACAAGGACCCAGTTTCTTTTTGGCACTCAGTGCTGTGACCTCAGAGCCATTCGGGGCTATCTCTTTTTTTCTTATGGTCAAA
Source organism: Callorhinus ursinus (assembly GCF_003265705.2). Lineage (NCBI taxonomy): Eukaryota > Metazoa > Chordata > Mammalia > Carnivora > Otariidae > Callorhinus > Callorhinus ursinus. The sequence continues at coordinate 465,766 of NW_027397132.1, forward strand.
AGATGGCTATTAGAAGCTCCCATGGCTATTTGCTTCTAGCTTTAACCAGCAGAATGTTCAAAGTCCACTTTACCAACAGCTCATTGCTGGAGTAGAAGTCCTGCAGTTGAATCCTGTTGTTGGGTTGGCCGATTTGGATCATGTGTCCATCTCTGAACCAACCATTGTGGCAAGATGATGGGATGTGCTGGTTGGACAAGTAGGGTCCATCTTGGATCTAGTAATGCTGTTAGTCCCACCCAACACACAGAACTGGGACATTTTGAGGGAACAGAAAAATGGATGCTAGGAGGGCAACCAACAAATAACTAGACAATACTATTAAAAAAATTTATAATGCTAGCTTTGTGTATGCTGAGTGTGAGGATGATAAAACTATCATTGACTGAACTTATGAAAAAGAAGTATGCCTTCTTTATAGTAGTGTGAAGCAAAAGATGTATTCTTATAACGATGCCAAATGTTTTTCCTGAGAGTTGGGATTGGTAGCTTTATATGTAAACTTACCCCAACAGATATCATTGTTGATTTGTATTATAGAATGTTTCTGGATTGCTGTGTAGTGTTTTTATTTGGGACTATTTCAAGAGTAAGATTTTAAACAAAATTCAGGTACAGATTCTAGAAATTCTTATGTCATTTCTCTAGAGATGGTAGGGTGTTTTTGAGAGGGGAAAAATGCATGTTGATTGTAAATTGAACTTAGGATGAATAGAAAGAAAAAAATTGGTTTTTATGAGAATGTATAATTTTTTTGATAAGATAGGTGATTACCAACTCTTCTTTATTAGTAAAAGCTTTGGATTAATACCCATTCTTGATACTTGGAGCTCTGTATTTTCTTTGCTATTTTCCTAAAAAAAACAAAAAACAAAAAACAGCGAGGGGGTTTTATAAGATGGTTGGCTGAGCTTTGAACCCATGTTCCAAAGAGAATGGTTAGCTCTCTCAGACCTCCAGGTTCTTGCGTCTGGAGTCAGGCAGGTGGGGTGGTTAGGAGCTGGGCTGGAGCCAGCCTGTGCCTTAAGACGAGTGACCTCACCTCTTAGTTTTCTCAGCCAAAAAAAAAAAAAAAAAAAAAAAAAAAAAAGGGTGGGAACTAGTTGGAGCCACTTTAGAGTTTGTAGGTATTAAATAAAATAATCCACATGCAGTGTCTGGTCCATAGTAAGGGTTCAATATATGTTAGCTAATATTAACATTGTTATATTTCAGTGAATCTGAGATGACTTTGGTTGAAAGTCACACCATTGTTTTACGTACCACTAAAAAAGAAACACCAGTAATTACACTACAATGTGATTCATTTGAAGATTTCAGAGATGTTAAAATCAGAAAAAATGTCTTAGAATCAATGATACATGGTATTATGGCCGCCTTTGACTTGCAAGTCCTGGAAATTGTTTGCATACCCACAAATTAATGCCATCTGTCTTCAGTTTAAATATAATGCAGTGTGACCTGAAGTTTCTTTTCTTTCTTTCTTTTTTTTTGTCCTAAAAAAACACCACACCTACGTTGGTGTTGGCCTCCTGTATTGCAATATTGGCAATTTAATAATTGCTAGTTCATTCTGTAGGTTTAATAATACAAGACCCATGGTGGGCTTGGGAACTTTGATAATTTGCTTTTCTTCAGCGATTTAGGAAAAAAAAAATTGAGACACATTTTTGGAGATCATTAATTTCGGTTGGATAAAGCTATTTGAGGTGAAGGGTAGGTGAAATGATAGCACCCAGAACCTTTTAGAACACCCGGGTTGTTGGCAGAAAGCCAGCTTAGGAAAACGCCTTTAATACACCCAAACACATTCAGTTTAGAAGGCATAATATTGATACTTGAAAGCAATACATGGTATTTGATTTTCCACTAAAATAAATAAATTTATTTATTTATTTATTTATTTATTTATTTATTTGTCAGAGAGAGAGAGAGAGAGACAGACAGACAGAACATAAGCAGGGGGAGAGGCAGGCAGAGGGAGAAGCAGGCTCCCCGCCAAGCAAGGAGCCCGATGCAGTACTTGATCCCAGGACCCTGGGATCATGACCTGAGCCGAAGGCAGCAACTTAACCGACTGAGTCACCCAGGCGTCCCTCCACTAAAACTTAAATGTGAAAAGTATATTGTAGGGCTTCAGTGATAGTCACAGGCTACTTAAGTACCAACTTAGTGCAGTGAAAAGTCGCCATGTAATATGCTAAGCTGGAATTTAGAGTAAAATCCATAAGGAATAGCACATAGCCTTGATAACATTCTGTTTCTCTTGGAGCCTGGTATTTCAGGTGTTGTGATGGGAGTAGTATAAGCCTGCTTTGGCTCTTTTTTATTTTTTTTAGACCTGTTTTTGATATTAAGATTGAAATGAATTATGGAAGTCTTTGTGGAGACTTGACCTACCTGTTTACTTATTGCATTATTTATGGCTTCCTTCATCAGCTGAATGTCAGCGGGATTCCACTTTTGTTTAAGGCAACTACACAGGAGAGGAGCAGATGTGCCCTTGGGTTACCTTGTCATAAGCCCCAGAGGCTGTCCCCTGGCACATTTGGCACATACAGCATTTAAATATTATTTAAGGGTGTTGATTATGATTTTTTTTTAAGATTTTATTTATTTATTCATGAGAGACGGAGGAGGAGAGAGAGAGAGAGAGAGGGAGAGAGAGAGAGAGAGAGAGAGGGAGAAGCAGGCTCCCAAGGAGCAGGGAGCCCGATGCGGGACTTGATCCCAGGACCCTGGGATCATGACCTGAGCCGAAGGCAGACGCTTAACCATCTGAGCCACCCAGGCGCCCTGATTATGATTTTTTGAAAAAGACTGTCTCTGTGCATTTCATATTTTAATGCATTCTGAGATAGCAGTGCTGTTTTCTTTTTGGAAACCCAGGTTTGGTTGCTGTATTTTGCATAAGGTTCAGCCTAGCAGTAGAAAAAAAAAATACATTTTTATTTCAGAAAAGGAGTTTTACTTTAGGAAATGGTACCTATGTTGAAATAACAGAAATATTATTTCCAAAAGGAAACCGTTTATCAACATAAGCACTTTTCTTATCACTTGCACAGTAGCACTGTTTATGTTTAGAATAGACAGAAGCCAGTCAAGATCTCTCAGCAAGGCTTTAGAAAAGGATACAATGATGTCAGTGTTACTCCAGGTGTTTAATTTCAGGCAGTATGAGTCAAGGATTTGGTGTTTCTTATATTAGAATAGATGGAACTTTATTCAGAAAAAACAACCCAACTCATTAATTTGAAGTGTATATATCACAGCCTAAAAATTTCAGTGAGAGTTTTTAAATAGATTATGTATGCATATGATATAAAAGGGTATTCATTAAAAATAAGTCTCCTACCCTCCCTGTCCCTTGTCAGCCAGCTTGCCTCTAGAGAAGTAACTATTATTATCATGGCATTGCTAGTTTCTCTTGTATTCTTCCAAAGGTTCTCTGTTCCCTTCCTTTTCTCCCTCTCTTTAATACAGAGGCTATGGGATAGGATATGGATATGCAGCATCTAGGATATGATGTGCAGCATCTTGCTTTTTCACATAATACAGGGATTGCTCCATTTTCATACACCCACAGCTGCCTCTGTAGCAGAAACTTCTCTGCTCTTCAGAAGCCTTGTGGTTAGGTGGGACCACGTGACTAGTTCTGGCTAGTGAACTGTTGAGAAGAGATTTGTCCTACGGTGGGGCTGAAGCAGTAAGAGCCTCCAGCTCTTCTGTGGAGCCCTGGGAACTGTGTGGCATATGGTGGAGGCTTTATCAGCCTGGGTCCCTGAATGATTGTGTGGAGCAGAGAGTCCCCTTCTGCCCTGGCCCACACACCACCCCCTACCACTGCCCTGATGATGACCCAGCCTATATGGTGGATATGTAGTGATAGCAGGGTAAAAACCTGTTATGTTGATTTGTTTCTGCATCATATCAGCATTTCCTGATTGATGTTGCCTATTTCTTTTTAATAGACACCAAATAAACCCAGTTCAGATTATCTGATAGCTTAAGGACAAAAGGGCATCTCACTAAAGAAGAATCATTTTAAAGAAATATCAGAGAAATACATTGTCCCCCAATGTGTTACTACTCAAGTGTAGCATATCTGTCTATTTCTTTAAAGGAATAGATATCTGTTGAAAAATATAAAGGAGAAATAAGCACTGTATTATTTTAGTGACACTTCATTCTTTAACATTATAGTTCATAATTTTTGCATTTGAATTTGATATTAATTTTCTAGTCAGATTATTTCTAAAGGGGAATAAGCACCAAAGTCAATACGCTGCCTTACTCAGGATTGAGCACAATACTTAAGTGTGTTAAGGATGAGAGGAATGTTACAAAAATAGTCTCTACAAGGAACTTAACAGTACAGTAGGGAGTGAGACTGTCACTAGAAACAGTTGAGCATTAAAAAAAAATTTTTTTTTTTTTTAAAGGTGCCAGATTGAAAAGAGAACTCTTTGTGGGCTACAGAGGTCTAGCTGCTGGGGAGGCCTAATTTGAAGTAGCTCTGGAAAGATCTGCATGGGGAGAGGGACCATGGGGTAATAGCACGTGCAAATATGGAATGGGGCAAGAGTGTGGCCAGACAGGGGCAACAGAGGACCCAGGCTTCAGTGACAGGCTGAGGGGGCTGGGTCGCAGTAGAGACATTCAATAGGGAATTCTGATTTTAGAGGTCTGCCGTGTACGAAGGGGCTCTTTCGTGCCCAGAGGGCAGCACAGGATCCAGTAAATGGAGTTGTGTAGTGGCAAAGAGCCAGGTACGCTGCAGGCCTGTGTTCCACTTCTAGTTTTGCCACTTTCTAGCTGTGGAAAGTGCTAGAAAAAGGGTACACAGGGTAAGTGCTTTGAGGAGGTCAGTTGTGATGCCTCCGGGTCGTGGCTGCCAGGGGAGGGGAGCTTGGTAACAGCAAGAAAGAACTGTCTAACAAGGGACTAAATTTGGCCCCTTCACGAGGTAGTGTTGTGTGTGACTGTGTTTATGCAAAGGCTGGATGATCGACTTTCTAGGGGCTTTACAAGGAATCCTTTGTTGGGGCCAAGTTTAGACTAAATGGTCTACAAAGTTTCTTTTAACAAACATTGATTGAAAAACTACTAAGTGCTAGGTTGCCTATCAAGTAACATACTGGACATCAGGAAGGGGACAGAGATCAGATGAAGGAAAGTACTTGTTATTTACCCAGTCTGTGCATTGTTACAAAGTTAACATCAGATTCCTTATTTGGCCCTAGAAAAACCCTTCCAACTAGAAGGGATAAGAAATGTCTGTAAAGCAAGTTAAGTGATGTCGGTACTAAATGGCTTTGGACATCCTGAGAAAATGCCGCGGGAAAGCTGCCTTAGCCCTTCCTGTGATGTACTCAAGTATCTTGCTGGTTTATTGCAACATGCTTTCTTAAGACCTTCTTAGAAGTTCTAAGTGGAGCCCAGCGATGGCTCCTCCAGTATGAATGATAAGTTGGTGTTTGTGTAGTGATTCCCCCACCCCACCCCCACCCCTTTTCCTGGACACTGGGACTACTTCCATTAGTGTTGGGACGTTACTCTTTGGAGTGCCCCTTCTGCCCTTTGGCTCTTTTTATGGAAACTAGGTCAGGTGTACAAACTACATACTGTAGCATTCTGAGGTGAATTCTGTGGTTGACTGTGAGTTTTAGGACACACCTGACCTGGGTTTTCCAGTCCAGCTTTGCTGCTCAGGATTGGGGTCACTGCAGGCAATAATAATGAAGATATTTGTCAATTATCGAGGCTTTTATTACTCACCAGGCAGGCACTATGCTAGGCACCGTTTCATGAATTATCCTCTCAATAAACTTACAAAGTAGGTACTATTCTTGTCCCTGTTTTGGAGACCGTGGAGTCAGTCCACCCAGTTCCACCACATACCAGTGTCTGGGCAAATCCCGCATTTCGACTTTAGGCCTCAGACAATACCTACCTCACAAGGTCATTGTAAGGACTAAATGGAGTAATTTGGCACCCATCTGTTTCCCAGCATTTGGTAGGGTGTACATTGCTGGAGGCTTCCCCGAGTTATCTCTTGTAAGTGGATTAAAGTTAACCGCTTTTGAAGTTACTTTACTTTGCTTCTTACTTTATAAGTTGGTGTAAACATTGTTTCTGAATCTAGTTCTTTTTTTTTTGTTCTCCAAATTAGAATTGTCATTAAACATCATTCAGTTAGGAGCTCTCTTTTTCGATTGACCTTTCCACTTTGAAGGTTGTTTATGGAGGGGGAAAATGGCACTAGCGTTATTGTGACAAAGATAAGTAACAATATAAAAAGGAAAGTGAATATTCTCAAATTTCCACCTCCTCTTACCAATTTAATATTTATTTTTTATTGCTATTTCTGACTTGGCCTACATTCCCATTGATTATTTACTAAAAATCAGAATAAACTGCCTTATTATGTATCACATATATATCACTGAAACATTACTCTGTAATTATAGTTCCACTAAAAAATAAATACAGTTGATCCTTGAACAACATGGGTTTAAACCGCATGGGTCCACTTACAGATTTTTTTTTTAAATAAATACAGTGCAGTACGGTAAATGTATTTTCTCTTATGATTTTAATTTTTCTCTAGCTTTATTGCAAGACTGTAGTATATAATACATAGAACATTACAAAATATGTGTTAATTGACAGTTTATGTTATCAGTAAGCCTTCCAGTCAATAGTGGGCTGTTAGTAGTTATGTTTTGGGGGGGAGTCAGAAGTTATACACAGATTTTCAACTGCACAGGGATGGAGGGGTCAGTGCCCCTACCCCCCAAGCTCCCTGTTGTTCAAGGGTCAACTGTAAAATTTTTGGTGACTTCTGAAAATTTAAACTTTTTTTTTAATGAAGTATAATTGACACGCAATATTACATTAGTTTCAGGTGGACAGCAGTGATTCGACAGCTCTGTCCATTACGCTCTGCTCCCCACAAGGGTAGCTACCATCTGTCACCATACAATGCTATCACAGTGCCATCGACTATATTCCCTCGACTCCCCTTTTGTCCCCATGACTCACTCATTCTTGTACCTCCCACTCCCTTTCACCCATTTCCCCCACCCTCACCCCCCTCCCTCTGGTACCCATCAGTTTGTAAAAGTTTGAACATTGTTTAGGCTATCCCTGTGATATTTTTCTATTTGGTTTGGTCCCCAGGCCTCCTCACCACCCACTCTCTGTGAAAGAATTTTATATTCTATTTAACAGTGTCATGAAGCTGGTTGTCACTTTGAGATAGAGCATTCTGTGGTTCCACTTAATCCAGCGTGTGAACTCATGAACCAGGTTGAGGAGAGAATTTGCTAGTATGGATAATTGTTGGGTCTTGGAGACATTTTGAACAGTACCCAACTATAACACCAGCGGTTGTCCTGAAGACTCAAGAGGAATGATCTGAAATTATGGTTATGTAAAAAGAAATACAGTTGCTATCTGTGTGACTGAGTCCTTCTTTTTGGTAGTGCAGGGCTAAGGACATTAACACTTCAAAAATACTAAAAAACGAGTCAATGCAGCTGTTTCTTTTTGTCCTGACAGCATCAGACAGCTACCAAGATGGCACCTCGTCGGAAACATGCTCAGTCAGTGGAGGCTGTTCTCCTGGCTCCCTGATCTCCACAGGGAGTAAGTGCTGTGGGGAGCCCACTGGAACAGTAGTTTCCCCTGAAGTCTGAGGAGCTTGTTCTTGGGTGTGGTGCTTCCCTCCACAACTGTTTCGTTGTCAGGATGCAATGATTTTATCTCTCAGCAATGTTCCAGGAGGTTTTAGTGAAAATATAAAACTGCCTGCCCGCCTCTCAAACAGAGTTTGAAAAGAGGTCTCTTGGGGGAGGACAGACCGAGTCTTCTAAGTGGTCTCTGATCCAAAGCACTTCCTGGGCTACGTGTTTATCAAGGCTGAGTTTTACTTCCAAACTAAGCTTGAGAAGAATCTGGGAATGTTTCCCAGCTGATTGGGGGCGGGGAGAAGAGGAGGATGCAAGCCTGAAAGAATAGGGAAATTTCACTCTCGTTTTTATCTTTTTTACACAGTTATCTGCTGAAATCTGTCTACGGATATGGCTTGTAAAATAGGAACTTTCTGGAGTACGAAGTAGGATAGGATGTTGAATGTTAATTTTTATTTTATTTTATTTTTGAGAGAGAGAGAGAGAGAGAAAGGGGCAGAGGGAGAAGGAGAGAGAGAATCCTCAAGCGGACTCCCGGCTAAGTGTGGAGCCCGACACGGGGCTCGATCCCAGGACCCTGAGATCATGACCTGAGCGGAAATCAAGAGTCGGACGCTTAACTGACTAAGCCATCCACGTGCCACTGTTAAATGTTAATTTGAAAATTATATATAATATTTTTATTTGGGGAATGGAACACTGGGAAGATTAGCTTTTATTTATTTATTTTAAAAGATTTTTATTTGTCAGAGAGAGAGAGCACAAGTTGGGGGAGAGTCAGAGGGAGAGGGAGAAGCTGACTCCCCAACAAAAAGTGTGCCCGATGCGGAGCTCGATCCCAGGACATAATCCCCGGGGATTATGATGTGAGCTAAAGACAGATGCTTAACCAACTGAGCCACCCAGGCGTCCTGGAAGATCAGCTTTTAAATGGATCAGACTTACTCTTCAAGGTGAAAAAAAAAATGAAGACAAAAGAGCATTATCTCCCTGTTAATTGCCGTTAATCTCGAGTCACCCCAGTGTTTTTGCTGTGACTCTTATCTCAGAGTTCAAGGTCTCAATTGACACATTTGGGAAGAGTGAGGTGTTGGGGAAATAGTGCTAAGTAGATGGTTTTTCCTTCCTGTCTGACTCAGTGTTAGAGAACTGTTTTTAGACAATATGTTGATTTTAATACTTCGATGCTGGGTTTATGTCATTACAGACATTCTGGTATATAGAGTATTTCTTTGCTCTCTTAGTAGAAATCTTCTAAAGAAAACGTGTCTCCCTTATGTCACTGTTTCTTTCCCTATAAGTTTTTGTAGTCACTACTCCTTTTTCGAGAATTCAGATGTTGGTGGTACCAGAAGAAAATTTCTTTGGCCTGAATAATGCCAGCTTCACTTCCCTCAGTGATGACACATTCACATGTATTTTAAATTTGTTGTTTTCCCCTCACTGAGCTGCTGTGTGTGTGGGTTCCCTAGCTGGAGAGTCTGGTATTGGTGGTGAAAGACTTCGATCTAAATTTAGATTCTTTTCAGAGGTTTCATAGAATACTTCCTTAAATTAAGTCACAGACCGCAAAAGCAGCTGCTGTGTGGGGCTTCCAGGTTTGGTGGTGTTTTGTTTTGTTTTGTTTTGTTTTCCTGCTCTCTAAATAAAGAAGATAGGGCAGGAAGGGACGGGCTGTCACTCCCAGCTGCCTGAGGCGGGGTGGGAGAGGTGGTCCTACCATTGTAGCCAGAATCACTAGCAGCTTCTGGAAGGAATTGAAGGATCAGGGGACAAGGTTTGATGGGTAATCCGACAAAAATGGAAAACAGTCCCCAGTCCGAGGAAGTATGGTTAAAACAAGCACTTTGTTTTGGGTTGTATTGTAGGTGGTAGGTAGTAATGGGTAATGATAGGACTTCCTTTTGTCTGACACCTGTAAATTGACCTGGAAACTTAGAAGCCATGAATTAAACCAGTACAGTTAATTTTTAGGGAGAGTGATACAGTGGAAGATCTTCAGAGTCCAGAGAAAGGGTTGAAAGCGGGGTGTTGAGGACAGTCATGGTGTGTTACACAATCTCCCCCTCTATTCTGGAATACATGTTTTCACATCCTTTCAGTATGAACTCCCTTACCTGTCAGTGTCCACAGGCCCTAGACTAGAGAGCTAGATTCTCAAGTGGGAGGCAGGAGGGGCCGGGGAGACTGAGCACTGCCTGCTGGGCAACATATGCAGACAGCCTTCCAGTTTCTACTGTGGCAACGTCACACTATTCATATGCCCTTATATTTGCGAATGGTGTGATTATATTCTAAAACAGTATTCCAGTACCTTTCATTGTTAGACACATACATGTAGAATCTCATTCCCACCCAGTGTTTCTCCCCCGGCATGGATCAGCAATCTTCCCATGAGCATATTTTCATTATATAACCACCCCTTTATTTCAGTATTTCCTCTTTTACAAAGGTCAATTTGTTTTTTGTTTTTTGTTTTTTGTTTTTTGTTTTTTTTTTGGCGTGGGGGGTGGGGAGGTGGGGGTGGGGGAAAGTATCTGTACATGGTGTAACATGTAGACTGGGTAAGATGACTTCTTTTAAAAAGGAAGTCTTTTCACACCTGCCCCTAGCCTTGAAATTCTCTTCCCCAGAGACATTCCGGTGGTAACACTTTCTTGTTTAGTTTTGCAAAGATGTGTTAGATAAAAATCCTTATATATTCTTCCTTTCCCTACCCCTCTTTTTGAAGGAAAACATAGACTCAGTTCTGTACCTTGCTTTTTTCACCCAATGATGTATCTTTGGAAAGCTTCCATATCTATCAGTATATATAGAATTGCCTCCTCTTTTTTCCCCTAAGATTTTATTTATTTAGAGAGAGCGAGTGTGCACGCACAAGCAGGGGGTAGGGATGGGGGGAGCAGGGGCAGAGGGCAAGGGAGAGAGAGAATCCCAAGCAGACTCTGCGCTGAGCAAGGAGCTGGACGTGGGGCTCAGTCTCATGACCCTGAGATCATGACCTGAGCTGAAATCAAGAGTTGGGTGCTTAACCAACTGAGCCACCCAGGTGCCCCCTTCTTCTTCTCTTTTTAAAAATCGAGGTAGAAGTTGGAGCACCTGGTTGGTGCAGTCCGTTAAGCATCTGCCTTCGGCTCAGGTCATGATCCCGGGATCCTGGGATCGAGCCCCATATAAGGCTCCCTGTTCAGCAGGGAGCCTGTTTCTCCCCCTCCCTCTGCTGCTCCCCTTGCTCTTGTGCTCTCGCTTTGGCGCTCTCTCTCTCAAATAAATAAATCTTAAAAAAAATAGAGGTAAAAGTTAACTGTGTATAATTCAGTGGCTTTATTATATTCCCAGTGTTGTATAACCATCATCAGTATTTAATTCCAGAATGTTTTCGTTATCCCAAAAAGAAATCCAATACCCACTTGGCCATCACTCTGCATCTCCTCAACCCTAGCCCTGGCAACCGTTAATCTGCTTTCCATTTCAATGAATTTGCCTCTTCTGGGCATTTCATAAAAATGCAACCCTACAATATGTGGCCCTTTTTGTCTGGCTTCTTTCACTTCACATAACGTTTTCAGGGTTCATTCATGTTGTAACATGTATCACTACTTCACTCCTTTTTATGGCTGAATAATATTCCATTGTGTGGATGGACCACATTTATCCAATCAGTTGATGGACACTTGGGTTTGTTCCCACTTTTTGGCTATTATGAATAATGCTGCTATGTGCAGATTTTTGTGTGAACGTGTTTTCAGTGCTCTTGGATATATACCTGAGAGGAGAAATGCTAGGTCATATGGAATTCTATGTTTAAATATTAAGGAACTGCTAAACTGTTTCTCATAGTGGCTGCAGACTTTTACCATCCCACCAGCAGTGAAGGAGAGTTCCATTTTCTCCACATCCTAGCCAACGCTTATTTTTTTTCTTTCCTTTCCTTTCCTTTCTTTTTTAGAGTTACTATTATAGCTGTCCTAATGGATATGAGGTGTTATCTTATTGTGGTTTTGATTTGTATTTCCCCAATGGCTAAAGATTGTTGAGGATCTTTTTGTGTGCTTATTGGCCATTTTTGTATCTACCTTAGAGAAATGTCTACCAATTGGGTTGTCTTTTTGTTTTGAATTCTAAGAGTTTTTATTTATTTTATTTTATTTTTTTTAAAGATTTTATTTATTCATTTGACAGAGACAGAGACACAGCGAGAGAGGGAACACCAGCAGGGGGAGTGGGAGAGGGAGAAGCAGGCTTCCCGCGGAGCAGGGAGCCTGATGCGGGGCTCGATCCCAGGACCCTGGGACCATGACCCGAGCTGAAGGCAGACGCTTAACGACTGAGCCACCCAGGCGCCCTAAGAGTTTTTAAAATATGTTCTGGATACTAGACCCTTATTAGGTATGTGATTTCCAAGTATCTTCTTCCAGTCTATAGGTTGTCTTTTCACTCTCCTATAGTGTCGTTTGATGCACAATTTTTTTAAAATTTTGGTCAAGTCATTTATTTTTTATTTGTTATTTTATTTGTTGTATATTTTTATTTTATTGTTGTTAGTGCTTTTGGTGTCATATTTAAAAAACCACTCTAATCCAAAGTAATGAAAAATTTACCCTTGTGTTTTCTCAAGAGTTTTGTAGTTTTTGCTCTTACAAATAGGTCCTTCATTCATTTTGAATTAATTTTTGTATTATGTTCTGAGATAGGGGTCCAAATGTATCCTTTTGCAAGTGGATATCTAGTTGTTCCAGCACCACTTGTTGAAAGGACTATTTGTTGAAAACCCCTATTGATTGGACTTGGCACCTCGTCAAAAATCATTTGACCATAAATATATTGCTTTATTTCTGGACTCTCAGTTGTATTCTGTTGATCTAGAATGTCTCTCTCTTTTTCTTTTAATATTTTATTTATTTTTTTAAAGATTTTATTTATTTGACAGAGAGAGACACAGCGAGAGAGGGAACACAAGCAGGGGAAGTGGGAGAGGGAGAAGCAAGCTTCCTGCAGAGCAGGGAGCCCGATGCGGGGCTCGATCCCAGGATCCTGGGATCATGACCTGAGCCGAAGGCAGACGCTTAGTGACTGAGCCACCCCGGTGCCCCTAGAATGTCTCTCTTAATGCCAGTTCCGCACTATATTGATAACTATTGCTGCATAGTAAGTTGAAATCAGAAGTGTAAGTCTCTAACTTTGCTCTTCTTAAAATTTTTTTGAAATTTGGGGCGCCTGGGTGGCTCAGTCAGTTAAGCGGCTGCCTTCGGCTCAGGTCATGATCCTGGGGTCCTGGGATCAAGCCCCGCGTCAGGCTCCCTGCTCAGCAGAGAGCCTGCTTCTCCCTCTCTGCCTGCCTCTCTGCTTACTTATGCTCTCTCTCTGTCAAATAAATAAAATAAAATCTTAAAAAAATTTTTTTTGAAATTTTATTTTATTGTTAGTCACCATACATCATTAGTTTTTTTAATTTTTTATTGTTATGTTAATCACCATACATTACATCATTAGTTTTTGAATACATCATTAGTTTTTCATGTAATGATCCACGATTCATTGTTTTCGTATAACACCCAGTGCTCCATTCAGTACGTGCCCTCCTTAATACCCATCACCCGGCTAACCCATCCCCCCACCCCTCTCCCCTCTAAAACTCTGTTTGTTTCTCAGAGTCCATAGTCTCTCATGGTTCGTCTCCCCCTCCGATTCTCCCCCTTCATTTTCAAGATTGTTTTGACTATTCAGCATTCCTTGCAATTCCATATGAATTTTAGGATGAGCTTGTTCATTTCTATAAAAAGGCACTTGGGGTTTTGATAGGAATTGCTTTGGGTCTGTAGATCAATTTGGGGATTGTTGCTATCTTAACGTTATTTAATATTACAATCCATGAACAGGGATAGCTATTAAGTCTTTTATAGTTTTTTGTAACAACATACTAATAGTTTTCAGTGTATAAGTCTTGTACTTCTTTGGTTAAATTTATTTGTAAGTATTTTGTTCTCTTTGATAGTGTAAAATGGAATTATCTCCTTAACTTTATTTTTGGATTATTCGTTGCTAGTGTAGAGAAATACAACTGATTTTAGTATGCTGATCTTGTATTCTGCAGTTTGACAAAGCCCATTTATTAACTTCCATAGTTTTTGTGTGGATTCTTTAGGGGTTTTCTGTAGATAAGATTATGGGGTGTGTGTGTGTGTGTGTGTGTGTGTGTGTGTGTGTGTGTGTGTGTG
>NW_027397132.1:479687-555580 GCF_003265705.2 Callorhinus ursinus
GTGTGTGTGTGTGTGTGTGTGTGTGTGTGTGTGTGTGTGTGTGTGTGTGTGTGTGTGTGTGTTTTCATTTCCAGTGTGGATGCTTTTTATCTGGCAAGAGCAGACATTCTAATCTTAGTCCTATTATTAGGGGGAAACCATTTAGTCTTTCATCAGTATGATGTTAGCTGTGGGTTTTTCACAGATGCCCTTTATCCAGTTGAAGGAGTTCCCTTCTGTTCCTAGTTTGTTGAGTGGTTGTTGTTTTTTGTTTATCATGAACCAGTATTGGAATTTGTCAAATGCTTTTTCTGCATTAATTCAAATGATATTCCAGTTTTAAGAATTCTATTAATATATTACATTACATGATTTTTTAAATTGTAGAGCTACCCTTGCATTTCTGGGATATAAAACCCACTTGGTCCTATATAGAATCCTTTTAATATGCTATTGTATTCAATTTGCTGGTATTTCATTGAGGATTATTTGCATTTATAGTCATAAGAGATACTGGTCTGTGGTGTCTTTGTCTGACTTTGGTATAAGGGTGATATAGGCCTCACAGAATGAGTTAGGAAGTAGTCCCCCCTCTTCTATTTTTGAAAGAATTTATGAAGGCTTGGGTTAATTTTTATTTAAATGTTTAGTGGAACTCAGCAGTGAAGCCATCTGGTCCTGGGACTTTTCTTTTTGGGATGTGTTTTGATCACAGAATCTTTACATGTTTTAGGTTTATTCAGATTTGCTGTTTCTTTTCTAGTCCTCTTTGGTGGTTTCTGTGTTTTTAAGATTTTCTGCATTTCATCTAGGTTACCTAATTTGCTGGCGTACAACAGTTCATAGTGTTCTCTTATGCTTTTCATTTCTGAAGATCAGTAGGAATGACCTCACTTTAATTTCTTATTTTAATTATGAACAGTCTTTTCCCTTGGTCAGTCTGTCTAAACGTTTGTTGCTTTGTTGATCTCTTCAAAGAACCAACTTTTGGTTTTGAGGATTTTTTGTTTTCTTTTCTACTTCACTTATCTCTGCTCTGATCTTTATTGTTCCATTCTGCATGCTTTGGGTTTAGTTTTCTCTTTTTCTAGTTCCTTTAGATGGATGGTTAGGTTATTAATTTGAGATTCTCCTCTTTCAGTGTAGGCATTTACAGCTATCAATTTCCCTCTTTGCACTGCTTTTGCTGCATCTCATACATTTTGATATGTGGTATTTTTATTTTCACTTACCTCAAAAGTATTTTCTATTTGTAATTTTTTTCTTGATCCCGTTTTTTTTTTTTTTTTTTTTTGAGAGAGAGAGAGCGCGCACATGCGCGTGTGAGTGTAGAGTTGGGGAGGGGCAGAGGGAGAGAGAATCTCAAGAAGGCTCCATGCCCAGCATGGAGCCCCATTTGGGGCTTGAGCTCATGATCCTGAGATCCAGACCTGAGCCAAAATCGGATGCTTAACCGAATGAACCACCCAGGTGCCCCAATGACCCAGTAGTTTTTAAAAGTACATTGTTTAGCTTCAACCTATTTGTGAATTCTGGATTTCCTTCTGTTATTGATTTCCAATTTCATTCCACTGTGGTTGGAGGAGATACTTTGAATTATTGCAGTCTCTTAAAATTTATTAAGACTTTTTTATGGCCTAATGTATGGTTAATACTGGAGAACGTTTCACATGCACTCGGGAAGAATGTGTTTTCTGTTGTGATTGTTCTGAGTGTCTGTGAGGTCTAGTTGGTTTATAGTGTTAAGTCTTCTGTTTCCTTTTTAATCTTCTCGCTAATTGTTCTATCCATTATTGAAAGTGGGGTGTTGATGCCTCCAACTATTATTGTGGAACTTTCTATTTCTCCCTTCAATTTTGTCAATTTTTCCTTTATATATTTGGGGCTCCATTGTTAGGTGCATATATATTTATAATTGTTATAGCTTCCTTGTGAATTGACTCTTTTATCATTATATAAGGTCTCTCTTTGTCCCTTGTAACAATTTTTGCCCTAAAGTCTGCTTTGTCTCATGTCAATATAGCCACTTGAACTGTTGTCTTTGGTTGCTGTTAGTGTGGAGTATCTTTTTCTATCTGTTTATTTTCAACCTGTTTGTGTATTTGAATCTAAAATGAATCATTTATAGGCAGCATATAGTTGGATCATGTTTTGTTGTCCATTTTGTTGATTCCTACCTTTTAGTTGAAGAGTTTAACATTTAAATTTATGTATTTGTTGATAAAGACATCTGTCAATATTCCTGGAGCTTTTACATTTGTGTTACATAAGCATTTATACTAAGGAGTCTATAATTAGATGCGGCTTAGGTGCTATTGTTGGGTCCATTGTGAAGAAAATAAAATGCTAATTATTGTCACTAGCAGGAAAAAAAAAAGACTTCTGCCATTTTGATATTTGTTTTCTGTATGTCTTCTGTCCCTTTTTTGGTTACTGTGTTCCTCCATTATTCCTTATTTATATTAAATCACCTGGCCCTCCTTGATGGACATGTAAGGTGTCTATAGTCTTGCACTTTTACACATGATGCTGCAGTGAATATCCTTGAATGTGTGTCATTTTACACATCTGTAAGCGTGTCTGTGGATACATTTCTACATGGAAATTCAGCTGCTGCTGGAATGATGCTGACAGAAATTGGGAAACAGGCAAGAAGTCCCTTTTTCTTCCTCATCTCTCACCCTCTCTCTAGGACTTTCCATTGGCAGCTGTGAACAGGGAGCCAGCCGGCTTGGTTTCTGGGAGCCCTAGCCCCAGTGTCACAGGGTAGAGTATAGCAGAGTGGGGAAGAGGAGAGAGGATGGGCAAATAATTGCATATGAGAAATCATCATATTCTCTTAATATCTTATTTCCAAAAGTGCAGACTGAAGTGATATTAACTTCTTAATATCAATTAGGAGAAATTAATCTCTTCACATCACAAATTTGTTAATCTTGTAGATTCTGAATTCCATCCATGGTTCTTATTAAGCCTCTCTCTTGACAAGCTGTGCATATTACTTTAGGCTTACAGCTGTGTCTTTAGTGACTGACTTGAAAAAATGGCTCTGCAAAGTGATACCCATCTAATGGACGATTCTGCTGTGTCCTTTTCAAATCTTGGATGAGCAGTATTGTACGTTTCTGCATTAGTTTATTGGACAGCGTATTTCAGGTCTTTGCCAAATCTTACCTTCCTTTTCCACATGGTTCCTATTGTTCTGCCATTATCAAATAACATGCCTAAAAGGAGGTGACTAATTGCATGTTTTGGCATCTATAGAACAGTAGAAATATCTCTTGGAAGTGGGAAAAAAAAGTTTCACTTGGTGGGCATAGTCTAGAGTGACCATATTTTTTGTTTCTGCTTGGAACAATTCTGTTTTAAACCTGTTGTCCTGGCGTAATCAATAATAGTATCCTTTCTTTTTCTAAAACGTGCCCTGGTTTGGTTGATATGGTCACTGGATATGAAACTTACCCATCTGACTGATGTTTAAGCCATATTCTCCGGTCTAGTTCTATTCTGAGAAATTCTAAAACTTCTGAGATGTTAGCTGTGTCACCTTGTGGGCAAGTCATACAGAGAGAGGCTAAAGTCTGGGGTTGAGGTTAACAGAAGGGCCTGTGACTGAAGGCATATGTAGCTCTGTAGACATAACACATGAGGATCTTCATTCAACATGTGTGCTGACACGTGATGTGCATGCATCCTTCCAGACGTGTGTATGTCTCTAAAAAGATATTTTTCTCTTTTAGGTGTTGTTATACTTTATTAAAGGAATGATTCTTTTCAAGATGAGAGATCCTATTAATCTTTTAAAAATTGAAAGTCTTGAGTGCAAGGGCGTAACAGGGAATGCCTGGTATGGACCAGTTGTTGAGACTCTACACAGCAACAATGGCCAAGTGTTTTTTAGTTTGCGACCAGGGTGAGTTTCACTGTAGTTTGCTTAACTCTGTTCTGTTAGTGCCTTTCACGTACTTTAAAGGGATATTCTTAAAACTTTTGAGTTTGGAGATGTCTGTTATGAATGTTTTTTCTTTTTTTAAGAATAACTTTTGAAAGGGTTCTCAGATAGGCAAATTAGATTAATGACCTCACTTTTCCTCCTCGTCACATTTTTGGTATATTTGTCATGTATTTTCTGGGCCAGGTGTAGATAAGTGCAAATAAGTTTGCTGTTGAGGTGGACATTCAAATGTTTCACTACCCTGGTGTTGTTACTAATACTCAGAAGAACAAGTGAGATTTCGTTAAGAGTAATCTCTTTTCAGGAATGTTGAAAAAGAAAAGCAAAACTGGTGGCATCACAATTCCGGACTTCCAGCTCTATTACAAAGCTGTCATCATCAAGACGATATGGTACTGGCACAAAAACAGACACATAGATCAGTGGAACAGAATAGAGAGCCCAGAAATGGACCCTCAACTCTATGGTCAACTAATCTTCGACAAAGCAGGAAAGAATGTCCAGTGGAAAAAAGACAGTCTCTTCAACAAATGGTGTTGGGAAAATTGGACAGCCACCCGCAGAAGAATGAAACTGGACCATTTCCTTACACCACACACAAAAATAGACTCCAAATGGTTGAAAGACCTAAACGTGAGACAGGAGTCCATTAAAACCCTAAAGGAGAACACAGGCAGCCTCTTCGACCTCAGCTGCAGCTACTTCTTTCTAGAAACATCGCCAAAGGCAAGGGAAGCAAGGGCAAAATGAACTATTGGGACCTCATCAAAATGAAAAGGTTTTGCACAGCAAAGGAAATAGTCAACAAAACCAAAAGACAGCCGACAAAATGGGAGAAGGTATTTGCAAATGATATATCAGATAAAGGGCTAGTATCCAAAATCTATAAAGAACTCAACAAACTCAACACCCAAAGAACAACTAATCCAGTCAAGAAATGGGCAGAAGACATGAACAGACATTTTTCCAGAGAAGACATCCAAATGGCCAACAGACACATGAAAAAGTGCTCAACATTGCTTGGCATCAGGGAAATCCAAATCAAAACCTCAATGAGATACCACCTCACACCAGTCAGAATGACTAAAATTAACAAGTCAGGAAACGACAGATGTTGGCAGAGATGCGGAGAAAGGATAATCCTCCTACACTGTTGGTGGGAATGCAAGCTGGTGCAGCCACTCTGGAAAACAGTATGGAGGTTCCTCAGAAAGTTGAAAATAGAGCTACCCTACGACCCAGCAATTGCACTACTGGGTATTTACCCCAAAGATACAAACGTAGTGATCTGAAGGGGTATGTGCACCCCGATGTTTATAGCAGCAATGTCCACAATAGCCAAACTGTGGAAAGAGCCAAGATGTCCATGAACAGATGAATGGATAAAGATATAGATAAAGATATATATATAGAGATAAAGATACACACACACACACACACACACACACACACACACACACAATGGATATATATATGCAGCCATAAAAAAACTGAAATCTTGCCATTTGCAACGACGTGGATGGAACTAGAGGGTATTATGCTAAGCGAAATGTCAGAGAAAGACATGTATTGTATGATCTCACTGATATGAGGAATTCTTAATCTCAGGAAACAAACTGAGTGTTGCTGGAGTGGTGGGGGGGTGGGAGGGATGGGGTGGCTGGGTGATGGACATTGGGGAGGGTATGTGGTATGGTGAGCATTGTGAATTGTGTAAGACTGATGAATAACAGACCTGTACCTCTGAGACAATATAAAAAAAAAAAGTAGGAAGGGAAAAACGAAGGGGGGTGGAATCGGAGGGGGAAACGAACCATGAGAGACTATAGACTCTGAGAAACAAACTGAGTGTTCCAAAGGGGAGGGGGTTGGGGGGATGGGTTAGCCTGGTGATGGTTATTAAAGAGGGCACGTATTGAATGGAGCACTGGGTGTTATACACAATGACTCATGGAGCACTACATCAAAAACTAATGATGTATGTTGATTAACATAACATAAAATAAAAGAGTAACCTCTTTTCTTTGGGACTACCATTTGGTGCCACTTTGGAATTGGCTTTGGGAAGGCTGGAAACAGCTTAATATTGCTTGCTTCCTATAACTGTGCTATTTGGCACAGGCAGCCCTGCAAATGGAACAGAAAGATCATTTCCAGTAGGGACTCTTGGAGGTCATGTGTACCCAGATTTCTCTGTATCCGAGAATAGTTGTTTTCCTGTTGTTGTGTTAGGTGCAAGGGATTTCCAGGAACTCTTAATGAGTGTGGATTATAAGGAATCAACCAAGCCCCATCGGAAAGATCTCAATGTAGGTTTTATATTTTTAAAAGCGAGGGGCTCCTGGCTGGCTCAGTCAGTAGAGCATGTGACTCTAGATCTCGGGGTTGTCAGTTTGAGCCCCACATTGGGTGGAGAGATTACTTAAAAATAAAATCTTAAAACAAAGGTAAGGCTTTAGTTTTCTGAAGAGAAAGCGTTCTTGGAGATATTCCTGCTGGTGAGGGTTGCCCATGATGGCAGAGGAGTTACTGTATCAGGTGGTAAGGATGGATCTCAATTCTCTTCCTACAGATGGCACGGGAGAGCTCCTTCTGTGTTTGATCCGCAGGTGGTGTAGGCAGTGAGTTGCCTTTTTTGTCTTATTTCTTTTGGTGATGCAGGAATATACCTTTCCCCCAAACTTATCATAGAATCTACAGTTTATTAATTCCATTTGGTTAATAATTATAAGTGTGCGGATTTCTTCCTACTGTTTTCCACACTTACTTATCCAATATAGGAAAAACACAAGGGGAATATTTCGTCTTCACTGCAGCAATGAGCAGGTAACTCAAAAAATGCAAAGAGCTTCTTAGCTTTGATTTAGTCCATAAATCACTTGAGGAAAACCCATAGAAGAAAGACAAGAGCTGCAGAAGGCAATGGAATTCTTAGAGTGAGAGTTGGCCACCTCTCTGATTTACCTGCAGTTAGTCCCCTCACTCCTTGCTATAGGGGCGGCCAGAGTTTAGGCTTTTTCTTCGTGGTTTATGTGACCTTGTGTTCCCAGTATTTACCAAATATTTTAAATAGTTTTCCAGAAAATTTCCTTGTTCATTTCCACAGTGCACATTCAGACCATAAAAGGACCTATTGAGATGCATGTTTAAATTCCACAAATGGGGGCGCCTGGATGGCTCGGTTGCTAATAAGCGTCTGCCTTCGGCTCAGGTCTTGATCCCGGGGTCCTGGGATCGAGCCCCGCATCGGGCTCCTTGCTCGGTGGGAAGCCTGCTTCTCCCTCTCCCACTCCCCGTACTTGTGTTCCCTCTCTCGCTGTGTCTCTCTCTGTCAAATAAATAAATAAAATCTTTAAAAAAATAAAATTAAAATTCCACAAATGATAGTGTCTCTTAATGATAGGTTTTTAGATTTCGATTTACAGGGATTTAGAGTAATGATAGGTTAAATTTTTCTAGATCTTTGATATTTTCCAGTTTGCTTCCTTGGGATAGTCTATCTTGATAGACTTCAACGCCCTGATTCCCTTCATCTCAGTAGTCATTAATGGAGCAACTAAACTACTTCTTGTGACAACTTTTTTTCTGTACGGTGGAGGATACTAAATAAAAGAAGGGAATTTATGAGATGTAGTCTCTGCTTTCTAGAATCTTACACTGGGAAGAGAAGGATTGGGAGGAAAACTAGCAGATTGCAATACATGCTCCACTGGAGGCAAACAGAATTACAGGAACATGGGGGCAGGCAGAGTCCGTCGTTCCATCTAGATGGGCCTGAGGAAAGTTTGTGGAGGATGTGGTATTTGAGCTTGCCATTGCATTAGTGGATGGAAATAGGCAGACGGGTGATGGGTTTGGAGGGCATTTTAAATAATGGAAATAGCTTGAGTGAAGGCTTAGGAGGGGAACAGCACATGGCATTTGTTGGAGGAGAAAGGGGGATGATACGGGGTTTTGGGTAATGGGATCATAGTCTTAGTGGGAGAAGCTATAGTAGAAGACGAAGTATTTATTGGAGCCCATCTGCTTGGTAAATATCCTCTTGCCATTTACGTATTAATTTTTATATCAATATCATAATGAAAATGTAATTAATATATGATCATAATTTAAAAATCTGTCATGAGACAAAAATCAAGAAGCAGTATATATGGTGGTTGAGAACATAGATTTTGATGTTGGATGGCCTGGGTTCAAATCCCTGAGTAGCTGTGTGATCTTGGGCAAGTTACTCAGTCTCTCTGATGCCTCACTTTCCTTGCATATCACGTGCAGATAACAATAGTACTTACACGTTTATTGCAATGATGAAATAGCTAATAGGTAAATTAGTGCCTGGCATATAGTAGCATGGTATATGAGTATTAGTAATTATTAGTAGTAGTAATAACAGTATTAGTTAATACTGAGAAGGATTGGATCAGTGTTTCTGTAGATTATATTCTTGGTGTAATTTTGCATGATTGAAATTGTAGCATCCCAGGCCTATAAATGCATACAGAGTCTCACAGCAGAATTTTCACTGGAATGAAAAATTCTTTTGGAGAACTTTTGTGCTTTGCGTTATAGCTGTCTGGTTTTACTGACAGCTTCCTGGGATATAGCTGACCTGGGAAGGTTGGTTGACTGTGTACTTACGTGTGTGTGTGTGTGTGTAATGGAATATTATGGGAGAGAATGAGGTCTTCTAGGGCACCTGGTGGCTCAGTTGGTTAAGCGACTGCCTTCGGCTCAGGTCATGATCCTGGAGTCCCGGGATCGAGTCCCGCATCGGGCTCAGCGGGGAGTCTGCTTCTCCCTCTGACCCTCCCCCCTCTCATGCTCTCTCTATATCATTCTCTCTCTCAAATAAATAAAATCTTTTTTATAAAAGAGGTCTTCTATATCAGTAAAGCATTTTGGTTACAAGCAACAGAAACGGACTTCAGCTAACATAAGCATAAGGGAATTTATGGAAGGTTGTTGGGAACTCGTAGAATGGCTAGAAGGTTGGGCACCAAACTTGAGAAAAGACAAAAACTAAGGTATCTTGGGTGGCCAGGAGGTACAACAGCCGTCTCCTAGGCTAGTGGCCTGGTCTTGGTGTATGTAGTGTTGTCGTCACTGAGATTTGGGACACCTGCCTCCCAACCGTTCCTGGTCTCCTTGTGTAAATGCCCTGTTGGAATAGCAAAAAGACTGGCGATGGTTAAAGTGCCTGGCTGTAGGGATCAGAATGCCTTGTGGCACAGCTGAGTAATGAGATGCCTTGTGGCCCTTAAACATTTTATAGAAGGATATTTAATGACATGGAAACCGTTCACACGTTTTATTAAGCGGAAAAAGGCAGGTAGCAAAACTGTGTGGGTTGGATCATTATATTTAAGAATTGGATGAAGAGCTACAATTATTCCTACTGGACAGACAAGCACAGAACTATTGCCTGGTTTGCCCACGGTCACTCAACCAGTAAGTAGAAGAGGCAGGACTTGAAGCTGCAAGTTAGGCTCTAGAAATGGGCCCTTCGCCACTTTGTGGCTCATTTTCTGACATACACAGAAAGGCTCCATATGAAAACAGTAGGAGAGATTATAGCTAGGTGGTGAGATTATGGGCGCTTCTAGTACTTACTCAGATAGCTCTGATGAGCATGTGTTGCTTCTATAGTGACCAAACTGATGAAGTTATTGTAAAAATGGGAAGGTTTGGAATACATTTCTTCCAACAGAAAAGTTGTGTCCAGAGGTATTCACTGCAGATTTTTTTTTATGTAATAAGAAATCCCAGTAATCACCTCCATTAATAGATGAATTTCCTCTGAACTTGTACGTGTTATGCAGTGTATATTTACCACTAATTGGACAAGTGATTACCATCATCAAAACCAGAAAATGTTATGGGGATTTGAAACTGTGGTTGCTGCATTTCCAGGATTACATCAGAGCATTGATAAAAGAGTTTGTGTTTTAAATGGAAGATTTAAATCTGTGAAGCTTTTTAAGATTTGTGTTTGTCACGTCTTGGCATGAGTTTCTCGTTTGTAGTCTAGTTATGAAAAGATTCTGGTTTCCATATGTATACTTAAAATGCTCTGAGTCATGGATCCAGATGAGTAATAGACCTTATATCTGTATTAGATTTCTGCTTTGTCATACCTTCACATGAAGCCAGTGCATTTCTTTTAGTACCTGCAATGGCAAACACGTTGAATGGGCAAAATCGCATTCATTTTAGGTATTCTTCCCAGTGTTTTTTAATTAATTTTCAGAAATGACTGTATTGGAATGCAAATGTATGTTTGATTTCACAGGATGCTTAGGAAAAGGGTCCACATGTGTATGCACACGGGCATGCGTGTATATGGTGCTGTGAGTGGTGTGTGCACATTGATTGTGAGATGCACCGTTATGGGCACCCTTAGAAGAGACGAAGTGCTGTAAATTAAACAATGACAGAGCTTTCTTTTTTTTTAATTTTTAAATATTTATTTATTTATTTATTTTAAAGATTTTATTTATTTATTTGACAGAGACATAGTGAGAGAGAGAAAACACAAGCAGGGGGAGTGGGAGAGGGAGAAGCAGGCTTTTCCCGCGCAGCAGGGAGCCCGATGCGGGGCTCGATCCCAGGACCCTGGGACCATTACCTGAGCCAAAGGCAGATGCTTAACGACTGAGGCGCCCCCCCGCCCACTTTTTAAAAAAATTTTTTTAAGTAGGCTGCACGCCTAGTGTGGAGCCCAACACAGGGCTTGAACTCACAATCCTGAGATCAAGACCTGAATTGAAATCAAGAGTCAGATGCCTAACTGGCTGAGCCACCCAGGTGCCCTAGCAGAGCTTTCTTACTATCTTTCATTTTTATTTATACTCTTGCAAGGGTAACTTATTTAAGTATAGATTTTTATCATGTACTATTCTTGTGCATTATAATGAAAAAGTAAAAGCAAAACAGATGAAAGAATTCTTAAAATATCTTCATATTCAGTGCCCATCTCTCATGAATTAGCTATTTGACTAGAATCAAAAATATTTGTGTATTTCCACATACTGTGTCATAAATAATGTTGACAGTGCACCTTTTTTAGAAGAGTTGGCCATTCTTGGGGTGCCTGGGTGGCTCAGTCGTTAAATGTCTGCCTTCGACTCAGGTCATGATCCCAGGGTCCTGGGATCGAGCCCCGCATTGGGCTCCCTGCTCAGTGGGACCGACTCCCCCTGCTTGAGCTCTCTCTTTTGCTGTGTCTCTCTCTCTCTCTGTCAAATAAATAAATAAATAAATAAATAAATAAATAAATAAAACCTTAAAAAAAAAAAAAGAGTGGGCCATTCTTAGCTCTGTAAGTTTTTAAAAACCACTGTATTCAGATACAGTCTACACACCATGCAATTCACCCATTTAAGTGTAAAATTCAGTGGTTTTTTGGTATATTACATTATTAATTTTTAAAAATTGTAAAATATATAACAATTTACCATTTTAATCATTTTTAAATATACAATTCAGTAGCATTAATTCTATTCATGATGCTCTTGTAAGTGTCACCACTCTGTATCTCCAAAATGTTTTTTTAATCACCCCAAGTTCTGTGACCATTAAGTAATAACCGTTAAGTAATAACTGCTCATTTCCCCCTTCCCCAGTCTCCTGGTAGCCTCTCATCTACTTTTTGAATGAATTTGCCTGGTTTAGATATTTCTTAAAAGTGGAATCATAAGGTATCTGTCTTTTTGTGTCTGGCTTCTTTCAACTTAGCTTAATGTTTTCGAGGTTCGTTCATGTTGTGGCATGTGTCACTTTCTTTCCATGTTATGACTGAATACTACTTCATTGCACGGATATACTATAATCTGTTTATCCATTAATCAGTTGACGGATACCTGGGCTCTTTCCACCTTCTGGCTATTATGAATAATGTTGCAATGACATGGCTGCACAAGTATGTATTTGAGCCCCCACTTTCAGTTCCTTTGGGTGTATACCTAGGAGTGGAATTGCTGGGTCATATGGTCATTCTGTGCTTACCTTTTGTTGTCTCTCTGTTTTAATGCTGTTACTTTTGATCTCCACACATGTACAGGCAATGACAGCTAAATCCCACCTGTCACTGGCTGATTGTAAGATGCGTCTTGATTTCAGAGAGGTTAAGACACAGGCCTTAGAATTGATTAAGTATTGTATTTTGGTATTTCATAAAGCTGGATACCTTTAAGGAAGTGGTGGGTCAGCATGCCTCTCTTAGAAGATTTTCAACTGAATATATTCTTAAAAATCATTTGTAAAAAATACAAGTTCTGTGTTATACAGGAATACATCTTGTTTGTATAGTATTTGGGGCAAAACCCATGAAAATATGAAGGAAAAAAATAACTTGCCCATTCTCTCTTTCTCTTAGAAATACTGCTATTAATCTTTACTCTGATTTTGTTTCTCAGTTAGTTTTCCAGGCATACGTGTTTTAGTTTAATTCTTCATCTTTAGGATCCCTGACAAAAGTCATATATATTCAATTTTGAAGTTACAGTAATATTTGCTGTAGAAAGCGAAAGCTGTCTGCTTGTTGCTCCCCCCCCGCCCCCCCCCGTGCTCTTGCCCCATTAACCCATAAGGTAACTTGGTATATGAGTTAGAAATAGGAGCCTATAGATTTTGTTCTTTGCCTATATCAACATTTATTACTATCATTTTATTGTCATTATATTCCATTCTCATGGGGTCATACTAACATTTTCTAATTTGTTTTTCAAATTAGAAACAGATCTACTGTATACATAAAGAGAGCTAACGATGTCATTTTATTTTATCCTTAATTAAAATTTTTGTTCTTAAAAATTGAATACCTGCATATGGTAATAAATAAAATAATAAAGCAGTACAGAAGAGATTTGGTTGAAAAATTGACAATACCTTTTCCTGCCTTTCTTCAGGCCCCTGAGTTTCTATCTTTAGTTCCTTCGGTAACTCCAGATAATACAAATATGCTTCTCAGTGTTTACTTAATTTTGCAGAACAACGTGACCCTGCTGTGAGAACTTTCAGGTTTGCCTAGATTCTGTTAAAAGGTAGCTGGCACCTGAGTTCTTATTTTCCATCACTGTCCCCTACCCACTTTGTTTATACATATCACATCTGCTCGTCAGACCAGCACATAGTCCCTGCTCCATTACTGAATTTCTGCCAGACCTGTTTTTCCCTGTTCCTTGGTTTCTTTCACCAGCGAATCCAGGAATTTACCCTCCCTACCCCCTGCCACCATATAGCATGCCTTTGTTATAATATTGATATGGACCGTAGTAGGGAAATTCTCTTTCAAAACTCCTCTAAGAGACAGATGTATGGGATGTTAGTACTATGTACAAAGAATAGAAAAATATTGAGATGATTCCATTAAAATGTTAGTGCAATTTTAGAATAAGATCTAAAAATGTCAAGTTCCTGTTTATAGAAAATCATATTTTGCCTGTATTTTGTGCAGAGTATAGATTTAAATGGGATCAAAATTCATAATCCTAATATGTTCCTATAAAAGGAGCTAACTTATGATTCCCTGTCTTTATTTCAAGTACACACCATGAGATACGTAATTTTTATTCCCCTCCACCCTCCCCAGTATCATATTAAAATAGTCCTTAAGATTGTCTAGACATGGGAATGCAAACTAAGAAAAACGAAGTTACTGTATATTTTTGTATATATTATTTTCCCCCTTTAATGTGAGATCAAAATGTTTGGATCTTTAGATGTTGAATTCCCATTTGTATTACAAAAATTGATTGCACATCGTACAATAAATATATCTATTGTGGGGGCACCTGGGTGGCTCAGTCAGTTAAGCATCTGCCTTTGGCTCAGGTCATGATCCCAGGGTCCTGGGATGGTGCCCCACATCGGGCTTCCTGCTCGGCGGGAAGCCTGCTTCTCCCTCTCCCTCTCCCTGCCACTCCGCCTGCTTCTTCTCTCACTGTCTCTCTCTGTCAAATAAGTAAATAAAAATCTAAAAATAAATATATGTATCTATTGTGTTTCAGCTTGAGATTTAATTGTGCATGTCTCCTGTAGTGTATTCATTTATATGTTTAAACCACCACTCAAATATGAGCCAGGAACACCATATCTCAGCTTTTAAATTAGTGGAAACGGCATGTTAGCATTGCTGGAACATTCTTATCACTACTTCCCTCCCTGCCTCCCCGCCAGTTTCTTCAGGACATAATAATAGCATTGCTCCTTAGGCAGCTGACTCTTGATTTCAGCTCAGGTCATGATCTCAGGGTCCTGGGATCAAGCCCCATGTTGGGTTCCATGCTTAGTAGAGAGTCTGCTTGAGGATTCTCTCTCTCACCCCCACCCCCTTCCTCTACCCCTCCCCCTGCTCATGCTCACGCTCTCCTTCTCTCTCAAATAAATAAGTAAATCTAAAAAAAAAAAAAAAGAATCAGGTTCATAGGTAACTTCTCAGGAGATTGAACTGAGCTCTAAAATGAAAATAGATGGCAGGAAAATTTGAGCACGGTTAAAAATTGGATACCTCTTCATCTAATTATTAAAAAATAAAAAGGTCTAAAAAAATCACTTTTCTAAGTAAAGGGTTCTTTTGCCTGCCAGATTTATCTCTAGCCTTTGTTTCTTGGATTTGGGTTTAAGATTTGATGAGTATTATCTTGTATCTCTCTTTGAATATTCTTTTAAAAAATTTTTAAGATTTTATTTATTTGAGAGAAAGAGTGAGTGAGAGAGAGCACATGAGCAGGGGGAGAGGGAGAATCAGGCTCCCCACTGAGCAGGGAGCCGGATGTGGGGCTAGATCCCAGGACCCTGAGATCATGATCTGAGCCGAAGGTAGACGCTTAACCGACTGAGCCACCCAGGCGCCCTGACTCTGGATATTCTTGTTGCTTTATGAGTCTATCTACATTTCTTCTCCACTCCACATCCTGTGGTCTTCCTTGTCTACGAGTTCAGTCTCAGTTTGATCATTGATAGAATGTGTCTGGTAGTAACTTATCAACTATTTCTGGGAGCTAATGATTGTCGTTCTAACAAAGATACAAACCTTATTCAAATAAATGTGCTGCTTTTCACACATCACCTGGGAAGGCTGGTTATATATTTCTATAATGTTTGGCTCAGAACTTGCAACTGCATTTTTAAATTGAGGTGCTTATTGCTCTCTTCCTTTCTTACTAGATAAAGTACAACATCTTTCCAGCACGAAATTCATAGATATCCTGCCATCTGGCCTGTTGTTAACCTCAGTGTTTCTAAGTGAACATTTGAGTACGTTAACCTTAAAAATAAAACAGTCATTTGTTTTACCAGCAAAAATAGTTTTATTTGGTAATAACAGAATTGCAGTTCAGGACAAGCAAGCAATGATAAAACCGTAGGCAAGTCCAACAAAGGACAAGAATGTTATTTTATGGAGAAGAATGAGGAAGTTGAGAGGGGTTGTTTTGGACAAAAGTCCAATGGAGAAAAGCAGGAGTTCAGAGTGATGACAGTTTCTCATTGGCTGAGTTGCCAGGAGGATCCATTTCTTGCAGGGGATGCAATGTTTACATTTCAGTGTCAGGGCCTGTAACTGAGGATTTTTTCCTGTTAAGGTTTCTTCTGTTAAGGGTCTGTAATTGACACTGAGTGGTATGTCTCCACCTTCCAGCCTCCCCTCCTGGCATCCTGAGTCCACTTTAGCCATGTTTCCCTTTAGTAATTTTCACAAGTATTTATAAACTTCAGTTATTAATAATGATCCTAGACTAGTTGTTTAAAATACAAGGCAGAGACTCGTTTAGTTTCAAGCATTGTTTACTTCAGTCCCTCAGAAACCATTCTGGTTCAGTTGTTAAAGCTCACGTTTTCACCACGTACCTCTTCCCCTTTGGTGTTAGCCCACACGCCCAAAGAGCGCTACACTTCATAAAAACAGAGTCTGTTGATCACATTGACGAGATTAACCTGACGGTTTTAAGATCAAAACGATCTTACTGTGTATATTTAGAAAGAGTATAACGTTAGTATTATTTAAGGGTAAAAATCTTCATAGAGTGGTATCTCTATGCTGTTCATCCCACCCTTGTGACGATGTTTTGATTCAGTATTTTTCTAAATAATTTTTAAGCTGATTGTTAATAGAAGAAAAAATAACCTATGGATGCAGATGCCAATCAGATTGATAAACAGGTAGGTACAGTCTCAAACATATATACGGGTGTAACAGCTTTATTAATATACCATAAAGTTTACCCTGTAAAAGTATCCAATGCAGTGGCTTTTAGTGTATTCACAATGTTGTGCAACCATCACCACTATCTTATTTTAGAACAACTTTTTCTTAAGTTTTTATTTTAATCACCCAGGGCTCGTCACAACAAGTGCGCTCCTTAATCCCCATCCCCCGTTTCACCCATCACCCCACCCACCTCCGCTCTGGTAACCATCAGTTCTTTATAGTATAGAGTCTGTTTCTTGGTTTGTCTCTCCCCCCCCTTTGCTCGTTTCTTTCTTAAATTCCACGTATGAGTGAAATCATATGGTATTTGTCTTTCTCTAACTTCACGGAGCGTTATACTCTCTAGGTCCATCCACGTTGTTGCAAATGGCAAGAAAAAACAGAACGTTTCACAAATGTGCGTGTCATCCTTGTGCAGGGCCATTCCAGTTTCTTTCATTCATTCATTCATTCATTCATTTTTTAGAGAGAGTGAAGGTGCATGGTGGGGGAGAGGGGGAGAGCGAATTTTAACCAGGCTCCACGCCCAGTGCGAGCGCCACTTGGGGCTTGATCTCACAACCCTGAGATCATGACCTGAGCCGAAATCAAGGGTTGGATGCTTAACTGATTGAGCCACCCAGGTACCCCAGTATCGTTCTGATTGTAGTATATATGCTGCTGAAGTAAGCCCGAACATTTTCATTTCTCTGAAAAGAAACCCTGTACCCATTAGCAGGCATTCCCCATGCCCCTATCCTGAGCCCCTATAATCACTAATCTAATATTCTGTCTATATGGACATCATCTGTTCTGGACATTTCATAGCAATGGAATCATACAATATGTGGGTTTTTCTTTCACTTAGCATAGTGTTTTCAAGGGTCATCCGTGTTGTAGTATGTATTCGCACTCCATTCCTTTTTATTGCTGAATAATATTCCATTGTATGGGTACACCCTATTTTGTTCTTTCATCAGTTGATGGACATTTGAATTGTTTCACTTTTGGGGCTGTTGTAAATAATGCCACTGATAAAAAATTCATGTATCAGTTTTTATGTAGACCTGTGTTTTCAAATCTCTTGGGAATATACCTAAGTGGGGGAATTGCTGGGTCATATGCTGCTCTGTCTTCAACATTTTGATGAACTGCCAAACTATTTTCCAAAGTGGCTGAACCATTTTATAGTCCTACCAGTAAAGCCTAAGTGTTCTGATTTCTCCACATCCTTACCAGTACTTGATATTGTCGTATTTATTTTAATCATCCTAATGGGTGAGAAGTAGCATCTAACTGTGGTTTTGATCTATGTTTCTCTGATGACTAATGATGTTGAGCATCTTTTCATGTACTTCCCATTTGTATGTTTTCTCTTGAGAAAAATCTCTTCAAATCCTTTGCCCCCTTTTTAATTGATTGCCTTTTATTACTGACTTTTAGGAGTTTTAAAAACATTTTTATTGAAGTATACAATGTTATAGTAGTTTGCGGTGTACAGTAATTCAGTAATTCTGTACGTTACTCATTGCTCACCATGGTAAGTGTAGTCACCAGCTGTCACCAAACAACATTATTATAATATTATTGACTGTATTCTCTCCTGTACTTTAAATCTCTGTGACTTATTTTATAACTAGAAGTTCATACCTCATAATCCCCTTTATCTTTTTAAAAAATTCTTTTTTATTATAAATAAAGATGTCTCTATCTTGTATCTCTGTAGATAAAAGGGATTGTAGGACTTTTTAATATATTCTGTATACAAGTCCCTTATTAGATATTTTCCAATAATTTTTTTTAAAGATTTTATTTATTTATTTGGCAGAGACACACAGTGAAAGAGGGAACACAAGCAGGGGGAGTGGGAGAGGGAGAAGCGGGCTTCCCGCCGAGCAGGGAGCCCGATGCGAGGCTCGATCCCAGGACCCTGGGATCATGACCTGAGCCGAAGGCAGATGCTTAACGACTGAGCCACCCAGGCGCCCCTGTTTTCCAGTAATTTTGAAGTATTCTGTAGATTGTCTTTTTACTTGATAGTATCCTCAGAAACACAAAACTTTTTAATTTTGATGAAGTACAGTTTATATATTCTTTCTTTGTCACTTAGACTTTTGGCATCATATCTAAGTAACCAGTACCAAACCCAAGATCAGAAAGACTCAGGCCTATATATTCTTTCTGTCAGAGTTCTATAGTTTTAACTCTTGCATTAACTTTGCATGATCTATTTTGAATTAACTATTATGTACAGTGTGAGGTAAGGCTCCAAGTTC
This sequence comes from Callorhinus ursinus, assembly GCF_003265705.2. Classification (NCBI taxonomy): domain Eukaryota; kingdom Metazoa; phylum Chordata; class Mammalia; order Carnivora; family Otariidae; genus Callorhinus; species Callorhinus ursinus. The sequence continues at coordinate 498,085 of NW_027397132.1, forward strand.
ATTCTTTTGCATGTGGACATTCAGTTGTCCCGGCACCATTTGTTGAAAAGACTATTCTCTCATTAAATTGTTGTGCACTCTTGTCCATAACCAGGTGACACAAATGTAAGGGTTCATTTGTGGACTTCCAGTTGTATTTCATTGACCTACGGATGTCCAGCCTTATGCCAGTCCCACATCATCTTGATTACCTTAGCTTGGTTGTAAGTTTTGAAATTGTAAGTGTGAATCTCCATCTTTGTTCTTTTTCTCTCAAGATTGTTTTGGCTTCGGGGCGCCTGGGTGGCTCAGTCGGTTAAGCGGCTGCCTGCAGCTTAGGTCATGATCCCAGGGTCCTGGGATCGAGCCCCGCGTTGGGCTCCCTGCTCAGTGGAGAGTCTGCTTCTCCCTCTCCCTCTGCCTTCCTTTCTGCCTACTTGTGCTCTCTCTCTCTATCTCTCTGTCAAATAAATAAATAAAATCTTAAAAAAAAAAAGATTGTTTTGGCTTCTGGTTCCATTGAATTTCCATACAAATTTTAGGATCAGCTTGTCAATTTGGGCAAAACAAAACAAAACAAAAACAACAAGCCCCCCCCCCCCAAAAAAACCCCCCCAAAAAAACCCAAACCTGAAAAAAACCCCAAAACCCAGCTGGAACTTTGAAAGGGAATGCATTGGGTACATGCCATCTTATTTTAAGTAGTCTACTAAGTCTTTACTATTGATTGCATTCAACTTCTGGAACAGGTTGCGGTTATTGGGAGTATGCGTTGAAGATTTTATCTTGGTGGATAAATCAGTGCACTTCCAAAATTAGATTATTTGGAGAAACACTGAACTGGCACAATCTATATATTGAAGCCCTTCCTTGGTTTCATTGTTAAAAAGGTATATGTGGTATCCTCTGGTCAGCATATCGGCTTTGCAGGTTTTTTCAGAACTCTTTCCACCAGTGTTTTGAGATGAGTGAAAATATGATAACATGAAGACAAGGAGAATCTGTGAGAACTCGGGTTCTTCAGGATCTTAGCTGTATATTAGAATGGTGTGAAAGGCACTGGTAGTTTTAGCAGAGGTAACTGGTGTTGTGGCCGCCACTGCCCCTGTCTTGAGGATGGAATTGTCTTCGAAAGCAGGAAAGCCCTTTGTAAGAAATTTAGGTGTTTTCCCGTCAGGTCAGTGCAACATTGTTCTGTTGCTATGCATAAGGCACTGAGCTAGCTGCCATGGGGTCGGAAATTAGAATAAGACCTCCTTGGACTATTTCAGCAGCCTCCAGATAGATCAGTCTTCCTGCCTCCTTCCTGCCTCTTCCCATTCCTTCTCACTTTCTACTCCAGTGCCAGAGTTTATAGCTTCCTAAAAAAAAGCCAATCTGACCCTGTTTGGCTCCTCATTGCCCACAGGGTAAAGTCCGAATTCCTGAGCAATTGCAGGTGAGACTTTTTCTAGTCTGGCCCTATCTCTTTCTCTTCCTCCTAAACCAAACATCCCGGAGAAGCACACTCTTGGCCCTGAATGCATCATGCCTCTCCAGCATGTCCTTGTCCACGTTCCTTGTCCACATGGAGTGACCTCCCCCAGAGCCTCCTGCTTGGCAGGGGCTAGTCCTCCTTTCTCATCTTCCTATATAGCAGGGTCCGCACAACCTTATTTGTATTCTACGTGTCCTTGTCTTTGCTGCTGCCGAAGGTGAGAGGCAGGGACTCAATCCCCTCTCTCTCTCCAGTGGCCCAGGGCCTGGCCAAAGCAATTCTTAAATGTTATTTTAAATGAATGAGGTAGAATAGCTGCTCAAAGGACCTGATAATCTAATGAGCTGGGAAGACGTTCAAGACTGAAAATCCCTAATACATGACTGGATGGAAAGCCGTGTATTACGCGGCTAAACTGCAGTTTCTCTGGACCGGGTATGGTACAAATAGAAATCTGCCCAGTTTTACTCAGCCACAGAGCTTAGTGTTCCGTGCACTTTCTAGGCACACTGTTTGTTTTCTGTGGCTATCCTTTGTTCAGTAAAGCTCCCAGCAGAGTATCTGTGCGACTAGGGGGCTGATGTGTGGTGACACAGGACAGAAATATGCATCAATTAGTGGTGAAAACAAGAAAGTAGACTGTTCTGTATTAGAGGCCCAGTCATGTCCTATCAGGTTTTTAGGAACTATTCCGTCTATGTTGTGAGACCACCCGGCACACCGTGTTTGCTTATTATCTAGTTTTGGTGCACATGTTTATAAACAGGGGGCCTTCTAATGCGGTTGCCCTTCGTAATGACCAAAAGATGTTCATTTGGGACTGAACTAGTATAGTTTCCCTGGCCCCACCTCAGTTTCTTTACTGAAAATAAGGTAATTATCTGTTACAGTTCAGATTTGAGGATCAGCTTTATCTCCTGAATAGAAGGGGAAGAGGGTAGATTCTTTATTCTTATAGTAAATTTAGCTTTATTGTATAATGACTTTATAAAATTCACTGGTTGGAAACGTTTTTGTGTTTTAGTCTGTGTATGTTTTAGATAGAGGCGTCTTGTGACGGTAACAATGAAAATTGTACTGGTGGCTAACTCAGGTTTTGTCTGAAGAGACCTTTACTCCATCTTTGTTCTTAAAAGGTACGTTTTGCTGGGTAGAGAGTTCTAGGTTAGTTATTTTCTTGAAGATGTTCTGTTGTCTTCTGACTTCCCCCATTGCTTTTGAGAAGTCCATTGTCAGTGCTTGGAAATGAGTAATCATTCCTTTTTTGTGGCCCCGTGTAAGATTTTTCTTTTTGTTTATTATTTTCTGTGGTGTCACCGTGATATACCCCCATGTGTGTTCCTTTTATTTATTCTGCCTGGGCTTTCTGAATTTATGCGTTGATGTTTCTCATCACTTCTTGAAAATTTCCCAGCCAGAATCTCTCTCATTGCTGCCCTGTCCTCTCTCAACTCTCCTCTCTCTTAGACTCCAGGTAAACTTAACATGGAGTTTCTCACTGTAACTGTTTATTTTGCCCTTTTTCTAATTTCTTAAGGTATAAAGTTGGATTTTCATGTGCATATTTTCTAATAAAAATGTGTGTGTGTAACATTTTATGGATAACTATCGTGACCTCTGGTTATTTATTTTAAAAGGTGCAAATTTGTTTTTTGTGTATTTAATCACAAGAAGCTAGCAAATGGAGATTTGTTTTTTTTTTTTTTTTTCAGAATTCCTATTTTATTCAGTCTGATTGGAAACATAGCCTATTAAATAGCTTAAGTTGAAAATTTCAAGCCAGATTGGTTGGGACACCCTTTGGACATTGAGACACACAACAGAAGATACTTCAAACATTCTGTTATAGTTTTTCTTAGTGACTTAGGTTTGTTAGTGATGTTTGAGAAATTGTAGAAGTGCAGCTTAAATTAGAGTTAGTGGGTATTGATTTCTTAATCTTAATGTGTTTACCTAGTGGTGGGTCCCCTGCCCACTTTTACAGTATGGGGTATCAAGTCCCAGAAAGTGACTAAATTTCAGTTTTCAGATATGACCCCACTGTGCCCTTTACTTTAGAAAAATAGAGAAAAAATTTCTAAATATCCTTCTAACTACTGCTTTAGCTGAATTCCACGGATTTTGATATGTTAATTTAAAATTTTTCTTTCAGTTCTAAATGTTCTTTAATCTCCCTTAAGACGTTCCCTTTCACCCATGAATTATTTACAAGTGTGGTGTTTACTCTTCACGTGTTTAGCGGTTTTCCTGTTGTCTTTTTGTATTGCTTTGTAGTTGAATTCCGTTATGATCAGAGAAGATTACACAATTTCAATTCTTTTACATCTGTTATAATTTTTTTATGAAGGTTCCCTGTGTGTTGAGAAGGTTGAGTCTACTGCTGTGCTTGTGTGGAGTGTTGGAGAAATGTCAGTTTGATACAGTTAGTTGATGGCACTCGGTCCTTTCTGTCTACCAGTTCTGTCGATTACTGGGAGAAGTGCTGAAGTCTCCAGCTGTAATTTTGGATTTTTCTCTTTTTCTTTTCAATTCTGTCAGTTTTTGCTCCCATGTGTTTTTGAAGCTCTGTTGTGAGATGCATACATATTGAGGATTGTTATGTCTTCTTGGCAAATTAACCCTTTTATCATTCTGGAATGTCCCTTTTTATCCCCTCTGGTTTTCTTTGTTCTGAAGTCCACTTGTCGAATATTAATGGAGCCATGGCAGCTTTTTTATGATTGGTGTTTGCATGATGAGTGTTTGCGTGGTGTATCTATCTTTTCCCTCAGGTGAGTGGCAATTTTCTTCGTCCTTTGTATGCTGAGTAATTTTGGATTATATCCTGAACCTTTTGAATGTTCTATTATGAGGCTCTGCATCTTGTTCAAATCCTCTGGTAGAGTGTTGATGTGTTTGTTTAGCAGGCATTGACCTAGTTGGGTTCAGGGTATATGTTCCAAACAGCCTTCTGTGGCTTGTGGTTTCAGTGTCAGTTCTGTGTTCATAACCTTTGCGGTGTTGTCTCTGACTTGTGTGCCAGTGGTGGCCACCTGGAGCTTGGCCAGTGGTCTACTCCGTAGTTCAGGTGTACTGGACGTGTGTACTTCAAAGTTATCACTAGTGGTCCAGAATCAGGGCTTGATATTTTCTTGGTCACCCAGCTCATACAAAGCTGGGCTCTGTCTCAATTCCTACCCCCAGCCTGCTGCCTTTTAAGGGCTAGCCCAAACTGAGATACCCTTCGCCAGGACCCCTTGGTAGTTAACACCTATTAACTAGCCCTCATCCCCCACAGTCCTAAAAGGACACCTCTTAGCAAATGACTGCAGGGCAAAAAGCAGCTGGACTTCTTCCTTCTCTCTAGGGCAAGTACTGACTTGAATCTGGGTTCAGTACATACTCACTACCGTTGTTAGCTATTTGGGGCTTTTAGGAAGACACTTTTCGTATTTCCCTCAGCTTTTATGGTTTCGAGCAAACCGACTGACCTCTTCGGCCGTTACCAGGGGCTGGAAATACAGCGTTTAGTATTCTCCACTTTGTGAATCAGAGGTTGTTATGGATTGGGTTTTTGACCCTCCTGTATTCATATGTGAAAGTCTCAGCCCCCCCGTACCTCAGAACGTGGTTTCCCATTTAGAAATTGGGTCATTGCAGATGCAGTTAGTTGAGATGAAGTCATACTGGAGTAGGGTGGGCCCCTAATCCAGTTATGGCTGGTATCCTTATCAAATGGGGAAATTTGGATGCAGATGAGCAGAAAGGGAGGATGCCATGTTTACATGAAGGGAGAGGTTACGAGATGCATTGGCAGTTCTCCAAGGACAGCGGAGAGTGCCAGCAAACCACCAGACGCTAGGAGAGATTCTCCTTCAGAGCCCTCAGAAGGAACCAACCTTGCCGGCTCCTTGATCTCGGATTTCTAGTCTCCAGAAACGTGAGACAAATTTTCTGTGGTTTAAGGCCACCCAGTACCTGGTACTTTGTTATGGCAGCTCTAGCAAACTGATGAAGAGATGTTCGTTTCTCTTAAGTGGAGATCTTTAAGAAAATTAGGTCCTGAAGTTTAAGTACCTGGCCCATTGCCTGTACATAGTAGGTAGGCGCTTGAGAAATAGTTATCATTCTTTCTACTATAATGGAATATTTATGTTCCTGAAAAATCTTGCATTCTGCAAATCATACACTAAAAATAGTGTCTTATATGAAAAATAAGGTGGTGGGAGATCTCTCAAAATCTACACAGCTTGGTAGCTACTAGCAAAAGCAATAATTGGTACCTCAGGCGATTACCTGGACCACTTAGGTGAATATCTCAGTGTGGCTGGACATTGCTAAAATGGGTACTAAAAGGACAAGCACAGCAAAGTGGAAATTCTAGCAATGCTTGCATTGGTGCATGGATAGTGTTTTCAAGGAGGAAAATGTCTTCAAGAGCAGCCCTTTATGTGAGGAGAAAAGAAAGCAAACTCTTTAGCTTGGCATGAAATGGTTTTTGCATGAGAATTTTAGGAATGAAATTGCAAAAACTCCTCAAAATTTGGGTCCCTTTTCTGCAGGGCTCTGGCGATTTGGTAATAATCTAATGTCATTATAGGCAGTTTGCTTTGTTGTATTTTACTGAATTTTGGAGAAGTAAATTCCAGGGCAGTCCTTGTTTTCAAAACACAATACATCTTTGTGGTGGTAGTACTGTCCCTATTCTCTCCTAATTGCTATAGCTAGAGCTGAAAACAGAAAGGAGGTTGGCTTGGCAAGGAGAGGAAAGGAAATTTGACAGTTATTGAGAATTCCAGGACTGAAGGCAGCTTTAAATTTGATTAATTCGTAATTCATTTTTGGAAATGTTTTCTGAGTATAGGGATTCCTAAGATTCCCAAAGCTTATAACTCTGGAAGTAGGAAGGAGCAGAGAGTAACAAGCTTGTTTTTAGTGTGTAGCTTAGATTCCTTCACCTTTTTCAGCAGTAGGTTATTGGAATGCCATGTTTGGTCTAGCTTTTCTTCATTTCCTCTTGTCCTTTCCAATGCCAGTGCCCCCCCCCAGCCTCCCACCAGTATGTCTGGTGGGCGGTGTGCTGGTGGCCATGGGAGTGAAACTGTCTGGGGAGGGTGTGTGGATAATTCCAGCCCTGACAGTAGGACAAGGCCTATACCGTTGATTCCTGTTATTCATGGTAGCTGCGTTCTGGGGAGTCTCCAGGAACACTGAGTTAGTGACCCCTGGTCCTTTGCTCCTAAGGAATACAGAATTTGGTTCCTGTGAACTTCCGGTCACATTTTCATCAACTGAGCCTGTTTCATGTGTGCTCCTGTTTAAAGACACTGTATTTAGTCTGTATTAATAATTAATAATAATGCTGATTCATTAGCATTTAACTTGTGGCTACAGTGCTGTAAGTCATGCCTGATTGAAGCCAGTCTAATTACATGTATTTTTTCTGCAAGGCACATCATAGCCTTCTTGAGCTTAGGAACACTAGGGGCTATTTTAAATAGCAAAATCACCAACAAAACACAAAAATGTGGAAAAGGAGTCCCTAAAATAGACTGCAAAAAGGATACTCATTTGTAGCATGAGCGTTGAAACAGGATGTTGCCTCGTTCAGCAGCTAGGAGTGTGTACATTGGGATACTCAAGTTTTTTGTTGCTTTGCACATGTCTGTGAATGACTGGGAAAGTGCCAGGAGTATTGATTTTAGGATTACAAATAAATTTTTAGAAAAGATTTTATTTAGTTATTTATTTGAGCACGAGAGAGGGAGTGAGCATGGCGGGGTGGGAGGAGGGGTAGGAGCAGAGGAAGAAGGAGAGAGAATCTCAAGCAGACTCCATGCTTAGTGTGGAGCCTGACTTGGAGCTGGATGTTAGGACCCTGAGATCATGACCTGAGCCAGAAATCAAGGGTCAGACCCCCAACCGACGGAGCCACCCAGGTGCCCCACAAGTAAATTTTTTAAAAAGTAAACGCTACTCCCAACGTGGGGCTCGAATTCAATGACCCTGAGATGGAGAGTCACGTCTCTACTGACTGAACCAGCCAGGCACCCTGGTAAATTTTACCAAGTAGGCAAATTCACAAATACAGAATTCGTGACTAATGAGGACCCACTGTTGGTTGGTCCTTGCACGACTGGGATTGGGTCCTGACCCCACCATGCAATACAAGTATTGTTATCTTAAGCAAGTTAACCTCTCTGTGTCTGTTTTCATAGTTGTTAATTGGGGATAAATATTACCTATATCAGAAGTTAGTGAATTTAAATGAGTAAAGTTGCCCTCACATTGCCACATATACAGTTAAGTCGTTGATAATTAGTCGTGTTAGTAGTAATTAGTAAGTTAATACTGATAGCAACTATCTTTATTGAGTACCTATTCTGATGCTCACGATGCTCACAGTAACCCTAGAAAATAGGAAATATTATCTCTGTGGTACCGATGAGAAAAATGCAGGCCCAGAGAGGCTGAGTAGTTCGCTCCATGTTATCCATCTGCTAAGTGGTTGAGCTGCAATTTGAGCCCAGAGCGTGATCATTTTAAGTGAAGAAAGATTATATATGGCATCAGGTCCCTCGTGATCTAGCTGGGATCTGTATGTCCGGGTGAAGGGCCGAGGCCATCAGGCAAAGAGGAGTGTGTGGGGAGGGCTGGGGCTCATGCTTCCTGCCCAGAGTGGGAGAGATCAGAGCAAGACAGCGCCTAGAGTGATCCACATAACAGCTCTTGGGCTGCAGAGGCGTGGAATTATAACATAGTTTGGGGTGGAGGCCAAGGGACCTACCTTAGCTAGGGTTCAGCTGGCACGAGGACCTGGGCAGGGAACCCTTACAGCTGAGGGAGGTGATGAATTTGAGACTCTTTGGTCACCTTCGTAGCTGTCCAGAACTGGACTTGTAAAGAAGAGCACTTACAATTGCTTCTCTGTATGTCTTGCTGACCCTTCCTAGGTCCTCATATCTATAGGAAAGTGAGCACTTGCGGAAAGTTCTTTGTTCCTTAGGTGCTCCAAATTACCGGCTTAAGAGGTGTTTTCCTCAGTCTTCCAGAGATGAGTCCTTTTTTTGGATGGTTCTGGAGAAGGGCTTCCCATATTCACACAGTTCGTGTTTGTAGGTGGAGTGAACTGGGAACCGTCCCAGTTCTCAGAGCCCTTAGGGTCTGGCGCTTTGGTAAGTAAAGGCCTCCCAAAGGCAGTTTCCACTCCCGCATCCGACAGTGACATAGAGATTTTTCTGAGCCAAGCCTCAGCAGAGTGTTGTGAATGCCCAGACTCTGAGAGACACATGGAAATTTTCTATCATTTTCTACTTGTAGTCTGCAAATGTTTTTCAGTAGACGACAACATGGCAATTTGAGAGGAATGCTTCATGGTGTTCTTGTGGGATGCTTATTTCTTACATCTGGTTCAAGTTCGGTGGATATGCATTGCATAAATTTCGAATTGTGTTTGTATTTAGCATCCATATAAGTAAATGAATAGGCCGTCAAAAGCCAGGGTGGTATTTTGGGGATATGTTTCTCTTCATGGATCCCCAAGAAACATGGCCACTGAGGTTATTATGTATATAAAGTCAGTACTGTTATATATTTGGAGCAGGGGCCAGCAAGCTTCTTCCGAAAAGGCCCAGAGAGTAAATATTTTATGCTTTGTGGGCCATATGGTCTTTGTCACTACTCTTCAGCTCTGCCATTGTAGCCACACACACTGGGTGAACAGATAAGCATGGCTGTGTTCCATGTAAACTTTATTTACAAAAACAGGCAGGAGGCCCATTTACAAAATTTGGCCCACGGGCTATCGTTAGCCAGTCCCTGGTCCACAGCAAAGCTCTTACTTTAAGACCTTTGTAATTCCTTTGTAGGGTTAAACCCTAGCAGAATTTTATGTGTGCAGCATTTTATTTATCTATTTTTATTTTTATTTTCTGTGTGTGCGCAGCATTTTAAAATTTGCATTGTAACCTTGGGCAGTGAAAGTAACATTATATAGAAAACCTGTCATCGCTTATGAATTTTGCTCTAAGAAAAAGTTTGATCCCAGGATATTAAGTGTTTTTTTTTTTTGTATTCTATTTTTTTTTTAATTTTATTTATTTCTGGAGAGAGAGAGTGAGAGAGTGAGAGTCCAAGCAGAGGGGAGCAGCAGGCTCCCCGCTGAGCAAGGTGTTTGATGCGGGACTCGATCCCAGGACGCAGGGATTATGACCTGAGCCAAAGGCAGATGCTTAAGTGACTGAGCCGCCCAGGTGTCCCTGTTGTTTTTTTTTTTTTAAGTAGGCTCCATATAGTGTGGAGCCCAGTGCAGGGCTCGAACTCACAACTGTGAGATCAAGACCTGAGGTGATATCAGGAGTTGGACGCTTAATCCACTGGCGCCCCACCAAGATATTAGGTTTTTTTGTTTTTGTTAGGAAAGGAAAATTGAAATTAAATACCAGGAACTGTAACAGCTTACTCACGTTTCACTAGTTTTTCTTCTGCTACAAATTGTGCATTTAATGATAAACTTTGAGGGTATTTAATATCTCAGGACAGAAGGCAGAGATTACTACTTAATTTTCCCCCTAAAATGCAGTGTATTCTCTCTCCCTTTTTCCATCTTTCCTTTCCTACCTGTCCCACATGTTGGGTTAGAGCAGCTGACTGTAGGAGGCTTGGATTTATGTGGGAAGACAAGATGGTGGGGGAGGGGGGGGTTGGTCCTGACAGCAAGCTGGGGTAGGTGGCTGTAAGCTGCAGGAAAGGGGGGCAAGCTGAGCGCGCTCAAGCCCTGAGCAACCTGTTTGACCCCGATGGTTGGTCCATCATGATGAGGGAGTAGAAGATCCATTTTGTAAGAGCTTTGTTTTAATGCCCCCTTCTCAAAACATGTGAGATTACACTCAGAACCCCGCACCACCTGCTCTTGGCCACAGAGGGGTCACATGTTTGACTGCTGGGAAAAATAGTACACATTCGAGAAGCATCAACTATTATCCACCTGGTTTCTACCACCCCTTTCTAAACTGACTGTAATTTATGTTCACAAAAATCTTTTTTTATAGTTGCCAGTCTTCATAAATTCATGGGTTGTTTTTTTTTTTTTTTCTTTTCAGGAAGTAAGCTCTTTTAAGAAGGCCAGTGTCCTTTAAGCATTTGTGATAATATAATATGAAGAATGAGCCCCTTCCTACCACACACACATGATCTATTTGGAGATTTAAATTGGGCAGAAAATAGTAATGTGATAAAAAAGGTCCATGTAGGTGGGTTTACAAAAAAGTTAACCCCAAATCTTATTACAGGTGAGTAACAGGCTGAAAACATAGACTTCTCTGTCAGCGCAAGTGTTAAATTGTTCAGGAGATCAATGCTGGTTTACTTTCCAGTGTGATTTTCACGAATAGTGTAGAATTTTGGAAGGTTTTGAAGACAAAAAACCCCAACTAATTGTATTTTAAAGATTCACTGTGTTATCAGTGTCTAGATCCTCCCTGCAAAGTATGTTTGGCACATGGATCGTGGGATACGCCTCCCTCCCCCTGCCCGCCGCCACTGATTTCTGACACGACTTCCTCATCATAAAGCAAAAGCCCACCCGCCCTTTGAAATTCAGCTTGTCTCACCCCCACAAAAACAAGCAAACACAGCCTAAGCCTCCCACAATAATATTGTTTCTCTGAATTCTGGTAATCTGTCTGTAGAGTTTGATTCCATTTGGCAGTGTTCGAGGAGCAAGATGTTAGTCCTAGATTTACCTCTGGCGTGGGTCTACTTTCCATGAGTTTAAAGTCTGTTTGAAGACTTATATAAGTAACTAATAAAAAATGTGACTTCAGGGGCGCCTGGGTGGCTCAGTCAGTTAAGCGTCTGCCTTTGGCTCAGGTCAAAGTCATGATCTCTGGGTCCTGGGATTGGTCCCTGCTCAGCAGGGAGTCTGCTTCTCCCTTCTCTGCACCATCTCCCACCCCCCACTCTGCTCTTTCTCTCTGTCTCAAATAAATACGTTAAATAAAAAAAAAAAAAAACTGACTTCACAGGGCAGTACAGGATAGGGGATGGCTGATAGAGGAAGGGAGGCTTGAACTAGGCTGAGAAGCACAGATCTGGATGATGATGATGAGGAAGAGGCGGCGCTGGGGGGTGGGACCTCAGCAAAGGAGTTGGGGGGTGGGGTGGGAATGCGTGAGCCAAATCTAGGAGTGACCAGAGTGGAAGGGTTGGTGGTGATAAGACCAGAAAGTGAGTGGGACAGGATTCTGGAAAGTTTTAAGTGCTAGCTGCTAGGAGTTTATACTTTTTCTCCCTCTCTGTTTATTTTTGGGCAGAGTGGTGTGGGGCAGGGAGAAATTTATATTTCACTTTGGAAGTGGGATTAAGCTCAGAGGTTTATGTGTAGGGCAGTTTACATAATGAAGAGTGTTCTATTCACTTATCCAACAAATAATTACTTCATGATTAAAATGAATTAGGGAAAAGAGATGCCAGAGCCTATTGTAATAATCTAGACATGAGACAAGAGTCTCCTGCATTTGAGCAGTGGTGCTGGGACTGCAAAGAATGGATTTAAGATACTACAAAAGACGAATTGATATGACTTGATGAGTAATTGAATGTGGGTTGGCAAAAGTGAGAGGCTTTGCACTATTGTTTGGTTTCTTGTTGATGCGTTTTGTTTCTGGAGTTAAACTATAAACTCTTTTGGAACAGACTCTACATCTTCTACTCTTTTTGTCATAGGTGGCCATTATCTTTTTATTCCTGTTAAAGAATTTATGTAACACGAATTATTCTCCACAGTATGCATGACATTTTAAACAATGGCCTGGAACTCACTAACAAGATAAAGCTAAGGCCAAAGGGTTTGCCTTATGAAAAAACCAGTATTGCTTAGTCTTCAAACTACTATTGTATTTTATGTTTTAATTGGGATATAATGATCATACCATAAATTTTACCCTTTAAAGTGTACAATTCAGTGTTTTTAGGATGCTCACAGAGTTGCATGATCATAACCAGCTAATTTCAGAGTATTTTCATCATCCCCAAAGCAAACCCCACATACTTTGGCAATCAGGCCCTAATCACTTTACCCTCAGCCCCTTAGAGCCACTAAACACTTATTTTTTTTTTTTAAAGATTTTATTTATTTATTTGACAGAGAGAGACAGTGAGAGCAGGAACACAAGCAGGGGGAGTGGGAGAAGGAGAAGCAGGCTTCCCGCCGAGCAGGGAGCCCGATGCGGGGCTCGATCCCAAGACCCTAGGATCATGACCTGACCTGAAGGCAGACTCTTAACCAACAGAGCCACCCAGGCGCCCCAGCGAGTACTGACTGAGCACTGACTGTGTGCATGCACTATACTTGAGCCCACATCTAGCTCAGGAGACATTGGTTAGATATCATAGAGGACAGCATGCGGCATGAAGAAAGACCCAGAGGTAAAAAAAAAAATGCTATGTTGTCTAGAAACAGTTAAATGAACCATAGTTGGGTGGGAAAGTTGGCAAAGTAGATCAAGAGAAACTGTATCTTGTGTTTTGAACTCCAAAGAAAGCAGTTTGTAGGTGACATAGACCCTTCAGGCATTATCAAAAAGGATTCTGATAATGCTTTAAGAATAATTGGGCTTGAATCAACAGAGGAAGCAGGAATTTCAATAGAGAGGCTGTTCCAACAATTTTGACATAATCATAGTCATTAGGTGGTTTGCTTAATGGGCAGGTTACTTACTTGTCACTCTAAAATATACCTGATCAACATTAGAAAAGTAAACAGCAGAAGTTTTCTTTCCCCTTTCCCCTAGTTTAATATTATGGCCATCATGCTTTGTTTGAGACCGATTTCATAGGAGTTAATGTTTCCAAGCAAACCACCAGTGTGTTAACAATATCTTTGACATTGGCCTAGGGAAGTGGAGCATCTTTCCTTTTGATATAAATGGAAGAGTACAACATGCTAAGAATTTGTTCATCTACCTGGTAGGGTTTGTTCTCTCTCTCTCTCTCTCTCTCTCTCTCTCTCATCTTTATTGAGGTTTAATTCACATACTATAAAATCTACCCATTTAAGTATATCATTCAGTGGTTTTTAGTATATTCACAGAGTTGTGCAACCATCACAACAGTCCATTGTAGAACATTCTCCCTACCCCGAAAAGAAACCCTATTAGCCTTTAGTTGTCATCCCCACCTTTCCTATGCAACCACTAATCTACGGGAAAAGAAATTTAAAAACCATTCCCTTTAAAGTAGCATAAACAATGAAGCAAGAAATTCAACAATAGAAGTGCAAGACTTCTATGCTGAAAACTACAAGACATTGCTGAAAGGAACTGAAGAAGACCTAAGTAAATGGAAAGATGTCCTGTGTTTATAAACAAGAAGACCTAAGATGGCAGTGCTCCCCAGATTCCTCGACAGATGCCACACAGGACCCGTCTTGCCAAATCCCAAGAGGCTGTATTTGCAGAATTTGACAAGCTGATTGTAAAATTCATATGGAAATGCAAGGGATCCGGAATAACCAAAACAGTCTTGAAAAACTAGGACAGAGTGGGAAACACTTCCCAACTTCAGAACGTTCTGCTGAGTGATGGTAATCAAGATTTTGGAATGTTACCCATGATAACGACAGATATATGTAGGTCAATGGAATGAGACTGAGTCTGGAAATCCACACATTTATAGTGAACTGATAATGACGGTGATGTCAAGACCATTAGATGGGATGAAAGAAGGGTCTTTTCAGCAAATGGTGCTGGACAGATAATGAGAGCGATAAGGAGGTGGAGAAATCGGAACCTTCATGCACGGCTGGTGGACATGTAAAATTGTGCGGCCACTTTGGAAGACAATTTGGCAGTTCCTCAAAACGTTGAACATAGAGTTACTCTGTGACCCCACAAGTCGCCCCCTATGTAGAGAGAGACCCAAGAAAATTGAACACGTAGGTCTGCATAAAACCTTGTTAGACGAATGTGCATTAGCAGCATTGTTCACGGCAGCCCAAACAACTCCTGAAATGTGGTAATAACTGAAATGTTGGTTATCTGAGGACCAGATAAGCAGAGGAGGCTATATCCATATAGCTGAATGTTACCTGACCACAAAAAGGAGTGAATTACTGATGCTTGCTGCAACATGAATGACCTTTCAGGATGAATCGTTGAACATTATGCTGAATGAAAGAAACCAGTCAGAAGATGTCACGTATGGGGCTCCTGGGTGGCTCACTAGGGAGAGCATGCAACTCTTGATCTCAGGGTTGTGAGTTCGAGCCCCACGTTGAGTGTGGAGCCTACTTTAAAAAAAAATAAATGTTACATATGTATGACTCCATTTATACAACATGTCTGGCATAGGCAAATCCATAGAGACAGCAGATCAGTGGTTGCTGGTGGCTGGGGAAAAGGGGAATGGGAAGTGACCACTCATGGGTTGGGGGCTTCTTTGGGGGATGATTAAAATGTGAAATTAAATGGTCATGGCTGTACAACTGAATATACTAAAACCCACTGAATTGTATTCATACTTTAAAAGTACGAGTTTCGTGGTTTGCGAAGTCTATCTTAACAGGATGGTGTGTATTTTAAAACGTGTGCTCAATGAGATACCACTACTTTACAATTTTTTTTTCCATCCTCTAGTTAGAAGCAAGAGTTCCCTTTTTATTTTAAGTCATGTTTGTTTGCTTTTTTAAAAAATACAGGTTTCTCTAGAGTATTCTGGCTTCCTTGTGTTGTATGTCAATTTGTCACCATAATTATACCTTTTTAAAACAGGCTGTATTAGAGTCTGGTGCCATGTAGAGCTCGGTCTTCAAGGGCAGACAGACTCCAGATTTTCCTCCTACAGGCTCTGTGGTCTTGGGTAAATAACTGAAGCTCACCTAACCTTGGTTTCCTTATCTTCTGTGAATACTAGGTAAAATATAATCTGTAAAGTGCTATTAAGAGTGTTTGGCACAGAGTAAGTTCTCTAAATATCAGAAATTGTTGTTAGTTTTATAGTTAATAATTATTAAATCTACCCCTAGATGTGTGTCCACACCATGGTCATGGCTTCCTACAAAATCAAACCTAGAAATTAAAAAAAATTTTTTTAAACTTGGAAACTTTTTTGAAAAATTGATCTTATCATGTTTATTTCCCCCCTGGTTTAAAAAGAAGATAAAGGGGGGGAGCACCAGTAATAGTTTAGATGGTCCCCTATCTGTTAAAAGGGTAGTCTCAAAAGTTCTTCTAATCCAAGATTCTACATATACTATGAGATTATTCTCCAGATGTTAAATGAATTTCTGGTCTCTTTCACATTTTCCTCCTTCCCTCTCCCATGTCTATTGTCTTTTCCTTTTTCTCTTTTTTTCTGGGACCTATGAGATTTATTTTTTTAAAAGCAATCTGTAAATAAATACATTCTTCTTCTGAAAGAACTCACATGGCAGGCTGAAGGCCCCCTAGTTGCCCTTTCCAAGCCTGGGGTTCTCCCTGTACCACCCTCAGGTCACCGTGATTTACTTTTTGTTCATGTTCATTTTGAGTTGGTGGGGGCTGTCATCCACATGGTCAGTCAGCGATCCCGGCAGATGGGGGTTCTGCTGATCTGCTGTCTCATGGAGGCATGGAGATCTCTTAGCAGCTCTTCTCTACTTTGGCCCGGAAGTGACACTCACCACAGTCACATGGTCCCAGCCAACTCAAGGGAGCGGAGAAGTGTGCTCTTCCCTCTGTCATGAGGGAGAGGAGGACTAGATGTGATGAGCATTAGGGATGTCTAACACAGTCTGTCATTTTCTTTGCTCAGAGTTTCTGGTTTTGATGTCAGCCTCGTGAACTCAGTTGGAGTGGCTTCCCTTGTTATTATAAGGTGAGAATTATCCGTACCTTGAAATCTTGATATAATTCTCCTGTAAAACCATCTGGGCTTGATGCCTTGTTGTATTTTTCTTTTTTTAAGATTTTATTTATTTATTTGACAGAGAGAGACACAATGAGAGAGGGAACACAAGCAGGGGGAGTGGGAGAGGGAGAAGCAGGCTCCCTCCTGAGCAGGGAGCCCGATGCGGGGCTCGATCCCAGGACCCCGGGATCATGACCTGAGCCGAAGGCAGACACTTAACGACTGAGCCACCCAAGCGCCCCTTGATGCCTTGTTTTTGTGGGTAGATTTCTTTTTTCTTTTCTTTTTTTTTTTTTTTTAAGATTTTATTTATTTGCGAGAGAGAGAGGGTGAGCAAGCAGGAGCGGGGAGGGGGGAGGTTGGGGAAGGGCAGAGGCAGAGGGAGAAGCAGACTTCCCATTGAGCAGGGAGCCCCATGTGGGGCTCGATCCCAGAACCCTGGGATCATGACCTGAGCCCAAGGCAGTTGCTTAATGACTGAGCCACCCAGGCGCCCCTTGTGGGTAGATTTTCAATGACTGTTTCAACTAACTATGGTTAATGGTCAGGGTTTTACTACTTTGGGGCCCAATTTTGGCAACTTACGTGTTCCTAGAAAAATTTTCATTTTAGCCATTGGTTTAAAGTTATTCCTGTGGTGTACCGTTGTGATTTGTAAGATTTATTCTCCTGGTTTTATCTCTTCCTTTTGTCTTTGCCAGGGTTATGTATGCCGCCTTTCTTTTTTCTTGAGCTTACTTAAAAAAGATTTGTTCATTAAAAAAAAAAAAATTAGAAGAACTGGCTTCTGGTTTTTTGGCAACTCTACTGTTTTCTTTTTTTATTAATGTGTGCTGTTATCTTTATTAATTTCTTCTTTTCGCTGCCCTTGGATTATTTATCTTTTTTGAGTTGAAGACTTAGTTCATATATTTTCCGTCTTTCTGGGTTTTTAGTGAATGAAGTTAAGCCTATGCGTTGTTTTTTTTTTTTTTTTAAAGCTTTTATTTATTTATTTGACAGAGAGAGACAGTGAGAGCAGGAACACAAGCAGGGGGAGTGGGAGAGGGAGAAGCAGGCTTCCCGCTGAGCAGGTAGCCCGATGTAGGACTCGATCCCAGGACCCTGGGATCATGACCTGAGCCGAAGGCAGACGCTTAACGACTGAGCCACCCAGGCGCCCAAGCCTATGCGTTTTAATATATAGTATTTTTTGTTTTCATTCAATTGTAAATAGGTTCTCATTTCCACTTTGACCACAAGGGCTATTTAAAAATAGGTTTTAAATTTTCCAAATGTGTAGGGCTACCTGGGTGGCTCAGTCAATTAAGCTTCTGCCTTTGGCTCAGGTCATGATCCTGGAGTCCCGGGATCGAGTCCCGCATCAGGCTCCCTGCTCAGTGGGGACTCTGCTTCTCCCTCTGACCCTCCCGCCTCTCATGCTCTCTCTCTCATTCTCTCTCAAATAAATAAAATCTTTTAAAAAAATTTTCCAGATGTGCAGATTTGTTTAGGCTATATATGGTATGGATGTTTTATTACATTTCGTGAATGAATGTGGACTGTTTATCAACTTGAGAAATTTAAGTTTCCTTTGTAGCTTAGAACACAGTCTGCTTTTCTAAATTCCATGTGTGTTTGAAAAGAATGTGTTTTAGGAGGGAAACAATTTTAGTGAGTTTATTTTCTCTTTCATGATGTGACTTCCTGTAAATGGTTAGTGATTCTTAGTTATATATTTTTGCAGCTGGGGTTTCCTGCCTCTCCGTCAAGGTGCGAGAGGGATGGAGGGATGAGGGGGAGATGAGCTGCAGGAGAGGCCGTTATTCTGTGCACTGGATGAGCTCTGAACTTGAGTCATCCGTTCCCTGCTGACACACCGTCCTGTGTCCCAGAGCCACGCGCTGCAGTCACTCTTGCAGCCGGAGGCAGAGCCTGGCCCTGGGTCACTGGCTCCCACTGGACGGTGTGCACGCCTGACGAGGAGCCCAGCTGCACCCACCGCAGTGGCTCCTCATGCCCCAGCTCCCACGCTCGTGGCCTCACCTGAGATGCCACAGTGTTGGTGCCACCTTCTGCGGTCACAGTTACCTGCATGTGGCTGTGTCCTCTGTTGACAGCTAAGGTTTCCCTCTTTTTCTTGTTTGTTCTCCATCTTTTAGAGGTTCCTTTAATTTGTGAGCAGAGCTATGGGTATATGTGTCTTAACTATCTATTTCATCTTTCCTGTTGGTTTTGGAGGAAGGGGCAGACACCATGTGTTCTGTCTGTCAGTCTGGAAACCTACATGACCCTTTTTTTTTTATGAAGTATTTTTTTTTTTTTTGAGAGAGAGAGTGAGAGAGAGAGAGCACGAGAGGGGGGAGGGTCAGAGGGCGAAGCGGACTTCCCGCCGAGGAGGGAGCCCGATGCGGGACTCAATCCAGGGACTCCAGGATCGTGACCTGAGCCGAAGGCAGTCGCTTAACCAACTGAGCCACCCAGGCGCCCCAACATATCACTTTTATTCAAGTTAGAAGTGTGGTGGGATTCTTTCACTTTCTTTCTTTTTTTTTGAGCATTTTCTTACCTCTGTCACTACAAGATACCTTGTATATTATGTGTCCTGGTCCTAGAAGCATACATTTCTCCATGGAGCACTTTTTTCTTTTAATGGATGATGATACTAGAAATGTGACTTTTTTCCAATTAAATATTCTACTGATCATCTTCTCATGTCATTGTATATTCTTGTAGAGCACTATGACTTTTTTTTACTTTTTATATTTTATATTTCAATATTTTATATTGAAATATAATTTACCTATAATAAAATGCTCTCATTTTAAGTGTATAGTTCTGTAAGTTGTAACAAATGTATGGCGCTCATATAACCACCATGCAAGTCAGGATCTATAACCTTTCCATCATTCCAGAAAGTTCCTGATGACCTTTTGCAGCTAGTTTCCCTCTCTAGCTCCTGGACCCACCCACCCAGTGATTTGCTTTTTATATTGATTAATTTTGCCTATTCTAAAGTTTCATATACATGCAGTCATATAGCATGTACTCTTGTTTCCTTTTTTAAAGATTTTATTTATTTATTTGAGAGAGAGTGAGCAAGAGAGAGCACGAGCAGGAGCAGAGGGAGAGGGATTCAAGTGGGACTCGATCCCAGGAGCCTGGGATCGTGACCTGAGCCGAAGGCAGTCGCTTAACCAACTGAACCACCCAGGCGCCTTACTCTTAAGTGTTTCTTTCTTTTTTTTTTTTAATATATATATTTTTAAATGTTTTGTTTATTTATTCATGAGAGTCGAGAGAGAGAGAAGCAGAGGCAGAGGGAGAAGCAGGCTCTCCGCCCAGCAGGGAGCCCGATGTGGGACTCGATCCCAGGACCCTGGGATCATGACCTGAGCCGAAGGCAGACGCTTAATGACTGAGCCACCCAGGCGCCCCATTTTTAAGTGTTTCTTAATACTTCTAAGATTTATCCATGTTTTGCTTGTATCAGTAATTCGTTCTTTTTTATGAATATACCACCATTTGTCCATTCACTTGTTGATGGATGTTGGGTTATCATTTTTAGCTATTATGAATAAAGTTGTCAGCTTTCATGCACCCATCTTTTTGTGGCTATCATGTTTTCCATTCAGATAAGAATCTAGGAGTGGAATTGCTAGGTCATAGGGTACATGTCTACTGAGCAGTTCTCCAAAGTGGCTGTTCTGATTTCTACTTCCGGCAGCAACATATGAGAGTTGTTTCTCCATGTCCTCACCAACACGTAGTATTGTCCATCTTTTTAATTTTAGCTGTTCTAGTGGGTGTGTAGTGACACCTTATTGTAGTTTTCATATGCGTTTCACTGATCATTAGTGATGTTGACCATGTTTCATTGTGTTTACCGGCCATTTGGTATCTTCTTCAGTGAAGCGTCGTAGTTTTCTTTGCCCGGTTTTAAGTTGGGCTGTTTTTCTATTATGGCATTGTAAGAGTTCTTTATATATTCTGCATACAAATCTTTTGTCAGATATATATATTATGAAGATTTTTCCCTGACTGGGGGACAATGCCTTTTATTTTTTAATGCTACCTCATATTTAAGTCTGTGCTCCATTTCAAGTCAGTTTTTGTGTATAATGTGAGACAAGAGTTGAAGCTTGTTTATTTTTACCCTGAGGATATCCCATTATTCCAACTGGATATCCCATTTTCCAGGTGGGAAAAGACCACCCTTTCCCCCCCACCCCTTTATTCAGTTATCTTGGCACCTTTGATGGAGATCAATTGATCTCATACCTATGGGTCTATATTTGGACTTTTTATTCTGTTCCATTGATTTTCATGATTGACTTATAAATATTTAAGTGTATAGCTCACTGAATTCTCACAAACCAAACACACAGGTGTCATCAGCACCCAGATCAGGAGACAGAGTCTGACCAGTTCCCCAGACGTCTTCCTCATAATCCCTTCCAGTCCCTACCTTGTCCCTGCTAAAGGTTAATCACACTTGACTTCAGTATATATTAGTCCTGTCTGGTTTTGTGCTTTGTATAAATGGCGTTGTATAACATATGTTATGTATGTTATATAACATGTATTGTATCTTTCATTCAATATCATCTCTATGAGAGTCCTTCCTAATTTTGTGTGTAGTTGTGGTTCGTTTCTCTTACTGCTATACAATATTCCATTTTGTGAATACTACAACTTCTTTATTCACTATACTGTTGATGGGTGTCTCATTGGTTCTCGGCCTTTGGCTATTGCTAACTGCAGCTATAACCAGTCTGTGCGGTGAACATATGTATATTTGTGCATTTCTGTTGATCATGTACCTAAGGGTGGACTTTCTGGGTCATGACTTTTTTTTTTTTTTTTAAGAGCGGGGTCGGGGGAAGGGCAGAGGGAGAGAGAGAATCTTAAGCAGGTTCCATGCTCAGTGTGGAGCCTGACGTGGGGCTTGACTTCACAACCCTGAGATCATGACCTGAGCCAAAAGCAAGAGTCACTCACTTAACTGACTGAGCCACCCAGGTGTCCCTGGTTGTTGTTGTTTTTAATTTAAATGATCTTATGAATCCAGTGTTGGCCACATTGATTTGAAATTTTTAATGTTGTAGCAGATTGTTTCCTTCTTCGCACTCAGTTATCTTAATGAAGGAGCATAATTCAGTGAACTATGTGGTTTTCATTCGTGACTGGCTCAAGTTCTTGTCTCCATCACTAACTTTGCTGGGTCACCTTGAGCAAGTTGCTCAATCTCCTGAGCTTTTGTTTTTCTCAACTAAATTGAGCATAAAGATTTTGCCCTGACTTACGCTGTGATGTGAATAATGATTAGCTAAATAATTATAAAAGATTTTATGATAAAATCATGCAAAATGATACCTTTAAATACTTCAGTGTTATAGAACTTGGTGCTGTAAAATGATAAATAGGAAAGAAATTATAAGGGACCTTGTTCTAGAAGATTATGGGTTTTTTATAACTAGGCATGGGGATATTTGCAATGTGTTACCTTGCTTACTTTTTGGTTTGCTGTTGACCTCTCTATCAAATTAATAAAGCCTCATTTGTCAGCTTAGTAACTGAAGGAGAGAAAATGCTCAGAGAACTTTCTCCTGCTATTATTTGTTAACACTTTCCCCCCCTTACCTGTTCGTTTTCTGTCTGGTCCAGTGATCAGGTTGTAGACTAATTTGCTTATTTCTGGCTTTCTTTCCCCTAAATCCCTCCATTTCCCTCACTCTCAGTGGTTATCACCTTGTTTAAAATGACTTCATCAGAAGGACACAGCTCAGGCAGGTGAGGATGTTTGGAACCGTGTGGGGTTCTCCTGCCCTTTAGCCCTGGATTATCTCCTATTAACAGTTAATAGGGTGACGATCAGATATAGTTTACTTAATGACAGGCTTTTGGGGGTTAAAATTCATTTCCTTCCTGACAAAGTTGAGTTTTATTTTATTTGTATAACCTTCGGAAGACAGTCCATGCTTGAGAAGTTGGTTTTAAGCAATTGCTATTTCAAAAAAAAAAAAAAAAGTTTATCTTAATTTACTTTTCTTAAACGTCAACCCGTGAGGAAGTAACCTGACGGCAAGCACTGGCGTTTTTTTGTGCTTTATGGAATATTCTGGGTTAGAAGTGGGCTCCACCTGCTGTGGGTGATCACCAAACATTTGTTAAGAGGATAAATGGATTCCCTGCTCAGAAGCAGCAGCTTGTATGTACTAGCCTGACCTGGGTGGGTGTGGGTGTGGGGGTGTGTGGGGGTGTGTGTCAAGTTATATGATCTTGTAAAGCCTTAGCTTTCTCATCAGGAAAATGAATATAATGACAGTAACTACCTCATGGAATTGTGGTGTTGAGTAAATGCAATCATGCATGTCAGATACTTAATATAGTGCCAGATTACCAGGTGAGCATTCAATAAATTTTAGCTGCCGTCTTTACACTAAAGGGACTTAGACTGTATTTTTTTTCTTTAAATTTTTTTTATTGTTATATTAATCACCATACATTACATCATTAGTTTGTGATGTAGTGTTCCATGATTCATTGTTTGTGTTAGACTGTATTTTTAAAGTTTCACAAAGTAATGACAAAGTTTCCAGATCTTCCAAACTGTCCCCCTTGATTCCATGGATAGGTTTCATCGGATGTTTTTGGTCAGATGGTTGCCTGGGAGATAGTCTGCCTGCCAGGGTGGTTTTGGAAGCTCACGTTGCAAAGTGCTCCTTAATTCCTGGTTGTTAAAACCACCACATGCTTTGCAGGAGCTGAGACACTAGACGCTGGGGGCTCAAGTGCTGGAGTTAATAAATGTCATTGCATATGGCATTTGAAAGAGGACATTGGAAAGGAGAAACAAACATGTTTAGAGAGACAACATTGATAATTACCTGATCTAGGAACTGATTACTTTTGGAATAGAACCTTAAATATTGAGATAAAACTGTCTCTAAAAACAACCTGGGTTTTCCTGTGTTCTAAGGCAAGGGGATACGCTTCCACCTGTATAGTCACCCTGACCCTTGATGCCTTGGGTCCACTCTCATGGTTGAAAAACATTCCATTTGGTTGATTTTAAGACAGAAACATGATCTGGAAGTAAAAGAGACTTTAAATGAGATGCAGTTGCCTGGCCTATGATGCTTGAGAAGAACTCAAACAGAAGCCAGCAGCAGCTTTGGAAATGGCTTCCCGTGAGGCTGGCTAAGTTCATTTTTGCCACAGGAAGGAGTCGTCCTCCTGTCCATTCCACGGGGGCAAATCCACGGTGTCAAGAAAAGCAACACTTTAAGATTAAAATTTTAAAATTAAATATGTTCTACATCTTCTTGGAATGCAGTGGCCTAATCAATCCCTGACAACCATCCCTTAGTATGTAAAAATGACTTTGTTCGTTAATGAGGGCTTTGTTCAAATGAAATTTCCAGATGCCCTCTCGATTTTTATTACTGTGTTTTTTTTTTTTTCCCCTTCAGCGAGGACTTTATTTGTCAGAAGGGCATTATCCTTGACCTCCAAATTTGGCTGACAATTTACTGATGAGATTCATAACCTTTGGCTTGCTCTGATATTTAGACATATTCGCTGGGTTTTGGGCCACATCCTGGAAGGCCACCGTAACTTCTGGATCCTGCATGGCTGTGAGAACCTCTGGATCACTAAGAATTTCATTGAGCCCAGGCATTGCTGCTGTTCCAGGCATCCCCCCTGCCAATCCAGGCATTCCTCCAGGAAAATTACCAGGCATTCCCCCAGGAAAGCCACCTGGGAAAGAGCCATACTGAGCTCCTGATTGTCCTCTGGCTTCTTCCTCCCTCTGGGCTCTCTCATGTTCTTCCCGAGCCTTCTTAACCCTTTCTATTCTTTCTTTGATCTCTCGCTCTTCACGTTTTCGCTCATACTTTCTCTGATGTTCAGCAATTTTCTGGGCCCTCGGTTGAACTTGTTTCAGCATTACACTAGCATCTTCATCGTAATCCAGTTTACAAGCAAGGGCAAGATCATGTGCTGCTGCTTCCCAACGGCCCAGAAGTCTGTGTGCTTTCCCTTGCCACTTATAAGGCTGAGCTGGATCAGGATTTATTTCAATAGCTCTGTCACAGTCTCGAATGGCAGCATTTGGCTTCTGTAATTTGATGAAGACACTGGCTCTCTTGGCATACAGAATGGCCAAGCGAGGATTCAGTTTGATGGCATCTGTGAACAAGTCAATGGCTTTCTGTAGTTCACCATCATTTAGGGCATCGATGGCAGCCGCTTTTTTATCATTTGCCTGGTCCATCATTTCCTCGGTTATCTCTACATTTTCATCTCCCATTTCTTGAGGGGCGTCAGTATCTGGTTCAATCACACCTTCATTGTCAATCTCTAGATCACTTTCCTCACTTGATGGTTCGTCTGTCTTTATGTTTTCCTCCACCTTCTTACTATCTGTTTCTTCCTTGATATTGTCTTCTGATTTAGTTTTATGAGTGGCAGGTGGTATTTTACCCCCCATGCTCTCCACCCACTCCCGCAGGAAGCGCATTTCCTCGGTGTACAGAACGCTCGGATCCTGCTTACACATTTTCACGAAGGCCCGAAGCTCGCTCACTTTGCGGGGGTCCATGGTCCAGAGGCGGTGGCAGGCGGCAGGCGGCAGGTGCGGCTGAGATTGCAGCCAGATTCCAGGCCTGGGTACTAGCTCCTTATTACTGTTTTTTTGACAAATACTTTATTTCTCCCTCACTGAAATATTACCTCTGGCTTGAAACTGCAGGGGAACATTTTTTTCCCTTAGTGTCGATCAGATGTCCCTAATGATACCTTAAGAAATAGCATGGGGGCGCCTGGGTGGCTTTGTTGTTGGGCGTCTGCCTTCAGCTCAGGTCATGATCCCAGGGTCCTGGGATCGAGCCCCGCATCGGGCTCTCTGCTCCGCAGGAAGCCTGCTTCTCCCTCTCCCACTCCCCCTGCCTGTGTTCCCTCTCTCACTGTGTCTCTCTCTGTCAAAAAAAAAAAATCTAAAAAAAAAAAAAAAAAAAAAAAAGAAATAGCATGAACTTGTTCCAAAGAGCAGGACCTGCCGGGTGGCGGTGTGCACGCGAAGCTGCCGGGCGTGGGGCTCCCGGGATAGCAGGCAGACACAGTGCAGCCGGGGTTCCGGCAAAATGATCTCCTTCGTTCATCTGTTCCTTCAAGCACGGACTCATTTATCTCAGCAAACATTTCCTGAGCATTTCACTTATGCCAGGCCCTGGGCTCCACGGCAGGAATCTATGTCATGGTTCAGGAGGATCGTCTGTGCCTTCTTGGTGTTTATGTTCTAGAGATTAGTTAAAAAAAAAAATAAAAGGTTATTACAAGGGGCGCTGGGGTGGTGCAGTCGGTTAAGCATCTCTTGATTTCGGCTCATGTCATGGATCTCAGGGTTGTGAGATTGAGTCCCACATTGGGCTCAGTGTGGAGCCTGCCTAAGATTTTCTCCCTCCCTCCCTCTGTCCCTCCCCCTTACATTCTCTCTCTCAAAAAAAAAAAAAAAAGAAAAAAGAAAAAGGTTATTACCCAATTCATTTATTCAGCAAACATTTTAAAAGTAACCTCTGTGTGCCAGGCTCCGTACTAAGCTCTGGAGACAGTGGTGAATATAAAAGACACAGTTCCTTGTTCCAGTGGACACTTTTGTAAGGGAGAAACAGAGACGAAGCAGAATACAAGTAGAGGATTTAATTTTAAAGTGGTAACGGCTATGGATGCCGCTGTGATAGCGTAATGTGGGATGGGCTAGAAGTGGAGGTGGCTACTGAATCTTTCTGAATCTTAATAATTTCACCAAGAAAGTGGGAAAAAAATGACACCTGCCCTGTATATCTGCTTGCTGTATCCTGTAAGGAAGAGGTAGAGAATAGCAGAGCTTCTGAGCCTCTAAAGTCACAAGAATGGTGTTAGTGTTGCTGCTGGTGGGGACCCAGGGTGGCAGGCAGAGGAGGCAAATCCCCTAGTCCCTAGAGCCAAGCTCTGCTGGGGCTGTGTGTTGTGTGTGCGCATTTGGGGGGGGCAGGTGGGCGGGTGTCGCACAGAGTTTCTGTCGTGGCAGCCCTGCCACACCCTTCAGGATTTGGGGGGTACAAGCCCAACTCTGCTACACTTCCGAGTTCAAATAGGTCACACAGTTTTGTCGTTTAGCTCTTAATTTAACACATTTGTAGAAGACGAAGCTGCAATGCTCAGATTTTAAGCAAGGAGGTGCTTGGAAAACCCATCTAAGGATTGTAGTTTACCAGAGTCACCCCGCCTCCAAAGCCAGTAGGGACGGCTGGTGGCTGCTAAAATGTATTTGGGTCACTTGGACAATTTTCCCTGCAAAGAAGAAATCATTTTATCATCTGATGGTGTGTGAATAGTGGAAACGTGTGTGTGTGTGTGTGTGTGTGTGTGTGTGTGTGTGTGTGTGTCTGTAAGCTTATTGAGAAGGATCGGAAAAAGTTGTTTATTCCATGAAGCAAATAATGGCACAGAGTTCAGTTCTGTATGGATTTAAAGGTTTGGGCATTTTGAGTCTATTGATGTAACTGAAATGTGATTCCTGTCCCCCCCCCCCCCCCATGCAAACTTGAAGATTTCTTAAACTGGTCTGAGAGTTGACAGGTGAGTGACTCTGGTTCAGGGCCTCCAAAGTGACCTGCTGGTGACACACTGACCAGGAAACCTTCTGCTTTGCCTTGAGCAGAGATTCTGTTTTTCTTCCTTTTTTGTAGCTTAAAGGATTTTCCCCTAAGTTGATAAGAAACCGTGCATTTTGGAGTTAGATGAGGTAGACCGCTGACGGTATACGTTACGTGCATATCATGTGTTAGCAGCTATCCCACGTGGCAAATGATATTTTCTAATAGATGAACATTTTACCTAGATGTTTGAAATTATTGAAATGCCTTAATGTTCTACGTTTGTATCCCTGTTACTCTCGGGCCTTTTGTTTCTTGTTCATCAGGGTCTGTGTCGTGTGGCCGTCGAGGGGCCTGCTCCACACGAAACCCCTGTCTGAAGGGAACTTACTTCACTTACCTGGAGGGGCAAAGCCCACCTGTGTGAAAAGTCACAACTGCTCAGCCATTTGGTTCTTAAAGTAAATAGGAAAACAGGAGGGGAGAGATTGCTGGTGGCGAGAGCAGTGATGCTCAGATCAGTCAAAACATTTCTGTAAACATGGCCTTCAACACAAAATTTCCAGCTTTTTGTTTTGCCAAGTCATTGGTGAAACTATCAGTGTTTTACCTCGTTTCATTGTAGACAGGATATTGTAAAGTGAAAAAATATAGAAAAGGCCTAACACCAGGACAAAGGACAGGCATTTGAGATAATTTCGTTCCATTTTTACAAAATCCCCACCATTTTGGCCTCACTTTTCCCATCTTGGCATGAATGGAAATGTTATCATGGAATGATGTTCCAGAAACACTGGCCTGAATGGGGCCTCACTGAGAAAAGAGCCTTGGCCTGGGCTGTGAAGATGGAACACAGCAAAAAGAGAGGACTGCCGAGTGGGTTGAGAAGCAAGAATAATTGCCTGGGGTGGGAGGAGAGGGTGACAAACCAAGCTGTGCTCTGAAGAATGGTGGGAAATAACGGGTGATACTAGGGGATGGCACACTTTAGAACCCAGGGAGAAATTCAGATTTGCAGTAAAACATAACACAGAGCTGTTGGTGGAGCTTTCTGGGCCTCAGAACATGAAAATAGCGTTCCCGAAGATTGATCTGGTGGCTGGACATCGTGTGGCCTGGGGAGGCTTGAGGAGGGAGGGCACCATTGCTCTTCAATTAAGCTGTGAGTCATTGAAGCTAAGAATGGGAGAATGGGTCCAAAAGGAGGGGAAAGGGCAAATTCAAGAGAAATTTATGGAGGAGGAAAAGGTAGGACTCAGTGACACATGTAAATATAGGCAGAGAGAGAGATCAAAGTGACAGAGGCTCTAGCCTTGGAGAACAGAAAAATAGTGGACGGAATGACACAAATTAGAACTTTTCTTCAGTTGATTATTATAATAAAGTACTAAATTTGTGCCATTGTGGCTTGTCCCGGGGGGTGGGGGAAACCACAAGTAGTGTTTTCGGGAAACTGCTTTTGTCGAGGACCTGGTAAAGAGGTTGTCTTACTAACAGAATCTGTCTCAAGTTAGCGCTTCCCTCTCATGTATTTTCAGATGCAAAGTGAGCATTATGTAATTTGCTCTTACTTATCCCCAACATTAGGAAATTCTGGCATGTGATTAGGAAATCATGGGATGTAAGAGACATGATACGTCCAAAGTGGAGGGGCACCTGAGAGTTGGAGTCGAAGCAACCAGGCAGTGGTCTATGCTGAGAGAAATAGGCTTCATTTTCTGTTAATTGTTGTATCCTCAGAAGCTCACTCAGAATTGGTGTCTCTGGATAGAGTGGGATTTTACCCTGTGATAAATTACAGTTTATCATTTTATCTCCTAGAGTGGACAAGATTACAAAATTATTCTAGTAGGAGAAATCATAATTCCCTTAACCAAACCAGATTCCGTACGGCCCTAAATGATCTTAGCACAAAATGGAGTCAAGGTTATCTTTGCTGACACTATTGATGTCCACTTTGTCCACTTTATGATGCAATCAAATTCCGCTGGAATGAGCCTTAAATTAAAGCATCGTGTCTTGTAAATATGAACATAGATTCATCTTCTTGGGTGTGAGCAGAATTCTTCCAGTCAAAAGCAGCCCAGCACCAGCACCTTAGAAGAACGAGGGCCAGGAGCTAGTGGATAAGGTTTGAGGCTAAAGGTGAGGTAGGTCGGGGTTAGAGCATGACAGGGCTGGAGTTTTGCAGTGGGAAGCCAGTGTGGAAGGAGGCAGGAGGTTTAAATTTTGAAAAGCTTACTAGGTAATGGCTGATGTTGGGGACTTGAACAAGGGTGGAGATGGTGAGGAGTCAAGACATTTGAGAGAGATTGAGAAGTAAAAGCATGACACATAGATTTCTGGCTTGTGCAACTGATGGGTGTAGCTGATGATCTCTGAAGTAATGGATCCTGGGAGAGGACCAGGTTTTTAGGCAGAGTGGGAAGATTTCAGCTTTAGTTTTGGACATTTGAGTTTGATGTGAGAGCCTTTGAGAAAATCAAACTGTGGGAAAGAAAAGGGAAGTTGAAGGAAACAACATCGCAGGTCCATTTGAGGAGAGTTGAGAAAGATGGCTGATTTTAAATTAATGTAAGAAAATTAATAGCTTTCCTATATCCAAATAACAGAAAATGCAGTGAAAGGAACATTTCCATTCACAATATTACCAGAAATCACTTAAGCATAAACCCAATTAAAATTGTGGGAAACTTTTATGAAATACTTTAAAAACCTCACTTAAGAGCATTAAAAAAGAATTGATGAATGTACTGCATTCAAGAATGTGAATACTCAGTATTGTAAAGAGATAAATTCCCTCAAATTTATTTATTAAGTAATTTTTTTAAACTTCTCAAAATGATTCTAAAGTTCAATGGGAATACTAAGCATGTGAAATAGCCAGGAGAATCCTAAGCAAAGAATTAATGATGAGATTTCAGGGTCATAAATTTTCTACTTACACATTTCCAAGTTTTCATTTTTTGTAAATATTACTTTTGTAATTACAGAAACAAAACAGTAGCAGGAGCTATAATAAATTATCTATCCATGAAAGAGACTAAAGAGAAAGCGTGTGTGTGTGTGTGTGTGTGTGTGTGTCCATCTCTTGGGAAGGACATAAATATTATAATGAAGATATTACTACTGACTATATAGAAATAAAAAGAATTATCAGAGGATACTGTAAACACCTATATGCCAACAAATTGATAACCGAAGTGAAATTGACAAGTTTCTAGAAAGACACAAACTACCAAAGGTGATTCAAGAAGAAATGAAAAATCTGAGTAGAAAGAGATTAGATTAGTAATTGAAAACACCTTCCACAAGGTAAAGCTCAGGCCTAGATGGCTTACTGGCAACTTCTACTAAATGTTAAAGAAAAATAAATACCATTTCTTCACTTAAAAAAAAAAAAACAAGAGTGAACACTTCTCAACCCATTTTATGAAGTCAGTGTCACCCCTATTAAAAAAAAATCTATAGACCAATATCCATTATGAATATAGACAAAAATTTTTTGACATATTACTAGCAAACTGAATACAGCAGGACATAAAAGGATTATGCACCATAACCAAGTAGAATTTATCTCAGAATGCAGGGTTGGTTTACCATCTGAAAATCAATGTACTATATCATACCAGTGGATACAGGACAAACACTAAGTGATCATCTTAGTAGATGCAGAAAAAGTATTTGGCAGAATCTAACAGTGCTCATGATAAAAACACTCAAACTAGGAACAGAGGGAAACTTCCCAAGCCAAGTATAGGGCATCTACAAACCCCACCCCCACCCCAGCTAATATCATACTCAATGGTTTAAAGTCTGAGATCAGGACCAAGACAATTCTATTTGCAATAGCATCCAAAAGATTTAAAATACTTAGGGGGGCACCTGGGTAGCTCATTCGGTTAAGCATCTGCCTTCCACTCAGGTCATGATCTCAGGGTCCTGGGATCAAGCCCGACATCAGACTCCCTGCTCAGTGGGAAGTCTGCTTCCTCTCTCTCTGCCTCTTCCCCTCCCGTCATGCTCTCTCTTTCTTTCTTTCTCAAATAAATTAAAAATTTTTAAAAATGATTAAAATACTTAGAAATATGTTTAATAAAAGAAGTACAGAACTTATATTCTGAAAATTACAACACAAAGTTAAAGAAGACTTAAATGAATGGGGGGGTGGCATCCCATGTTCATGGAGTAGAATATTTAAGATTGTTAGGATGACACTACTCTCCACGTTTCCTGCAGATTCAGTGAAATCCTTACTAAACTCCAGGCTGGCTCTCCCCTCCTCCCCTCAATTAACAAGCTGATCATAAAGCTCATGACAATTTGACAGATCCAGAATAGCTAAAACAATCTTGAAAAAGAACAAAGTTGGAGGACTCATGCTTCCTAATTTCTAAATTTACTACAAAGCTATGGTAATTACTGTGGTCTGAATTTTGTGCCCCTCCCCCCAAAAGGAGGCAGTATTAGTAGGTGGGGCCTTTGGGGGTACTTAAGTCTTGAGGTGGAACCTTAAAGAATGGGATTAGTATCTTATAATAGAGGTTCCAGAGAGATCCCTAGCTCCTTCTGCTGAGGATTTGTAAGAAGTCTGCATACCCACCAAACTGTGCTGGCATCCTGATCTCAGACTCAAAACTGTGAGAAGTAAATGTTTGCTGTTTATAAGCTACCTGATTATTGTATTTTGTTATAGTAGCCTGAACAGACTTAAGACAGTAATCAAGACAGTGTGATCATGGCATGAGGAGAGACACACACACAGATCAATGGAATAGATTGAAGGACCACAAATAAGCTCTCACATTTACAGGGAATTAATTTTCAGCAAGGGTCTAGACAAGTCAATGGGGAAAGAATAGTCCTGTCAACAAATTGTGCTGGTACAACTGGATACCCACCTGCCAAGGAATGAACTTGGACCCCTTCTTCACATCACACTCAAAATAGATCATAGGCTAAATGTCTAGTTAAGAGTTAAAAGTGTAAAAAAGCTAAAAGTATTAAAACCATTAGAAGAAAATATAGGAGTAAGTCTCTAACACCATTGGTTAGGCAAAGCCTTCTTAAACATGACACCAAAAGCACAAGCAACCAAAAAAAATAGGTGCATTGAACTTTTCTCAAAATGAAAAACTTTGTTGCTTCAAAGAACACCATCAAGAAAGTGAAAACCCACAGAATGGGAGAATATTTGCAAATCCTGTATCTGATTAGAATATCTTATCTATAGATATCTATATATTTAGAATAAAGAATTCTCACAGAAAGGGGGCAAATCACCCAATTAAAAAAAAGGGCAAAAAATTTTAAATAGAAATTTCTCCAAAGAAGATTTACCAATAGCTAATAAGTACATGAGAAGATGCTCCAAGTCATTAGTCATCAGAGAAATGCAAATTAAAACCCAGAGATGAAAAACCACAGAGACAGACAATAACAAGTATTAGGGTGTGGAGAAATTGGAGCCCTCAGATGCTGCTGGTGGGAAAATGAAATAGTGCAGATGCTGTGGAAAACAGTCCAGCACTTGCTCAAAATGTTAGATGTAAGGCCTCAGAGATACCCAACAAGAGAAAGAAAATCTAGGTCTACACCACACCTTGTATGGCATTATTCATAATAGCCAAAAATTGGAAACAATCCAGATGTCTCTGAGCTGATGCATGGATCAAGAAAATGTGGTTTATCCATACGGTGGGGTGTCAATTACGAAAAGGAACGAGGTACTGATTCATGCTACAACATGGGTGAACTTTAAAAACATGCACAGCGGAAGAAACCAGTCACAAAATGCCGCATACAGTATGATTCCATTGATATGAACTGTCCAGAAGGCAAATCCACAGAGACATAAAGTAGATTAGTGGTTGCCTAGGAGTAGGGTGAGGGGTAGTTGAGGAGTAACAGCTAATGGGTATGGAATCTCTTCTGGGGGATGAGGAAAATGACTTAAAATTGATTGCAGTGGCTGTGCAACCCTGTGAATATATTAAAAACCATTGAATTATATGCTTTAAATAGACGAATTGTATATGAATTATATCTGATAAGGCTGTTGTATAAAAATATACTGAGTGAAAAGTTTGCAGAACAATATATATGAATATACACATAAAATAACATGTTTGTCATAAAACACTGTATTCTTAAAAACTGGCAAAATTTGTGAAGCGCTGGAAAAGTGACATTGGTATAATTTCCCTTGCGATGGTAGCTTTAATCATGTAACAGAGCTGGTGACAAAATTTCTTCACAGTACCTGGTGCCACCTTGTTATTAAAATAATAACATTTATTATATTCTCTCTATATGCCAACATTGTGCTAAATTATTTTTTTTTAGAATTTATTTATTTATTTTAGAGAGCAAGAGAGTATGAGCGAGGGGCAGAGGGAGAGGGAGAGAGAATCTCTACTCTTAGCATGGAGCCCAGCGATGGGCTCCATCTCATGACCTTGAGATCATGACCTGAGCTGAAACCAAGAGTCGGACGCTTAACCGACTGAGCCACACAGGTGCCCCTGTGCTAAATGCTTAATATGCATTTTTTCATTTATGTTTCACAACACTGGATGGTGGCCCCATATTTTCTATCATTCTCCCTTGCTTTCTGTTATCTAGCATTTGCAAAAGTGTGTTATTTATCTGAATGTCCGAAATGCAGTTCCTTTTGTTGCTGTTAGCAGTAGCTATAAAGTAAATATTGTAGGTCTTTTTTTTTAAAAGATTTTATTTATTTATGTATTTGACAGAGAGAGACACAGCGAGAGAGGGAACACAAGCAGGGGGAGTAGGAGAGAGAGAAACAGGCTTCCTGCGGAGCAGGGAGCCCGATGTGGGGCCCCATCCCAGGACCCTGGGATCATGACCTGAGCCGAAGGCAGATGCCCCAAATATTGTAGGTCTTAATTTGAATTGGCATTCGTGTGATCCTGTGCAGTCGTAAGAGCATATTGATAAATTTATCTCTGTATGTTTAACATTTAAAGTTTAAATTAAAACATATTACAGTTGATTCCCAATTGGAGGAGAAAATACTTTCTACTTGTCAGGTTTTTTGTTTAGCATAGTACTAAACTTGAAAGATAATCATTGGCAAAGATAATTTCTAGATTTTTTTTTTCCCCATTGCAAACGTAGACTCGTGTCTCAGTCGTTTGTGCTGCTGTAACAAAATACCATAGGCTACATGGCTTAAAGAACATCTATTTCTCACAGTTCTGGAGGCTGGAAAAGCCTAAGATCAAGGCACTGGCAGATGTGGGTCTTGGTGAGGGCCCTCTTGTGGCATAGAGATGGCCACCATCTTGCTGTGTCCTTTCACGGAGAGCAGAACGAAAGCAAGCTTTAGGGTCTCTTCTTGTCAGGGCACTAATCCCACCACGAGGGCCCCACCCTGATGACCTCATCTAAACCTGAGCACTTCCTAAAGGTCCCACCTCCAAATGCCATCACATTGAGGTTAGGGCTTTGACATTAACTCGGGGCCAGTTAGGGGAGGGGGCAACACAATCCAGTCCATAGCAACTAATTGTCCTGAACATCTTCTCCATAAATGCTAAACCTAGATTTCTGTTTGTTTTCAGTATTGTGTGCCAAGAACCTTGCAAAGAAAGACTTCTTCAGTAAGTACACACCTGCTTTTGCTCTCTTACAATATTAATATTCCTCACATGTCTTTTGCAATGTAAACTTTTTAAAAAATCCCTGGGTATATTTCCCGGAAGAGTTCTGCCCTTTGCCGAATAGATCCATGGTTTGACCAGCTTCATTTCCAAGTTGACTACAATGCAGAGGCTCCTTAGCTGCTAGGCACGGAGTTTATAACTCATACAAGAACACGGTCTCTCTCATTCCCTGTTCCGGCCACACCCTGTTTTCTGTCTTTCCACCCATGAATACATTGCTTTCTGCTGGATGTAGTGCTCTCAGCTCAAATACACACGAGACATTTTTTCTATAAAATAGCTGGGTTTGAGTCAAATTGTTAGTCAAATTTTAGAAATTAAATCACATTTTGAAAGCCTCATAATGAAAGGAAGTGTAAAAAAAATAAAAGTGGAAAACATAGAATGAGAGGATCCTTTTCTGCAGGAAGAAATCACCCCTTAACTTAAAAAAATTCACTTACTATAAAGTAGGTGCCTGTAGCATGAATTTTTCACTCTTTCTGATCCTCACAAGAGTGCTGCTCAATTCTTAAGTGGTATTATTCACACTTTAAACTTAGGCTTACAGGCTTTATTCAAGTAGCTAGGAAGCTCGGGAGTAGTGGCCCCCATCCAGGTGTATCTTTAAAGCCCTAACGTTGCCACCTCTCGGATTATATATATCCGTGTGATTCATAACGCCAGCCTTCAGGAACCTACCTGATTAAGACTTGGTGAACACTCGTGTCCGTAGATAAACTAGACAAAGATCAGTAAACAAGATTTCTAGGTATTATTTTTTTAGAAAGTTTAAATACAATTAATTATAGACCCCTTTTCTTCCATTTAATTAGCACACCTAGTGATCATCAGAAAGGAAATTTTGAACTTAAACCTATTTTTTATCGTTTTCTAGCCTCTAAAAATCTGTCATACTGGGTTGCCTCTCTTAGGAAGCTAACTAGCAATAACTTATTTTGCTGATCAAACTAACCCTAAATTAGAGAGTAAAATGCACCACGGTAATCTTCACTAAATTAGATGATCTTGAAGCTCTCTGTAGTCTGTAACACCATGTTCTGTGTCCCATGGATGGAGCTGTAGTCTCATCCAGGTGTGGCTGTCCCCTCTCCTCTAGGACTCCCTGACCCCTTTGCAAAGATTGTGGTGGACGGATCTGGGCAGTGCCACTCAACGGACACTGTGAAAAACACGTTGGACCCCAAATGGAACCAGCACTACGATCTGTGAGTCGAATATTCTATAAGCCATTTGGGGAGCCCCAGGAAAGTAGGTATCTAGCTTTTAAGAGAAGCATTTAATAATAAAGATAAAGATGATTTACTAATTTCTTATTGATAACAAAAGTGGATGGCCAAATGGGTACATACTGCCTAATTTTAGAATCCGTATACTTGGAAGTTCTTGTGTTTGACATTTTCATGGATTTTTATGGTTTGCTTCCATAACTGGGGTTTTCAAACTTTTCTATCTCCTGGCCATGCTAACAGGAAAAAAGGGGCGGTGGTTCAGGTCCTCTATATGCTACTCTTTTTTGTTTTTTGTCTTTTCCAGTGAAACTCCAAACCTGGTAGTAGAGCTTTACTTTATTATTTTTTTTTACGATTTTATTTATTTATCTGAGAGAGGGAGAATGAGAGAGAGATCGTGAGTGGGGGAAGAAGAGTAGAGGGAGAAGCAGGCTCCCGCTGAGCAGGGAGCCTAATGCGGGACTTGATCCCAGGACCCCGGGATCATGACCTGAGCTGAAGGCAGACATTAATTAATTAATTAATGCATTATTTTGGGGGCGTCTGACTGGCTCAGTCAGTGGAGCATGAGACTCTTGACCTTGGGGTTGTGAGTTCAAGCCCCATGTTTGGTGTAGAGATTACTTACGAATAAAATCTTTTAAAAAATGCACTATTATTCATATCTATTAAGCAAATAATGTGGTCTATATATTTCCATCTTTTAAAATCTCACTTTTTAGTACCAGTAGATCTTCTACAAGAGTAAATACAGTTTGGTGTGGTTGAATGTCTTTCAGCCTATGCGACCATCAGACAATTTCTTACCTTCATTCCTAAAATGGATTGCAGCTTGAAAACCACTGTTTTATATCCACCTACATTTTTGTGTCCCTGCTGAGAAATTTTCACTGAAGGAACCTGGAGTGATTCTTGGTTTTGTATGATACAGATTGCACTGAGTTTGGGTGGGATTTTTAGTAACTGGATTCCAAGACTCATTGCAGTTACACTCAAGAATCTCAAGTGACTTGGAAAGTGGTGGTCCCTCCTCATCCCGAAAGCTGCCCTCCGTGGTTGATTTGCATGGAGAGTAGGTGGGGGTGTGATGTCTGAGTTAGTGCTCTGTAGGGTGCTTCGGGTGGATCTGAGGGTTTCTAAGTAGCCCTTGGTGCAAATTGGTATTCTACATTAAAGCCTGATGGGTGGGAATTTAGGAATCCTCTTATTGTTCTTTGGAACTACGCAAATATAGCAAATCTCTGTTCTCATATTATCATCACGATGTAGTTAGGTCCTTTTGCTTCTTCAAAGTGAGTCAGTGTGTATTTACCGAGTGCCTGTTAGATGGGGACTAGAGAGCCCCCATCACGTGAGAAGGACTCTTTTGTACTAACAAGTCAGTCAGATTAAATCTCAGCGGGCTATCCTAATTCAGAAAGACAATTAAAAAGGAGTTTGCGTGCTTTCAGGTATGTTGGGAAAACGGATTCTATAACCATCAGCGTGTGGAACCACAAGAAGATCCACAAGAAGCAGGGGGCTGGCTTTCTGGGCTGCGTGAGGCTGCTCTCCAATGCCATCAGCAGATTAAAAGATACCGGATGTAAGAACCAAATGCTTTCCTGCCTCTCAATACAACTGAAGAAGGCTTATGAGGCATCTTTTTTTTTCCCCCCTTTTGAATACTGAAATACACAATTCCTGCCTTCCTCCCTAGCTACCATTTCCCTGGGTTAAGTTTTGAATTGTTTGTTTGCAGACCAGCGTTTGGATCTATGCAAACTAAATCCCTCAGATACTGATGCAGTTCGTGGCCAAATAGTGGGTAAGAATTTTCTCATCTGTATAAAGAGATGCTTTTACAGACTTTAACATTCAGCGCTTCATCGGCGAGAAAGCACACAGAGGCACTGACAGTGGTGACGGATTTCAAAGGACAAGCCACATCCGGGGCCATCTTTTCAGCACTAAAAATGCTCATCTTGTGTGGTTTTATTATTTTATCAAATTCCCTTCATCCCGTCATCCCAAGTTGAGTTACGATGACTAGGCTCCAAAAACATTTCGGGTTATAATTTCAAATATAATTTTAAGCACCTCATTCATGGACGATTAATTTGTCATTGTCTCCTCCAAGCGTTCATGGTAAGAGTGGTGGCCACACATGCGAGGGCTGAGAACTAGTTTCTCTGGGAAGACCTACCGTGTATGTACAAAGCAGGGATGACTCTGGAAGACTTCCACGTAATAGGGATTTTATAGAGTTAGGATTGAAGTATGGAGGAGGAGAAAAAATGTGCTAAAGTTACAAGCCTTGACTGGAGGTGTCCCATTGGAAGCGCTCTATCTGTCAAGTGGCTTGTTCTGTTATCCATCCCATCTTATTAGCATGTTAGGGTAATTCCAATGTTGACTATATGCATTGCAAGGAGGCGGAGAAAACCTAGTATTTCAGCAGCATACCAGAGTGAGTTAGGACCCCAGATCTTTTGGGCATTGTCTGGAAGAGACTTGACTCAAAATAAATGAACAGTGGGTATGCATCCTGAAAACCGTCATAATGAGAAAGTTCTCACTTAATGCTTTTCTGTTTGTGATTTCTTTTTCTCTGTGGAGTGGTGTGCCAGGGGGAAAACGAATAACTAGAAGCACCTTTATAAATGTCTTTGTTGTTCACAGTAGTGATAGAGGATAAATATTTAAATTCATCTGGACTTCCCAGATACTGGAAGTGCGCTCTGTGTCCTTATTAAAGATCTTCTTTAAAAATGAGGTAACTTAGAGGAAGCGACTATTTTGAATCTGTTATTTTTATGGGGTGGGTGAAAACACAGCACTCCCTTCTCCACATTTACCAGGAATGTTCCAAGCAGTATGCGGGGGCTTGCAGCTCATGGAGTAAATGCTTCATACTTGAGAGCCTAGGAGTAGATACGTTTCTGTATATGTATGTGCCTTGCTTTGTATAATAATATTATATGTAAGTTACACATTCGCAATGGCTCACTGTATGACAATTGTATGAAATGCCACTGGATTTTAATGCAAGACGTTCTTTTCTGTTTTAGTCAGTTTACAGACACGAGACAGGATAGGCACTGGAGGCTCTGTGGTAGACTGCAGAGGACTTTTAGAGAACGAAGGGTACGTATCCCCCTGGCGGTGCCCACTCACGTCTCTGCTGCCTTGGGCTCTTGTGCTTCCTGAAGTAGCCCTCACACCTTTGTGCTGACGCTTGACATGCAGGAAAGGACTTTGGGATACAGGCGGGGTCTGGTTTCCCTGTTTATAAAGGAGGCTGTACAGATTAGTGGGGTCACGCCCACAAGACTCGGGATCCAATTGAAAGAGATTTTCACTGGTCAAAGAGTTTGAGCGTCGTTAAGAGTTATAACTACAATGGATGGAAGCACATCAGATATATCAAAAATTCTTGAGTTTATCATAACACTGAGCAAAAAAAAAAAAAAAAGCCCGAAAACACTTAAAAGAAAAAAAAAACCTTAAGAACTCATTGGTCACGGTCACAGTTTTGCGATCCCCATGCCTTAACGGAGCTGGGCAGTAATCATTAATAGTTGCTTAAAGACCACAAAAGAGAGGTAATCTGAGATTAACACGCCTCTTGGAAATGCAGAGGATGGAGGAATATGCTGCCCAGCCCCGCAGGAAGGCCCTAAGCAGCATTCAAAAGGGGGCACTCTATAGAGTATGGAAGACA
Source organism: Callorhinus ursinus (assembly GCF_003265705.2). Classification (NCBI taxonomy): domain Eukaryota; kingdom Metazoa; phylum Chordata; class Mammalia; order Carnivora; family Otariidae; genus Callorhinus; species Callorhinus ursinus. Next base: position 537,654 of record NW_027397132.1, read on the forward strand.
GCTCCATCTTCGACAACTGAGAAATAAATCGCAAGAGCAATAAATAAAAAGGAAGGGAATCTACAAATTAATAATAAAAGAGACTTAAAAGAAATACCTACTAATTGCAGTGTGGGGACCTTGTTTAGATCCCGATAAATGAGACCACTGGCTGGAGAAATTTGGACACTGGTATTTGATGATACTGAAAAAATCAATGTCCCTTTTTTTTAGTCGTGATTATGGAAAAGTCCTTACCTTCTCGAGATACATGCTGAAATATTTAAGGATGAAATCAATCACTCTGGGATTGGTTTCAAAATAATCCAGTGGAGGGGGGACAGTGGAGGAGTAGCTGGGAGCCGGTCGTTGTTGGGGTGTGGTGGTTATGGAGATAGTCTCTCAATTTGTGTATGTTTGAAAGTTTTCAATGTAAGATGTTTTTAAAAAATACTTTGTGAGGGGAATAGCCTATTAAGGTAAATTGTCTTCAGAACTGTTCAGGAGGTAGAGACGTATGTTAGAGAGTACTTAAAGTCACTGCAGTACTTTATATAACCAGGAGTTCTATTACAGAGTAAAGTAACAAGGAAAATGGAGTATTTGGATTTGATTTTAAACAAGAAAAATGAAATCTCATTTCACGAGCTTCTTAGAGTGCAAGGTTGGGTTTTTCAGTCATTCAGCTCTCCCCGAGGATGGCTTCCTACACGTGCCCTTGGTGGCACTTGACATATGGCTTCCTTTGGCTGCTTGTGCCTCATGAAGAAGCCTATCTGTTCGAATAAGACAGAACAAATTTTGTACAAGTAGGCACTGGGGGCATCCCGATTGAGGGAAAGCACAGTAAGCGGGTGTGGGGGCGCCGCGATCGGTTTTTAGGCGCTTCTTGCGGGCTGGGGTCCCCATGTACACTGTGCTCCTCTCCTTTCCAGAACCGTGTATGAAGACTCAGGGCCTGGAAGGCCACTCAGCTGCTTCATGGAGGAGCCGGCCCCTTACACAGACAGTACCGGTGCTGCTGCGGGGGGAGGGGACTGCAGGTTCGTGGAGTCCCCAAGTCAAGATCAAAGACTCCAGGCGCAGCGACTCCGAAATCCCGAGGTCCGGGGGTCACTCCAGACGCCTCAGAACCGACCCCATGGCCACCAGTCACCAGAACTCCCCGAAGGCTATGGTGAGAGAATCTGCGCCGCCGTCCCGCGTGGTAACTGCCATGGCTCCCCGTTGAAGCCATTTTTAGGGACTTGTCCGTGCCCTAACTGCTGACATTGGCAAAGCTGTGCCATAGGACGGCTGTGTCAGAATAAAGACAAGTAAAGAAGGTGGTGATACATCATGAATTTGTCAGCAATCGTTCCACTCTCCCAGTTTAGCAATCGTGTGAAAATTTTAGGCAAATGAAGACCAAAAAAAAATGCAAGATGATGTGTGGGCTGGATGAGGGTACGTGTGGCGCTCTGTGATGTGAATGTGGGAATGACCACGCTGGGTACGAGGGAAACAGGAGCGTCTGACTGCCCCCGAGAGGAGAACCCAGGGAAGGAGGAATGTAATGGAGAGATGCAGACTATAGCAGACGTGAGAGCGGCCACAGGTGCCCGCGGTCAGGGGGGGGTCAGGACCCAGGTGGACACACATCCAGCGCCTCACGGGGTGTGGCCGGGGAAGGGGAGCACCGCTCTGCAGGGGCGAGCAGGGCGAGCCGCCCAAATACGCGCACAGGGCTTGTGAAGTGAGACGGTCTGGCAGAAGCTCACCGCTGTCCTCTCGTCTCCGTGATTCAAAAGAAAACCGAGAGGAAGCTTAGGCTCTGTGCTGAGAAGATTCTTGGACAACTCTCCTTGGAATGGACTCTAACTAACCGCCGCCTCTGGTTTCTCATGCAGAACAAAGAACAACGGTGCAGGGCCAAGTTTACTTTTTGCACACACAGACTGGAGTCAGCACTTGGCACGACCCCAGGATACCAAGGTGAGTTTTCTAGACTGGGTGCAGTCAGAGCCCTTTCTCCAGCAGTTTCGGGGGGACTTCCTCCCCCCACCTCTGCTGCCGCCCCCCCCTGCTGATTGATAGCACCCCTTGGGCTGGAAGAAGCTTGGCAGCGCAGAGAGGATGAGTCACAGGGGCTTGGACTCAGGCTCTCTGGGTTGGAGTCCCAGCTCTGCTGCCCCCTTGAGACTCCTTTTGGTACCTGGGCACCTGCTGTTGGCACACAAGTGGGTCCTTGAGAGAGCAGGCCTGGATTGTGAAATCGGTTCACGTAACTGGAAAGACCCTTGCCCCTAGATGAAATCAGATGTGCTCTTGCTTGAAAAATCAGTGAGCCCTTCAAGGTGTGTTGCTGTCATTTTCATCTAAAAATAAGCAATGGATGAAATGATAGGATGGCTGGGGTTTGCTTTAAATAATCGGGGCTGGGGGTGGGAGCGAGTAGGGGCGTGTTTGAAATAGGTGGACGGTGAGGTGGTAATGGTCGAAGTGGGTTATTCATTAATGGTCTCTCTCTACTTTTGTATGTGCTGAAAATTTTCCATCAGAAAACGTTACAAAGGAAATATAAAGACTCTATTACCCTTTCTCTCTTCTACTTTACTGTCCCTATTGCCTCAGTCCCTTGGGGACCATTCCTGGGGGAGATGAAGCTTTTCTATACGAATTCCTTCTACAAGGCCATACATCTGAGCCCAGGTCAGAGAGACCCCCACCCCTCCCCCATCCCATAATGGAGTTGTTTCTTTTCTTTTTTCTTTGTTTTGCTTTCCTTTTCAAAATTTGTTTTGTTTTGTTTTAGAACAGCATTACTACCTAATAACGTTTTTAGTAATGCTCATTTCCTTTCTATTCATAATTTGTTTCATCTGAGAACAAGCTTCCTATCGCTGACTTTCCGAGTCGCTGTTGAATTTCAGATTCATTACCTACCTGCAAATGAATGAGGTGTCTCTTTAGTCCCCACTGTAAGAAATGTCAGTTTTTGTGCTAATTAGACAAGCGACCTGGTCGGTGATGTTGTGCTCCCACATGACTGGACTGTATTGAAATCACTAAGTGCGAGGGTAGGATCAGAAACACTTGTGGAACAGAGTCCCCTAAAGCATGAGAATGCCGCTTCCCGGCGCACCTGCTCAGAACGGAGAGATTTCGAAGGCATGTTATTATGTCCCCATGAGCTTTACTCTCGGGCTTCTGGGAGCTTTTCAGTGAGGACACCTCTGTGACCTTGGAGCATTTAATTTAGCTCGTAAATACAGAGAGTTTTCTGACAGCAGTCTGCTGCTTCCTGCTACTTGGCCCTCTTTGGTGTAAGAAATGCTCTTCCCTGGGTGGACCAGGTTCACCATCACGGTTATAGGCTCTGAGGGCTCCGTTTTTCTCTCTCGGGTGTCGCTGCCACTTGTGGCACAGAGGGCTGGACTCGGTGGGAGTTTGGCGTAAGTAGCACCATGACTGTCCCTCTTAGTGAAACTGGGCCATGGCCACATTGATCAGGGATTCCTGTGGCTCCTCTCGCTGAAGTTTTGGTCTTATGCCTCCACACGCAGATGGACAAACCTCTCTGTTATCTTCCATTTTGGTAGAGACCTTAACAGTGTGAATTGTGATGAACTTGGACCACTGCCACCAGGCTGGGAAGTCAGAAGTACAGTTTCGGGGAGAATATATTTTGTAGATCATAATAACCGAACCACCCAGTTTACAGACCCAAGATTACATCACATCATGAAGTAAGACTTTCATAAAATCTTTGTTGACCTCTTACATTTATAATGTAATGTTTTCTACTAATATTTCTCTTAATTTATCTACTGCCTTGTGTATTAGTGGAGAATAAGTGTAAGTAAAATATGATAAACAGTCGGTGGACAGGTGCATATCTCAAGCTCTCAGGTAAGCTGTGAGCTGTTCGGAGCTGTATTGTTGCCCCCCTTTTCTTGCTTGCAGCCTCAGTGAAATTCACTCAGAGGGCAGTCTTAGCTCCATTCTCGAAGCTTCCACACGTGGCTCTCTGAGGAGTGCGTGGCCCTTAGAGTGAGGGGCAGTGAAATGAGGCTTTTTCTTAGTGTCTGTTCGTCACCACCCGGAAGGGCTGCCGCAGTCGGTAATGCTCCTCGCCGGAGCCTTTTCCTGTGCCCGTCATTCCCGGACAACTTGGACCTGGGAGTTACCTTGGATCCCACGTTCAGTGTCCCAGGTTTGTTGTGTTCTCTAGAACGTAAGAGCCCACGTAGCGCTTCTCATTGACAGCTGACCTTGGGGGCAGAACCTGAAAAAGATAAATGCCACTTCATCCCTCTGCTCCTCCTAGTCCTTGATTTTACTGGAATTTTGTGAGTGGGCTTAGAAATGTCTGGGTTGTGAAACTGAGGAATGGTTCCCAGTAGACTGCTCTCGCGTTGTTTGCCCCCTTTACGATAATCAGCTTGCAGCTCCATGCAATTCTAGCCACCGAGGTGCATCTCCTAGTGCGTCGGTCAGTCTCTCAGAGACATACTAGATGCATGATAAATGATCGCAATTTCTGCTTTTATTCATAGCAGTGAAGATGTATGGGATAAGCAGTGGCTTGGAATTGGGGTATCTTCTTGACTTAGGACATATCTAGACTTCTCTATTTAGGCCAGTGGTGGACACTGTCAGTGTTTACATATCTTTGTATGTGGTTATGTCAGCAGAGAGAACATTTCTTCTTGAAGTTCTGTGTAACGAACTCTCAGTTGCTTGGTATGGGGGGGGGCCCTTGCTTGCAGCTCCCTTGGCCACTACTTTTGGAGTGACCTTGATGCTTGTCTTCTCCTCAAGTCACCAGTGCCAACTAAAGGAGCCCAGCCAACCGCTGCCATTGCCCAGTGAGGGCTCTGTGGAAGACGAGGAGCTTCCTGCCCAGAGATATGAAAGAGATTTAGTCCAGAAGCTGAAGGTCCTCAGACACGAACTTTCACTTCAGCAGCCCCAAGCCGGTCATTGCCGCATCGAAGTATCCAGAGAAGAAATATTTGAGGTATGGGATTCAGTGCAACCAGCAGTGAGGCATAGACGGTTCAACCCTGTTAACAGTGAGTTCTTTCTGTTTGGTGTTTCAGGTCTTGATTTTTTTGTTTTTTGAAAGATTTTATCTATTTGAGAGAGAGACAAAGACAGCGAGAGAGAGCAGAAGCGGGGAGGAAAGGGAGAAGCAGGCTCCGCACTGAGCAGGGAGCCCGGTGTGGGGCTTGATCCCAGGACCCTGGGATCATGACCTGAGCTAAAGGCAGACGCTTCACCGACTGAGCCACCCAGGCGCCCCTTCAGGTCTTGATTTTATTACTCAGCAAATTGTAGGTCTTTTTCAGGACCAATGGCCACAGAGAGACTTTTCTCCTTTGGTAAGAGTTTAAAAGCTCAAGAACTTCTGAAGTGAAAATAAAGAGATTTATATGGAAACTAGTGCTAAATAATACTGTCAGTCCTCTTATCTGCTCTGTGCAGATTATATATTCCCGCTATCTGCATGGTTTCTTTAGAACCAGTCATTCCTTCTGTTGTCTTACACAGAGTTTCACCTAATGGCTTTGCCTCCTCAGAGAAGCTTAGTGGCCAGCTGGCCACCATATTTTTAATGTGTTTTCTGGAAATAGGACGATCAGGTGGTTCCTGAAAATCAGGGTTCCGTCCTTCATACAGCTCCCCGGTGGGATCAAGACCTCTAAACAGGCAGGCCCTTCTGATCAGAAGGTAAAATCTCAGTGATGTTTGGGCCATATCCTGCCTGCCTTTGTGGAACCGCTGGCAGAAGTGATCAAAGGAGACTGGATAAGAACTGAACTCAGATCCCCACTGGGCTGCAGCGGCTGCGAGAGGGGCACGGAGGGCGAGGCCGGGGGCTGTGGGGAGCCCAGTGAGGTCTTCCTGGTGATGGGCACTGAGGAAGTGCCCAGGGCCAGGCTCGACACCCGAGCTCAGCCAGTGTTGGGTGATATGGACAGATCAGCCAAAATGGCCATTGAGCAGTCTTCAGTGGTTGCCAGGGAGAGGAGAGTGCTGAATTACTGACATGTTGCTGCCAGATCATTTCCACTGAGCACCCTCTTTCCCTCTTGGGTTCTAAAGCTTGAATTACATTACATTTAAAGCATGGAAAGATTCTTAAGTGCCTTATCATTGAAAATATCTACAAACATTTAGTGAGTTCCACTCAAAAGACTGAATCTGGGGAAAGGCTGGGCTGGCCACCTGTTCTGTGTTTTGGGTAAGCTAGTAGTATGTCTGACTTAAACGCTTTTTTTTTTTTTTTTTTTGCTTTTTTGACTCCGTGCAAATCATGTGACTCTTCACCTCAGATAGAAAAACAGGCTCAGAATTCTTTTACTGTTCATATTCTCCAGGGATGTCTTCATTTTGGTTAAAATATGTAAGTTGGGATGCCTGGGTGGCTCAGTCGGTTGAGCGTCTGCCTTCGGCTCAGGTCATGATCTCAGGGTCCTGGGGTCGAGCCCCGCATCGGGGTCCCTGCCCAGCAGGGAGCCTCCCTCACTCTCTCCCTCTGCCTGCTGCCCCCCCTTGTACGTTCTCTCTCTCTGGCAAATAAATAAAATCTTAAGAAAAAATAAAACATATAAGCTGTTCTTAGTATGGCACATTAAAATTAAATTGTGTGGAGAACATGGGCTGTAGTGAGGATGGTTGCTGTTAAGCCTTTAGTGATCGTGCTGAAAATGCGGGTGTGTGTGTGTCCTTTCGGTGTGGTTTCGCCTGGCACGGGCTGCCTTGTCGATTCTGAGGGAGACCTGGGGAGATCCGGCGACAAGCCGCCGCATACGGGACACCGAATCAACACTCTGAATGGGAACCAGATCAGACTCGGATTTAAATGAATGTGCATCCTGATTTGGGCTCCATCACCGACAACCTTTCACCTTTCTGTAACTCCAAGAATGCCACCTGTTCTTCTCTCTGACACTGTCATTTTGCCGAGCAGGAGTCTTACCGCCAGATCATGAAGATGCGGCCGAAGGATCTGAAGAAGCGGCTGATGGTGAAGTTCCGGGGAGAAGAAGGTTTGGATTATGGCGGAGTGGCGAGGTGAGGAGCTGGGGTGGCCCCACTTGCTACTGCGCTGGGCTCTGGGCCGCCGGGACGGGAGGTTTTTGAGGGCACTTGTCCTGGGGCAGTCAGGACCCCCGCATGGCCTTCAGTGCTCCTGGGAACGAGGCTGTGTCACATCCACCAGAAGGCACATCTCCTTCACCCTGAATTTACTTCTTGGAAAGATAGGTTTCAGCTTTTCTACCATCCTCCCCATCCCCCACTTCATCTGGCAGCTCTGAACCTGAAACACGAGGGACCTGCTCCTGAAATCAGTCTGGGAGTGAAGCAGCCTTGCTTTTCCCAGGAGAGGACTTCCGGGGCACTGGTGTCAAAGGAATTTTGCAAAGTGACTCGTTGGTCAAAATCATTCATGCAAATGATCTTAAAAATAGAAGAATGAAAAACTGTTATTTCCCATCTTACCTCTTTACACCTTTGAGACAACTGCCTTTTTTGCTCTTTTAACTCTCTCTTCTAATAGGTAACGTTATGTCACTAAATTGGCCAAGTTCAGACATTATGCGTTGACTTCAGGATGTATGGTCATAGACACAGACTTGGGTAATGCTTGTGGTGAGGATCTAATTTAATACTCTCACTTCCTAGTTTGGTGCTGTCGCCATTTGTAGATCTTCTTTCATTGTCTTTGTAACTACATACTGTGTTTTCACCATTATTTTTGGTTTGTCAACTAGAGACATGATCTCTTGACCCTCTTTTTCATAAGCAAAAAGGACATAAATCCTCCTGACTTCCCCTTCAGGAATCCTTCCCCCTTTGCCTCCTACATCCTGGCATCTGGCATACTTTTGCATCATCAAGGTTGAAGGTTCGTAGTCTGTTCTGTAGCCTGTGCTTGTCTACCTATTATTTTTAAGAGTTGAAAATCAGTACATTGTTTATATTATCGTGACCATGTAAATATCATTCACTGAGGTGTTAAGTGGTATTCTAGAGTTTATTTTAGCCTTTTGAACAAATTTTAATTTTTCCAAGAATTTCTTCGTATTTGTCTTTAAAAAAAAAACAACAACCAGGCTTTGTCTTTATTGCCCCGTTAAGCTTCATCTTTTGCCACCCCCCCCCCTTGCCCCCTTCTTCCATGTGTCTCCCTTGTGGAGACTGTCCAGTCCTGACTGGTGGTTCTCTGGGCCTTCTGCACCATCATCGTCATGGGCCTTTGCTGCTTTCCTAGGTCAGAGCATTGATTTGTGGATCCCACAGCTTCCTCTTCCTTGGTTTACTCCCTCATGTTACTGGAGTATATCCTGAAGTAGCTTTCTTAGAAAGGGCCTGTGGGAGGTGAATCTTCCAAGGTCTTGTGGAAAATATCTGTTAATTTGCACTTTAATAGTTCGCTTTTTTTATAGACTTCTAGGGAGAAAGTAATTTTCTTTTTTTTTTTTAAAGATTTTATTTATTTATTTGACAGAGAGACAGCGAGAGAGGGAACACAAGCAGCGGGGAGTGGGAGAGGGAGAAACAGGTGTCCCGCTGAGCAGGGAGCCTGATGCAGGGCTCGATCCCAGGACCCTGGGATCGTGACCTGAGCCAAAGGCAGACGCTTAACGACTGAGCCACCCAGGCGCCCCAAGAAAGTAATTTTCATTCAGACCTTTGAAAACATTGCTGTCCTGTCTTCCAGCACCCAGTGTCACTGAGCGGGTGGTCTGATGACAATCTGATTTTAGTCCTTCCTTCACCAGGAGTAATTTAGCCCCATCCAGGACCACCCATCATCCAGAGTCTACTGCCTTTTTTCTATTTTTCTCCCCCCTTCCCTTCCTTACTTCCTGCTGACATGTAATCCACCACCATCATCACTGCCTTGCTCCTCTTTCCATTTGTTGCACTTGTCCAGCAAAACCTCCAACAGTCCCATCCTGGGGCTGCCGGGCCTCGGCTGAGCAGCGGCGGGTAGCTGGAGGAAGATGCCCGCCACACTGCTGGCCTCTGTCCCCCTTAGGGACGCCAGCCTCCGGGAGGGCTCAGCGGCCTCTGCAGCCGTGCCGTGCTTCTCTCGATGCTTCTCTCGCCTCCCGCCTGTGCGCGTCCTCAGACCTCTCCCTCGCTCCCGCCCACCTTCGCTCTCAGCTGCTGACTCTGCTTCACTTTGACTGAGGACACAGAAGCAAAGTAGAGAGTATTTCCTCACTGCCACCAAATATCCAGTCTGCCAGCATCTAGACCCAGGGGGCCCCATATGCCCTGCGTGGCCCTCAATGGCCCAGGTGTGTTCCCATAGAAGAGCGGCCCTGCCCCTCGCACAACGCGGCCAGGTCCTCATGCTCCTACTGTTGTTCACATCTGTCTCATTTCCTCAGAATGTTCCTTTCTCTCGGGTCAGTCTCATCGCCGTACGCGTGCGCTACCACTACTCCCTTCTTAAATAAACATGCCCCCCAGACCTTCGCTGGACGCTGTATCCCCTCCCTGTGTACGCTTTAAGGAGGCCCTAAAGGCAAATAGAGCAAAGTAAAAAGAAAAGCAATGAGAAATTCCAAGGCAAACACAAATTTGTTAAAAACTACTCCCTCGGTCACTGACCTGTTTCTCTGTTCTCCTTGGAGCAGAATCCCTCGCGAGAGCTGTGCACATCCCCAGCCCTGCTTCCACATCCCTCGCTTCCTCTCCACACCCCCTCCCCCGCTGTCCTCAGCAAACGTTTCTGCCCTCTGAAGCTCCCTGGTCGGGGATCCCCCCCCGCCCCCCCCCCCCCCCACCCCACGATGACTCTGTGGCCTTCATCTGTCCTGCTCTGTCAGCAGCACCTGACATCGTTGGTCACTCCCTATTCTCGAAGCACTTTTTCCACTCGATTCTGGGACACCACCCTCTCTCTGTTTGCCTCCTGCCAGTCCCCTGTGCGGGTGCTCCTCACCCCGGAGCATCAGCAGCCCCTGGCTCAGTCCCGGGGTCGCCTGAGTGCGCCCTGGGTTCCGTCTCTGAGCCTGGACCCCGCCCCTCGCCCCCCTCAACCCCGCACCTGTTTGTCCTGGGCTCTTCTTAGGGATTTGTAAAGCCTCCTAAACCTAATGGTCCCGAATCTCTTATGGCCCCTCATACTAGCTTCTTGTTTCTCCTTCCTCGGTGCCCAGCCCGCCCTCACGCCCTCCCTTGTCACCTGCCAGAGCTCCACCCGTGGCCCTCGGCAGAGAGCCCTGTCCAGATCACCTGTGGCCCCTCTGCCCCCCGCCCGCCCCCCGCTGCCCCTCACTGCCCTGCACAGGCCGCCGCCAGCTTTCTGGAGACTCTGCCGGTCCTCCCCCGGCCCCAGGCTCCCAGCTAACACCCCACAGGTCGCCCCCAGGCCTGGCCCATGGCCTCTGCCCTCCGGCCGCTGCTCTCTCGCGGCGGCCTCCCTCGGCCCTTTGCCTTCGTGTCCCCTCGGCCTAGAGTGTCCCGAGATTGTCATGTAGCCTATTCCTTCTGTCCTCTGGGGTCTGCTCACACGGTCCCTCCCTGCCCCCGAGCTCCCCGCCTTCCCCCGGGGCCGCGGCCGGCATGGCCCGTGCGCCCGGGAGTGCTCCTGACCCCGCCGGGTCCCCAGGTCCCAGAAGAGCCCCCCCCGACAGGGGTCCGGGGTCCGCCGAAGCAGCGGCCTCTTCCTGCTCACGGGACCTCCTGTCTTCCGCTTCCCTGCTTTGCTCTTGCTGAAGGGCCTGTTACCCCGACCTGGACTCCCTGGACGGACCCTTCCGGTCCCTCCTCTTTTCATTTCCCGTCTTGGCTTGTTTTCCCCCTGCTTCTGGGAGATTCCGACTTCCAGTGCTGTTTTCTTCCAGCCTGTTTTCTTAACGTGAGCAGAAGCGGTGGCTCTGAGCAGTCTAGTTTATTTTCACTTGCTCATCCCCGAGTTGTTGTTTTATTGCAGTATACTTGACATACAGTGTGACGTTAGTTTCAGGTGTGCAACGCAGGGTTTCCTAAATGCTCTGCTCCCAGGTGTGGCCGCCACCTGTCACCGTCCAGCGAGCGCTGCCGCCCGGCCGCTGACCGTGACCCTATGCTGTACCCTTTCTCCCCGTGATTCTGCCTCGTTCCCGCACCTCCCACCCCCCTTCACCCATTTCGTGACCCCCCCCCCCCAGCCCCCTTACCTCCGGCAACCATCCGTTCTCTGTCTTTACGGGTCTGTTTCTGCTTTGTTCCTTTGCTTTGTTGTATTTTTTAGATTCCACATGTAAGTGAAATCATATGGTATTTGTGTTTCTCTATCTGACTTAGTTCACTCAGCATCATACCCTCTGGGTCCATCCATGTGGTCACGAATGGCAAGCTCTCATCATCTTTTATGATTCACATTCCCTGGTGTGTGTACATCCCATCCTTACCCGTTCGTCTGTCCGTGGACACTGAAGTTGCTTCCATATCTTGGCTGTTGTAAATAATGCTGCAGTAAGCACAGGAGCGCTTACGACTTTTTGAATTAGTGTCTCCATTTTCTTTGGGTAAATACCCAGTAGTGGAATTACTGGATTACATGATATTTCTATTTTTAATTCTTGGAGGAACCTCCATACTGTTGTCCACAGTGGTCGCATTGCTCCAGCACTTTTTTATCTCTTTATGTTATCATAACGTACTCATTTATTGATTCCATGGTAACAAAATATAAAATGAGAAAAATTATCACCTATGATGGAGTCTTCACATGACTGAATGTTCTTCAAGAACACCCCTATAATTTGTGTGCTCTTGTAAGAATTGTGTCTATTCATTAACCATTAAATGTCAAGACTCCACCATGTACAAGGCACTAGGGATACAATAATAAACAAAGTTAACGTGTTCTCTGGCCCCTTCACCCCTCCAAAGTCCCCATCCAAAGGTGTTCTCAGTCTCATGAGGTACAGACATTAATGAAAGAATTACACAAGTAATTCTAAAACCCCAGCTCTGGTAGAGGCTACCAAGGAGGTGCCCGTGTCTTGGGAAGTCAGGGGGACAGAACAGTGTCACGTGCTCTCCATTTAGGGGCAAATTCTCAGCCCTACAGCAGCTACCCCAAGAAAAATTATGTTCTGACAAGCATTATAAGTGGCCCAATTATAATTGGTTTCTGGGTAGAGCTGGGATTTTTTTCAGCAGCCAAACGAAAAGAATTAAAAAGCAAGAAGTCACGATCTGCCCTTTGGCCCTGGATAGAATCATGCCTCCACCTTTTGCCCACTGCCTGTCTCTGCCCTCCTCCCGCCCTCCTGCCAAGTCCACCAGGGATAAAGGGTGCAGATAGGCATGCGTTTGCCTAGCAGTGAGCTCACATCAGCACCAGCTGTCCATGGGACACATTTTTCCTTTCACGACTAGCCCAAGGTTCTTCCTTGAAATTCTCAATCTTGATGCTAGCAACCATCTTTCTTTCGGCAAACGTAACGTCTGTTGGCCCTTGATAACACAAATTCTGTCCTGGGCAAGAGGATTAGGTTTTCTGTCCCCCTTTGTAGCTGAGAATCTTCCTAGTTATATATTCATATTTGCCTCAACAGTTCAAGTCAGACCACTTGCATTTTCTCTTGTATGCTATTTCCTTTATAGTCTGAGAAATTCAGTATCCTGAACTGTTCCAACCTACTGTCGTTCCTTTGCATGGCTGGTATTACATATTCCGGCACGCATGTGAATAGCTTGGTTTCGTGTGGTAGGAGTTCTGTTCCTTCCGCATAACCCGTTTTTTATCAAGTCTTCCACGTGGAGAGGTCTTTGGGGAGCTCCCTTGGTTGATGTGGTGCTCTAGTGGAAAGAGCTGTGACTGCTGGCTTTCCTGCCTCCAGCTGGGTCTTGCATTGTTTCACCCCTCAGATCCTTCCTCACGTCTACAGGGGATCAGACCTATCTCGGAGAGCTATGGAGAAATTTAAATACCATGTGTGTGTGCCTGCATTCATTATCTGGTCGATGAGAATCAGTCTACACTCACTTCCCCAGTGTTTGGTTCTGAACCATTTCCTGTATTGTTAAAAAACCATTTTGCCTGTATAGTTAGCTCTCCCCTTACCACTTCCTTAACATACCCAATATGCCTCCCTACCTCGTGCGTGACGCGGTCAGAATGTTTGCTTGTGTTTTAATCATTTCCTGTCTAGACAGTTGCAGGTCCTTGGCTTTTGAAAATGACTCTTCTCAAACGCAAACTCTAAAACTTGGGGATGAATCCAGGTCTTACAGTTGGGGAATTCTGCCTTTTTAGTAAAGAATTTTGTAACATTTGGAGTCTCATTGCTTCCAGCACTTCCTTTCTGTTTTGAGTTTGATACATAATTTTGTTGTGGTCTGATCTTTTTTTGTGTATTCTCACAGTGTTCTTGGATTATTTGCACGTGTGCTTATCCTTTCATAATGTTTCTCAATTCTCTGCCTTTTCTATTTGACAGAGTAAGGAATTCCAGAATAGAACTTGGGGCTGTTTATCTTAATGAAATTTATCCATTTGAAAGGAATTTTGAATAGAAAGAAGAAAAGAGTCTTTGTTAAAAGTGCCACAGGTGCTTCTGTATGGTCTTCCCCACATTTTCCCCACATTCCTGCAGATTCTATTGAGAATGCTTGTTTTGTTTGATGGTTTCTGATTTGGGGCTTTTTTTTTATAATGATTGGAATATACAGGACTTCTGAAAATAATTTATTCTTAGATCTCCCATCCAGATTTTAGAACCATTAGAATTAAAGTGTTAAGCTTGTTTTTTAAATTATAAAAGCAATAAATGTTGGGGTGCCTGGGGGGCTCAGTCGGTTGAGCGTCTGACTCCTGATTTGGGCCCAGGTCACAGTCTCAGGGTGGTGAGATCGAGTCCCACGTTGGGCTGTCTGCTGGGCGTGGAGCCTGCTTAGGACTCTCTCTCCCCCTCTCCCTCTGCCCCTTCCCTGCTTCTGTGCTCTCTCTCAAGAAAAAAAAAGCAGTAAATGTTTATGGCAAAAGATAAGAATTCGACAAGATAGGAGATTATGAAGGGCAAAAGTCATTCTTAATCCATCTTCCCACAAATATCTTCTCCTCACGTGTTGATAACACGTTGCAATTGGAAATTTAAAAACTTTCTAGAAAGAAGCAAAAGAAAACTGCAAATGCCCCGGAATGCTAATTATCGTTAATTACTGTCAGTGTGTCCTGTACATCCTCCTCCACTTTCTTGCGTAGATATCCTTCCTGTTTTGTGTATATGTGCGCGCACACGCACTCTTTCTAAAATAAAAGTAGGATCTCTTGTACTTTTGTCCGTTATTACCGCATCATGAACATCATCACCTGAGATGTGGACCTTTGCACAGTAGCAGAGAACATCTTTAGCTGAGGTGACACGGTAACTGTCGAGAACACTGCCCTTGGGAGGCGGTCCTGACTCTAGGCCACCGTGGGTCTTCCTCAGCTTCAGAGCTGTGGGGGATCTGGGCCAGAAAAGCCATCTCTCATTCGACCAGAAGCAAGTTGTTACTTCCCAGTCTGTGCAAGTCACCTTCTCTCAGAGCAGGGTATCCTGCCGGTGGGGCCTTCCAGGGCTCAGGGGATCAGTCCTTTTGGTAAGACAGAAGACCGGACACTTCCGCACGTATAAAATGACTTTCATTGTTTTTTTTTCCTAGGGAGTGGCTTTATTTATTGTGCCATGAAATGTTGAATCCGTACTATGGACTCTTCCAGTATTCTACGGACAACATTTACATGTTGCAGATCAACCCAGACTCTTCAATCAACCCCGTAAGTATTCACGAGTAAAGGGGGAGCAAATAGGAACATTTTTTAAAATGGATTTTCAGGTTTGGTCTCTATCCTTGGTTTACTCATTGTAGACTTAAGAGTCTCTGGTAAATAGACACTGAGAAGGAGAGTGGGAACTGGATTAATGTGGATGATTTCTCTCCCGTGTGTTCTGTGCCTGGGATCACTGGGTATGTTATTTTCAAAGACAACAAGAGTGAAACCGAGCTGCTTCGAATACTCACAAGCCCTTTGTTGCCATTTGGGGGAACCGAGGTATGAGGACTGTATTTGTGGGCCGTGTCATTCTGAGACGTGGGCTATGACGTCCCTCCTCCTCCCAGTCAGAAGTGGAATTTTCCATGATTGGCCTTTTTGGCCACGAGTGCTCGTGGAGGACTGTCCCCGTGGGGTTGTGTCCCGTGGTCACCGCTGCCGGGCCCATGGCCTCTGAGGCAAAGTCTGGGACCAGCTGTCCTCTACAAGCATTCAGATGTGACAGAGCAGAGTCTTTTACCAAGATGGCAGTGAGGTTTTGATGAATTCTGATTCTAATTCCGACTGAAAGCAGAGGTGTGTGTTTCCCCGTTAAAAACCAGAACAGCTCTGGTTTTTCTGCTTCATGTGCAGAGACTTTTCCTTTATGTTCCTTTTTTGTTTTTTCTTCCTTCTTTGGGTTTTTTCTCTTCCGCTTTCCCCAGGGACTCGGGAGGGATGGTAGAAGGCGGGGAGTTGCCCTCTGCTCTCCTTCTCGGTAACGCAGTGCACTCGGGCGCCCTGCGCTTAGAAGGGCCTCTGCTTGGTTTGAGTCTGCGGCTGCCCTTTGAATTCGTAATTTTTGAGTAAGGGGTGTTCTGCATTTTCCTTTTACACTGAGTGCCACAAATGATGTAGCAATCCCGAGGAGGTGTTTGCACTCGGGGCCTATCAAATACTCAGATGACCTATAAAGACGTGCTCTGGGTTTTGACTACCTGACCAGCCTTCTTTCCTCCATCTGTGAGCACAACCTGTGAGTAACCAACCGAGTCAGATGGGACAGTTCGTTCTCCCGAGAAGCTTGGAGAAAGCACAAAGGTATCTACTTCGGCTCGGCCTTTTCCTACTGAATTCGTGTTCTCTGGTGCCCCCTACAGGACCATCTGTCTTATTTCCATTTTGTGGGCCGGATCATGGGTCTCGCCGTGTTCCACGGCCACTACATAAATGGGGGCTTCACGGTTCCCTTCTATAAGCAGCTACTGGGAAAACCCATCCAGCTCTCGGATTTGGAGTCGGTGGACCCAGAGTTACATAAGAGCTTAGTATGGATTCTGTAAGTACAGCCTCACTGGTCAGTGAATGCATTGCCACTGTCTCGTCCGCCGGATAGAATTGTTCTGTATGCGTGTGTGTGTGTGCGCATGTGAATGTTTTTGAGGGGTGGGTGTGAAGTTGGAGAAGAGAAATAAAGAAAATGCTGTTTTACAACCAGAAACGTAAAAGTAGATTGAGTAAGAAATACTCAGTTGACTTAATGTTCTTCATGATGTTTGGCCAGTTTCACTTCATAGACTGATTTCTTTTGTTGTCCCCTCAAATTATTAAGGAAGGATCACAAGTGTTAGTCCCCTGAGCCTCATAGGTGGGTGGGTGGTTTGCTTTTGACTCTCTGGGGGGGGGGGGGTCTCCAGTTAATCTCTGGAGGGAAAGTATCAAAAACAAAATTAGTATCGAAGTACCTTATGTCAAAACATTTGATACAAGAAGAGGATCAGGAAAAATTCTAGTCACCTTTGTTTTAGAATTCTCCTAAAACGCTCTTGAATGCAGCTGGCCCCCTTCCACGGTGACCGTGGGTGCTGCTGCAGGTCCTTGTCAGTGAGCTGATGCCACGGGAGCGAGAGACCCAGGTTCTGGCAGAGGGAGGACGTGCCGAGGACCTGAACTGAGTTGCGTCCTGCGCTCTGTTGGCCCGTGGCCCCTGCTGGGAACAGGCAGTCTGCGGGGGGTAGGGCCTCCAGCCCGTACGTAGGAGATCTTTCACTCTGTGTTTCAAGAAGTGCGGCAGGCGGAGGAGTCTGTTTGAACTCTCAAGGGCTACTCTGTGTGAATGGCTGCCTTACAAGGGGGGACCGTATCGTCTAGGTGTGTCTCCCTGCAGGTTGCTTTTCCTTTGACTCAGTTGACTCTTCATGAATCCCTCCCTCTGTTCAGAGACTCAGTTGACAAAGCAATCAGGTCACCGTGTCTTGTAAGATCACAGAATGATAGAGCTACCATCACCATCCTGCGAAGGGGGAAGCTGAGAGTCAAGGGCACATCTGGATGTGGAGCTGGGGTCCCCCGCCTCCTCCCAGGGCCTGCCCCCCTGCCCAGGCACAGGCTCTGTGTCTGCCCGAGGCTCCTCTCTCCTTCCTCCTGCAGCTCCGGGGTGTCAGTCAGTAAATGCCATCTGTCTGTGCCCCGGATTGTTCCCGCTCCTGTTCTCTTCCCTGCTGTATAAAAGCGGCAAAGATCTGACATCCGTCTTCTGTCCGAACTTTGACAGAGAGAACGATATCACCCCTGTGCTGGACCACACTTTCTGTGTGGAACACAATGCTTTCGGGAGGATTCTTCAGCACGAACTGAAACCCAATGGCCGAAACGTTCCTGTCACAGAGGAGAACAAGAAAGAATATGTCCGGTAATGTTTCAGGGAACCTTGGTGGCCGCTGGTGGGGCCTCCGGGTGCCCGGGACCGTCTTGGGCATGGCTGGGTCCGCATTTAGATGGTCAAGGCTCCTTCACTGTTAGAGGCTTCCCTGCCCCCGCCAGCATGTGTGGCCAGAATCACATAACTGAACTGTCGGGTTCAGCAGTGGGAGCTCTGCATGGAGGAGGCCCGATGCCACCAGGCTTGACCTGTTGAAGGGACAGTAATGACCCCCGAGCCCAAGTGGCGGAATGGATTGCCAAGTGGCCTCCTGATTCTGGGTGTGAAGGTGGTGAGCGCAGGAGAGAATGGAGCCTAGAAGTTTCCTTGAGCTCAGTCTCAAGGAAGTCTCCTCCATTGTGGTCCCACCTCTGACGGCAAAGAAATGACATGTCACTTACACTGGAAATCTGGAAGCATATGGGCGCGTTGGAGTGCTTGGGCGGCCAGACTGGTGTGTGGCTCTCACGGCATCCCCATATCTTATTTTTAAATCTACTTTTTTTT
>NW_027397132.1:555680-597056 GCF_003265705.2 Callorhinus ursinus
GGCTCTCACGGCATCCCCATATCTTATTTTTAAATCTACTTTTTTTTAAAAGAATTTTATTTATTTATTTGACAGAGACACAGTGAGAGAGGGAACACAAGCAGGGGGAGTGGGAGAGGGAGAAGCAGGCTTCCCGCTGAGCAGGGAGCCCGATGTGGGGCTCGATCCCAGGACCCTGGGACCATGACCTGAGCCAAAGGCAGACGCTTAGCGACTGAGCCACCCAGGTGCCCCTAAGTCTACTTTTTAAAATGATGGCACTTGCTGTAACAGGTCAGGTCAGTTCCTAGTCCTGTTTTTAGTAAAGCATCAGAATGTGTCAAGGCCTGTGCTGACTTATTTTTAACCCGATCTTAACAGCTGCTGGGGGTTTCATTCCCCCCCATCGGCCCCACCCCCACCCCGGGAGGCCTAGCAGCAGGGCGTTAGGTTCAGCAGATGATGGCAGAACCCACTACGGAGGAAAAATTGTTCTTGTGAACCGTTTGCATTGCCTCCAACTTGTGAATTTGTCCTTCAGGTTGTATGTAAACTGGAGGTTCATGAGAGGGATCGAAGCCCAGTTCTTAGCTCTTCAGAAAGGGTTTAATGAACTCATTCCTCAACACTTGCTGAAGCCTTTTGACCAGAAGGAACTAGAGGTACGTGCTCACTGGGCCGAGCCAAGTCCGCGTTCAAGGTTGTGAAAATGGTCAGTGTTTTCTTGTTTTACACATGGCAGCAGAGTGAGGCTCACCTGTTCCCCAGCAAGGCCAGGGGTTTTGGGGGTTCCAGGATACCAGGGCTAGAGTGAGCGGGGCGTGGAGGGCATCTGAGCCTGTTTAGGATCAGGCCAGGTGTCTCTCTGCTTGGCGGCAGCCAGCCCAGATCCTTCTCTGGACATTGTGCAGGGTGTTCTGTGGCTTATCCTATTTTTCAGAATCTCTAGCAGTGGAGGTTCCTAACCCCCTCCTGTGTACTCACCTTGGATCGAGGAAATTATCTCGTGTATAACCAGATTCTCCCAGCATGTCAGCTTTCTGTTTTTGTTCTGGCTATTATTAGCCTTGGAACAAAGTATTATTGTCTCCTGTAATCACACTTCATCTGCTTGAACATAGCGGTTCATTCATCTCTTACCCACCTCCGATGCCAAATGGCTCAGGGCTGTGAAATCCTTCTGTCTTTCTGTCCCCGGCGAGGCGCCTCCCACCGCGGGCAGACACGTGCACACGACTCCAGCCACGGTCCCTCCGCTCAGCCTTTGAGCTCTGCCTTCGAGCTCTGCCTGTCCCAGCCCCCAAAGTCCCTGGGATGTGGCCCCATTTTACAGTCCGCCCCTTCGGTCTTGCCAGTTGGTTCTTTCGTACCGACTCCTTGCGCAACACTGCGAACGCAGACGTGGTTGTAAGAAAACCCCCAGGCTGGGGGTCGGAAAGCAGCCTGGGGTGGCAGCATCAGGCACACTGCTGATCTCCCTGCTTGTCCAAGTCTGGGGCTTGTTTGTTCAGACACAATAAGTTCCCTCCTCTCATGTCCTGGGAACTGGGGGGGGGGGAGAGTGTCTTGACCCTGGTTCATATGTTTGAGGACTAACTTGCTGCCGAACGCCTTCCCAGCTGATCATCGGTGGCCTGGATAAAATCGACGTGAGCGACTGGAAGTCCAACACGCGGCTGAAGCACTGCGTGGCCGACAGCAACATCGTCCGGTGGTTCTGGCAGGCTGTGGAGACCTTCGACGAGGAGAGGAGGGCCAGGCTCCTGCAGTTCGTGACCGGGTCCACTCGGGTCCCTCTCCAAGGCTTCAAGGCTTTGCAAGGTGACTGACCTGGAGGCGGGGCTCCTGGCCCCACGCATCTCCCCTAGGCACGTTCCTCTGGCAAGGCTTTGGGGAAAGAAATCAGAGTTTTTAAATGCACCGTGGATTCGTTTCTGAGTCTTCTGATAGCAGCTCTCTCACTGCAGTCCTGAGTGTGAGGGAGAGAGGCCTGGCCTGGGCATCAGGAGATGGAGTCTCTGGCTACCGTGTTGGTCATTAGTGCCAGGGGTCCTCCCTGGGCCTCAGTTTCGTCCTCTGTGCACATGCACTGCCTGATGGGCTCCACCGATGGGTATGCATCCTGTCTCTCGTCCCTTCTGACTGTGATAAAAAAAAAAAAAAAGTGATATCCAGATTTTTGATAACCCTGAGAGCCAGAAGGAAAAAGTTGAATAATAGTATATTAAGACCTAGTAAATGAAATTTTGTGTATTAACAGTGATAGCAGATATATTTCACATGGGGAATGTTCCCGGTAGACTTTTCCATATTTCGAGGACTGCTCGGGGTGACAGAGGTTCCTTCCATCCCCTGGGCTCTCGTCCCAGGTGTCTGTGTCTTTTCTCTTCCCCTCCTACTTCTGCCTGCGGAGATTTCGTGGCCCTCTATCTTGCTTTTTGTTATAACTCTGCTGCCTCCGCCAGGAGTGGGCCTGCTTGCTGAAAATTTGTTAAAAACACAACAACCAAAAACACATCGCTGGTAGTTTAAGGATTTTTCCCCTTCAGATACCCCCACTTGAGTGGGGAGGAGACAGGAGGAGCGTCCTCACCAGTCCTCGCTCTGCCCCTGTGGTTTTCTAGAACGTCTGGTATAGGTCCCTGGATGGCCACTGTCAGCATATGCGAAGCCAGGTGGAGGCTCATGCTACTTCGTGAAGTGTGCATGTGACCCTCTGGCAGGACGGACCGCCTGGGCACGGGGCCGAGGGTGTGCTTGGCGGTGGGGCCCGGGCCCTGCCTCTGACGTGCATTAACTAGAATGTTTTCTCGTAAGGTTCTACAGGCGCGGCAGGGCCCCGGCTCTTCACCATCCACCTGATCGACGCCAACACAGACAACCTTCCGAAGGCCCACACCTGGTAAGGCCCGTCCCCTGGGAGCCCGTCTCCACGGTGTGCCACCCTATGCATGACTTGTCTAAGCTCTTTTCTTCTGTGGAGCACTCTGCTCCCCTTATCAGCATCCCAGGACCCCTGGCGATGGCCCCGGTGTCAGATGGAACGAGCACTCGGCTGTGGGTCACAGGAGGGTTATCAGACGTCTCTGTTGTGAAACCACTTGTGTTGCGAGATGGGATTCATGTTGGCTGGCGCTCCAGCAACTCCAGTCTTATCTTCACTGGGTCTTGCACGTGTGTGCGTGAGCACACGTCCCTCTCAGGAAAACTAGTTTTTTAATTATTTTATTTTTTAGACAGCGCATGTGTGTGTACGCACAAATGGTGGGGAGGGGCAGAGGGAGAGGGAGAATCTTAAGCAGGCTCCACGCTCAGTGTGACATGGGGCTCAGTCTCATGACCCCGAGATCGTGGCCTGAGCTGAAATCAAGAGTTGGATGCTCAACCAACCAAGCCACCCAGGCACCCCAAAAACTGTAGTTTTTATTTATTGTATTTTAAAGACTTACTTAGAGCATGCGTGAGAGCAGGGGGAGGGACAGAGAAAGAGGGAGAGAGAAACCCAAGCAGGCTCTGCAGTGAGCTCAGAGGCAGACACGGGGCTTGATCCCATGACCCTGAGATCATGACCTGAGCCAAAACCAAGAGTCAGACGCTTAACCAACTGAGCCACCCCAGGTGCCCCAAAACTGTAGGTTTTAATCTGGAGTTACTAGTTCACTTCCTAAGACCCCATTTTCCTTCTTGGAACTTAGTCTATGATGATGCATCTTGTGTACTGAAAAATATTTCTTCCCTAAATTTTAAATAATAACCATAGCAGATTATTTGTGGTTTAAAAATCAAGTTATTTACATACACTTTGTCTCAGAAACCATGTATCGAAAAGACCAGCATGTCTAGTTCAGGAGAGCCAGGTTCTGGTCATCCAGATGCATCGGGGTGTAACAGAAGGTTCCTGAGTGGGAGCCCGGGGGTGTGGCTTCAAATGTTAGCACGGTCCCAAGGCCATGGGGAGGCTGCAGCGCCTCGCCCAGCATGGCCGTCACAGAAACCACGCCGTGTTGATGCTTGGCAGCTGCTTTCCTCCCCGTAAGACTCTGTCCTTTCATAGTTCAGTGTCTAGAGTAAAACAGATGTGAGAGGTGTCCTCTGATGCTAAAGCCTGCCCCGCCCCCCAAGAGTATCACACCATTCAGCCCAGTTCTTCCTTGAGAAAAACCATCCTTAATTGCTTAACCCCTTGTTAATTTAGTAACTCTATGGCCTCTCTGTCAGAATTCGTATTTTTTTGTTAGTAGAGAATATCCTTCCTAAAGGGTATTTTTTTTTTTTTAATACAACAGAAATGAATTTCCCCAGGGAAATGTTGATTCATTTCATCACTCATTTCATCTATTGATTTCATCTCAGTGTCAGGGATTTGATATTTTATTAAGTTTTGAGATACAGCTTGTTTTTGCAAGAAATAGTCCAGACTGCCCCGTTTGGTCTCAGATCAAGTCACGAGGATCAGCTAGACATGCCGTAAATTGTTCGTGGTGATCTGACTACCGGCCGGTCTGGATCACAGAGCTCTCTGCAAAGGTGGTATTCCTCGTACCGAGAAATAATTTCTTCCAAAGACAACAAACAAAACCAGCTGAGAGCTTTGTCCTCATATAACCAGGAAATAGTAATTAGTTTAATTTTGGTTTTCAAGATCTTGGGGTCCATGTTGCTGTGTGTTCGATGAAAAAAATCGCTGCTTTCAAAGCAGAAAAGGACTGGTTGGGGGGGGGGGGAGTAGAAAACTTGCCTCCACCTCTTTATCCCAACGAGGCGATGAGACGTTTCCCGTCTTGGCTCCGTCCTGCCTATCTACGTGCGCGTGCGCGCTCGCTCTCGCTCTCGCTCGCTCTCGCTCTCTGCTGGCTCGGGGCCACAAATGCACTGCTCCCGCCTGTCCTTGTCCTTGAAGCAGGTCCAACGTCCGGATCACCCCCAGCAGTGACTCTCTCGCTCTTTTGTCCTGTTCCAGCTTTAATCGGATTGACATTCCACCTTATGAATCGTATGAGAAGCTCTACGAGAAGCTGCTGACGGCCGTGGAGGAGACTTGTGGCTTTGCTGTGGAGTGAAGAGCAACCAAAGGCAACAGATTCTAGCTCATGACCACCAGACCAAAAGCAAGCTTTCTGTGTGCCTCCTACGCAGCTGGCTGAGGCCTGGGAACCCCAGATCATCGGAGGGAAAGAGTTGTCTCCCCTCCTTTTCGTTGGGGGAGCGAGGGGGGTGGGGGGACTTTGGTTGGTGGCTCCCACCCATACTTCCCTCCTCTATGACAGTACTCCCACCCCCTTCCATCACCCATCCAATAAAATGCAGCCAGGTTTAGCATTTGGCTTCGGTCACACAGGATATTCCGCTATGACTGGAACCCATATGGTGATCGGCTCACTGCCCTGTGGTCTTTATAGGAGGATCAGCCCAAAAGTTCTGGAACTGAGCTTGGCTTACTGAGGGTCCGTAACTGGTTGCTCTACTCGCTGTGTGTCAAAACGGTCCCAAGGCCCGTTTTCAAGTTCAGCAGCTCAAATTCCAATCGCATCCTAGCAGCCTGCTCCAGGCTGTAGCAGATGAATTTCTAACTGAAAAGTAACCATATTGTCTAGGGGAAGTCTGCCGCAGCGGGAAGCCTGCATCAAAAGCATGCTTCCCTTTTCCCAGGGTGTTTCAGGGTATCCTGGCTGAAAAATTTGTTCTGCATAGAAAAAACTGATCTTCCCTTTTAAGAGTCCCTTTTGCCACATTATCTAATTCAAGATATTTTTTCCAGTGAAAATACCACATAACAGAGCTTATAAAAGAACAGACCAAACCAGCCTCAGATCCACACAGCCAGTCCTGGGCTGGGGCTCTCGCACCACCTGTGTGTCGGCTGGGTCACTGAATACTAACAAAGTGTCGTGCGGAACTTGCTGAGAGCTGAACTAACAAAAAAAAAAACGCCTATTCTAGCTGCTGGCCTGGTGCAGACTCACCTCAAAGGGAGAGGGGGAGCGGATAACCTCATTGACTTAACCGCCCCCCACCCCCGTTACTGTTGAATGCAAACCTGACAGTGTGTGTGTGGGGGGGGGCGGGGACACAGTTCCACTCTGGCTCATACTGGTCATCTTCCGAGTGTCAGAGGGCGACACTAACAGTCACCGCTCGATTCACTTGCCCAAACGTCTTCACATGCTGAGCAAGGCCAAAGCCAGCCTGGACCCCCAGTTTCTAACACCACTTTCCAATTTGCACACGACATTCAAGCAGTATTTTAACAAGGTGGTTTGAGTGGAGATCAACTTCTGTGAAGGGCGGCAGCGGCAAACTGTCCTGTTTGGTTTTTGTTGTTGTTTTTATTTTGGGGGGCAAGTGTGGGGTAATTCCTTAGCAAGACACTTCACTGTTGAAACTTTGCTGTTGGTTTTGGAGTTAGGTGTTGGCATCCAGCTGTGGGTCGGAGAGGGGTTTGGAAGGAGCTTTTTGGACGACTCTCTTTTTGCTACTAACACCTTTGGACTGTGGTGGGTTTGGAGGCCTGCTTACCCTTCTCATCTTGCTGTGGTTCTTCGGTCGGCCCCGAAGCAGTCTGTGGCTTACGTGAGCAGCTCCGGGACGTCTTGGGAGACAGGACCCCCCCCCCCACCCCGCCCTTTGGAACAAGAGGTCTGCCTGGTTTGGTGGGCCATGGGTTGCTGGCTGGGGGTTCCAAGAGTTGCGAGAGAGCGCACTTCTGGGCTACGTACGGAGGTTCCAGGGTAGAGAGGATGTCCGGTGCGACTCGCTGCAGAAGGAAAATTAAATCCATCCAGGAAGTCCAGGCCAGATTGTGGGCTTGGTCTTTCAGAAGTTCTGCCTTGCCCCAGTTGGGCTTATCTTGTTTCTCGTTTACCATGATCCTTGTGAGGGCGTTCTAGAAGCTGGCTCCCCCTGACTCTCTAGTCCTCCCTCGTAATCTTCCTCTGGCAGAGTGAGGAAATGTCAGCTACAGACCTGCCCCCAGATCGGCCTCCTCTCGGAGGTGAACCTCAATAGTGTGAGGAGGAGACCTCCACGGGAGAGCTGAAAACACCTCCAGGCTGAGGTGGGAAGGAGCACTTATTCTTCTGTGGGGTTGGCCAAAATCTGCAAGAGTTAGTGAGGAGACGAGGGTCTAGCGGGAAGGTTGAGTTTGGCTCCGTTGAGACGATCTTCCTGCTGTTGGGAGAAACAGGGGAACAGTCCTTAGAAAGCGTACCTGCCGGCCCCGGGCTGCTCGCGTGTGTCCGGAGTCAGCTCCGCAAGTGCTTCCTGTCTTGTAAGGCCGCGGTCTCTGCTTTTCTTCTCACACTTGCAACGTGGGCCCCCTCACAGCTGTGTGTCACAGTGGAGCCTGAAAGAGCAGAACGTTCCAGAGCCCTGGCTGACTCTCACCAAATGGGCCTGTCAGTGGCGTTGCACTTCTAGAACCTTCACTATTGACAGTGGATTGGGCCACGCAAAGAGGAGTGTGGCCGACGGTTGGTAAAAGCTCCCGATCGCGCCACTTTGGGCCCGTGTGGACCCCGTTTCCCACGAGCTCTCGTTCGTCGCCCTCCGCGGTAGTCCCCGACCGCCCACCTGGCCCCCTCCCCTCCCCTCTTGGCCCAGAAGCTTCAGGGGCCCCACTTCCGGGCTTGCCCTCACCAGCGGTCATCAGCCGACCCTCAGGGATGTAGCAAACCACCACTCTGCCAATGCTGTAGGTAGGAAAAACACAGGGGCTGCTCGGGGGACAGGAAGGAGAGCTCCCTTCCGAGGGGAGTCTGCCCCCCGGCGGGTTGTGCTCCCTCAGCTTGCTCGGCCGCGTGGTCCCAATTCAGGGGAGGTGGTCCTCAAACCTGAGCTGCCGGGAATGGCCTTCCGCAGAGAAAACACCCCGCCCCCAGCCCCGTCCGCAGCCAGGTGTGGGCCGCACCGCAGCCTTCCCGAAACATAGTATGAATTTTTAAAATTTGTTTATTTTTGTTTCTCAACCACTTTATAATGTATTTTTTAATTTATTTTGTAATGTCTTGTTTTTAAGTATTGCTGCTATCCTTGTTACTCCTCCCACTGTTTTTATTCCTGATTTATTTTGTGAAAATTGTACACTAATGTTCTGTTTTATGTCAAAATCAGAAGTATTTAAAGAAATACTAGTTCTATTTAATGTGGTTATGGAACCAGCTGGAAACACACAACAAACAGTGATTGTACAGCAGGCTGGACCCGGGAGGTCAGGTTCATTTTGTTACATATGCAATAAACTCACGACTTTACATTTTTTTGGTGTGGAAATGAGACTTTTTTTTTTTTTTTTTAATCCCACAAAAAAAGAAAAGCCGTGGTTTGAAATACTGGCAAGGACCCTCTAAGGAAAAAGGACAAACTTTAGAATTGTAGAAGGGACTAATAAAAACATGGTAGTTGAAAGTGCTCTGTATCAAGCAAAAACTCGTGGGATTGAGAAAGTTTTCAATCTCTTATTTTTTCCTTCCTAATTTGGATGCTTTTTCTTTCTTTTTCTTGTATAATTGCTCCGGCTACGACCTTCAGTACTATGTTCAATATACGTAGTGAAGGGAGACATGCGGTCTCGTTCCTGATCTTAGAGGACAAACTGTCAGTCTTTCACCTTTGAGTATGATGTTAGTTGTGGGATATCTCATGTGTGCCTTGCACTGTGTTGAGGTATCTTCCTACTGTTGCTGGTTTGTTGAGTGTTTTTATCATGAAAAGGTACTGAATTTTGTCAAAATGATTTTGCTGTCAACTTATTTTCCCTTTCATTCTGTTAATATGGCGTATTACATCGATTGATTTTTATGTCCTGAGTGATCCTTGCATTTCGGGAATCCAGCTTTGTCGTGATGTGTATAATCCTTTTTCTTACTGTGGTATTGGGTTCAATTTGCTAATGTTTGTTGGAGGTTTTTGCATCAGTATTCCTGAGGGATGCTGACTGGTAGTTTTCTCGTAGTGTCTTTGTCTAGCTTTGGTATCAGGGTGGTGCTGGCCTAAGAATGAGTTAGGAAACATTCCTCCTTCTTTCTTCTGGAAGAGTCTGAGGAGGATTGATGTTAATTCTTTGAATGTTTGGTAGAATTCACTGATGAAGCCATTGGGTCCTGGGCTTTTCTTTGTTGGGAGGAATTTGATTCCTGATTCAATCTCCTTAGTAGTCATAGGTCCATCCAGACTTTGTTTCCTCATGATTCAGTCTTGGTAAGTTGTGTGTTTTAGAAATTTGTCCATTTCATCTAGGTTATCCATTTTGTTGGCATACAATTATTCATAGAACTCTTACAGTCCTCCTCATTTTTGTATACTTGCAGTAAGGTGCCTGGCGTGGGTGGTTGAGTCCTTGGCCTCCTTCCCCGCCACAGGCATTCAGCTAAAGGTTTGCCATTATGTTGAATTTTTTTTTTTTTTTTTGGAAGAACCAACTCTTGACTTCATTGGCTTTCTCTGTTGTTTTCTGTTCTCTGTTTCTCTCTGCTGTAATATTGTTTCCTTCCTAAGCTAGCTTTCAGCTTAGTTTTTTCTTCTTTTCCTAGTTCCTTAAGGTATAAAGTAGGTTTTTGGTTTCAGACCTTTCTTCTTTTTTAATGTAAGCTTCTATAGCACTGAGTTTCCTTCTCAGCACTGCTTTTCAGTTTCAACGTGCCCTGTTTTCATGGTCGTTTTTCTCAAGAAAGGTTCTAATTTCCCTTGTGATACATTGCTTAACTTCTACATAGTTATGCGTTCTCCCTTCTGTTACTGATTTCTAGCTTCATTCCATTGTGGGAAGAGCAAATATTTTGTATGCTTTCAGTCTTTTTAAATTTTTTGAGACTTGATTCATGGCTTTACAGAACGTGGTCTATTATGGAGAATGTTCTCTGGGCACCTGAGGAAAACGTCTACTCTGCTGCTGGCAGGGATGTTGTTTAGGTCCCAATGGTCTGTAGTGTTGTTCGAGCTCTCGCTTTCCCTACTGATCTCCTACCTGGTTGCTCTAGCTTACTGGGAGTGAGGTACTGAAGAATCTTATTATTGTAGAGCTGTCCGTTTTGCCCTTCAGTTTTTCAAGTGTTTGCTGTGGGTGTCTCTGGATTTATTTTTGTTAAATGTGTTGAGTTTCTTAAAATTGTATGTCCATTTCTTTACTCAAATTTGAGAGATCTTTGTCCATCACTTCCAAGTTCTCTGCCCCTTTCTCTTTCTCCATCTGGGGCCCCAATAATGCATATATTTGTTTGATGGTGTCCCATAAGTCCCTTAGGCCCACTCCACTTGTCAATGTTTTTCCTTTTGTTCCTCTGTTTGAAGACAGGTCATTTGAAATTCTTGAAAGTTCACAGATTCTTTTGACGGCTCAGGTCTGCTGTTAAAGCCCTTTATTGTATTTTTTAGCTCCAGAATTTGGTTCTTTTTAATCATCATACACGTACATGACTTTCTGATATTTTCATTTTGTTCATATATGTTTCTTGATTTCCTTTAGCTCTTTAAGCATATTTAATAGTTACTTTAAGTTTTTTTCCTAGGAAGTTTGATGCCTGTGTTTCTTTAGGGACGGTTTCTTTGGTTTCCGAAGGTATATTTTGTTCCTTTGGCTGTGCCCCGTGTTCCTGCCTCTGTGTATGCCTTGAGATCTTTTGTTGAAAACTCGTCATTTGAAAAAACAGCCATGTCTTCCCGTTCTTTGCAGGATGGCGGGAAGACCCTCACTAATTAGCAGGGTGTGTTCTAAGACTTGCGATCAACCCAGGCTGGTGGCTTACGTCTCAGGTCTTGTTTTGGACCGTGTCCGCCCTGGGCCTGTACCTCCCCGCAAGGCTCCTCTTCCTTTTCCCCATCCACACGGCTGCTTTTAGAAAGTCCCAATTTTCCAGAGTCTCCCTCCAGCTGCTTCTCGGGAGCTCAGATGTGTTACCGTATTCTTCTGCCCACAATATCTTGCCCCAGGCAGCCGCAGGTCTGCACTCCCCCTGCGGCTTTTACACATCGTGTTGCTTGCTGCTGCCTTCCGGGGCTCTGGCTAGGCTGCAGTCCCAACTCTGCCACCCTCCCCTGCCTGAGCTCCAGGCCAGGCGAGCAGAAACCAGTCCCTCCCGAGTCCACACAGCTCAGAACACTGCAGATGACTTCTGCCCCCTTCTTTCAACACAAGGGAGGAAATCAGGAATTGGGCTGGTTCCTCCCAACCACACACTGCTGTGCTAGGAAGGGTCGAGGCACAGGCAAGCAAAGCTGCCACAAAATTCCCTACCGTTTTTGACTGGCCTTTTCTTGATTGGGCGTTCACCTGGTTGCTGTAGATCTTTGATTTCCAGAGTCTGTAGTTGTTTTTATGTATGTATTTTCGGTGTTTCCATGGGGGTAGCACAGGCCTGGAGCTTCCTAGTTGGACATCTTCATTCTCTGCCTTTTGATTACAGAGTTTAATACACTCACCTTCAGTTACTTAGAAGAAGGGACTTGTCTCTTCCATTTTATTATTAGTTTTCTATGTGCCTTACAGCTTTTTCCCCCCCTCACTTCATTACTGCCTTTTGTACAAAGTTGATTTTTTTTTTATAGTGACATGTTTTGAATCTTTTCTCATTTCCTTTTGTATATATTCTATAGATGTTTTCTTTGTGGTTGCCACAGGGATTATACTTACCAACCTCACGTTACAACAACCTAAGTTATACCACTTTGAATAGCGTATACAGATCCCGCTCCTATACAACTCCATCTCCCCCATGTTGTTGTCACAACAAATTGCATCTTTATATATTGTGTGCCCAATAATGTAGGTTTTTATGTATTTGCCTTTTAAATCGTGTAGAAAATAAAAAGTAGACTTACAAACCAAACTTATAATAATACTAGCTTTTATAGCAGTCCGTGTATTTACTTTTACTGGAGATTTTGATTTCTGCTTACAGCTTTGCGTTACTGTCTAGCAAGCACCCTTTCATTTCAAAGGGAAGGCCTTCCTTTAGCATTTCTTGGAAAGCAATTCTGGTGGGAGCAAACTCCCTCCCTCTTGAAGAGGAATTTTGCTGGATGGAGAATTCTGACGGTTTCGTCAGTTTGTGTAAATCAACCCTCTGCTTTCTGACCTTCAAAATTTGATGAGAAATCTGGCCATCTTTTTGAGGATCCCTTAGGGTCCATGACAAGCCGCCTCTCTTGCTGCTTCCAAGATTCTTTGTCCTTCTGTGTCCTTGAGTTTATTCCATCTGGAGTTTGTCTAGCTTCTATGTGTAGATTCACATCTTTCATCAAATTGAGAAATTCTGGTCATTGTTTCTTCAAATATTCTGACTCCCCTCTCTCCCCTGTCTCTTCTCCTGGGATTCCCACAATGCTTGTCTGCTTAGTGGTGTCCCGTGGGACTCTTTGGTTATGTGCACTTTTCTTTTTTCTCAATTCCAATTGCCCGATCTTTAAGTTCATTGATTCTTCCTTCTCATTTAAATGTGCTAACTCGCCTAGGGAATTCTTCATTTTGGTATTGCACTTTTCGGCTCCAGAATTTTCTTTTGGTTCTTTTTTTATAATTCCCGTCTCTTTTGATAGTATGAAACATACTGTTGTCCTGTCTGGCCATGTCCTCCTCTAGCCCCTTGAGCAGCTTTCAGACCAGTAAAAAGTCTTTGGCCTAGTAAGTAAGTTTGCTGTCTGCTTCCTTCCTCAGTAATGATTTCTGTTGTTTCTTTGAATGGGTCCTACCTTTGCATGCCTTGTGACTTTGTGTTGAAAACTGGACATTTGAATTTTATAATGTAAATCTGGAAATGAGATTATCCTCTTTCCCCGCGGTGTTTTTTTCTTTTCCATTTTTGAAGGTATCGCTGATCAGCCTGAGGTGAAAGCTTGAGGTTTTCTCTGGTCTTTCTTGAACCTGTGTCTTTCCATGAAGTTGAGCGTGGCTTTCTAAATTTCCTGTTTACATGGTTGCTTTTTTCTTTTTCTTTCTTTTTGAAACAACTCCCATTTTTCATGGATCAGAACTACCACAACTTAAGTTGGTCATCATCTGCTCAGGGCCCCACAGGCTCCGATGTCTCAGTCATACTGCATCTGCATTCTCCTCCTGAGGCCCAGGCAGGGACGAATCCTCAGTCAAGCTCCTTGGGGTTGCTGGCAAAATTCTTGCCTGGTAGCTTTGTGACTGAGAGTCCTGGCTTCTTACTCGTTTTTGGCTACACACCAGGCTGAGACCATAGTTACTGTCCAAGCAGTTGCTTCTGAATGTCCTTTCCTTTAAATATTTGGTTCCCCAAATAGGAAACGGGAAAGAAATAACAAAACAACTAGGGCTATTCCTTTCAGGTCCTCTGAAAGCTACATCAGCCAGTGGGGGATACAGCAATGGCTGCCAACCTCTGTATCTGCACTTCTTTGATTAAAAGCAGCCTTCGGTGATCACAGCACAGAATCTCAGGGTTGGAGGACAGGGTCCTTATTGCCTCCCCTGACTCTGGCAAGTTGCACCAAGAACCCGGGCTGCCATGTACTCGGATGAGGGGATGGGCAGCCATTACCACACTAAATTCTGAAATAGACTGCAATTTACCAGCCGAGCTTTCCCCTGGGAGTTGCAAGCGTTCAAATGGACGCTGGAGTTCCAGAATTGTTGGAGTCTTTGTCTGAGTGGAGATGGATTCCTGGTGCTTCCGATTCTGCCAGCTTCCCTGACATCACTGGTCATATTTGCCCTTAACTCCCACCCATCAGTCACTGGGACACAGCGTGGCCGGGGGCTCAGCAGATACAGGCCATCCCGCACTCTGCTGTCTGTCTGTGAGGGAACCATGCTCCGGCTGGGAACGTCTGGCTCATCGGGGCTGCTTCTCTGTTCACAGTTACTGCTAAGTCATGGGGGCTTTAAACAATCTGTATATACCTCTGTCCTCACACCGGCCCTGCCTACTATCTCAACAACTTCCTAAGTCTGCTCTTTTGAGACTTTAGTTTGTTCCTTTACCCTCCCCTCAACCAAGTACAACACTGGCCTTCCCGCGGGCAGCCACACTGACCGCTCACTTACCTGACACAGAGACGGATCAGTACTCTACAGAAGGCCCTCAAGGGGCAAGATGGCATCATCGAGAGTCAGGATCTGGAGTTGAATCCTGGCTTTGTAACTTGCCCTTGAACATGTTACCTCCCCTGTGCCTCAGTTTACTCATTTGTAAAGTGGGAAAAACAGCATCTTCCTCCCAGGGGCATTGTACCGTTTAAATATGTCCCATGCGGACATGCAAGTGCGCCATCCTGATGGCTCACACCGTGCTGTTGTTAAGTTCACGGAAACCATGCTTTCCACACGAGGGTCTTACCTTTCTGCATCCTTGGCCACAGGGCGTTGGGCTGTTGCTGCTTCTCCCCAGCCAGCCAGGAGCTGTCCTGAGAAGCCGGGGCAGCCTCTCTGCCAGAAGACAGAAGTCCACTCCCAGGGAAGCGCAGGGCACTCGGGCGAAGGCGTGGGTGGGCACTTTGCAGAACCAGAGAACCAGAGTCTCCAACCACCTTCTGGGGCCCTGGTTGTGACCTCCTGGGAGACGGCAGGATATGGGGGGCTTGGGAGAGTCTTGAGTTTGAGTCCAGCTCCAATTCATAACCGTGACTTTGGGGGCGGCGTACTTAACTCTTGAGCCTCGGAGGCAGCAACACAGAAGATGCTCAAAAACGTGGATGGCAGAATCAGAGTGAGCCTGCGCCAGAACAGCCCTTCCAGCTGAGGACGATGATGTCCAGAAGGGGCCCGAAGGAGGAGTCTGGGCCACTGATACGCGTGGTCCCTTGGTCAGGCCGGTGGTGAGTGAGCGAATACAGATATAAAAATCAGCAAGTTGTTCGCTTATGAAGTAGAGGGGCAGCCTGACCTGCAGCCACAGCCCCGACAGGAGACCCCCGAGGGCCGTCTGCCCTCTTCCTCCCTGGCTCCGCACAAGGCCTGGGAACCCGGATCCAAACCGCCTCCTGCCCTGGACAGAGGGCCAGTGCTGGCTGACCGGGGAAGCCTCTGTGCCCGCAGATTATCTAGAAGTCTCTCCCTGCCTCCCCCCATTCTTGATACGAAGACTTTCGATTTCTGTACAGGGCCATGCAAGCTCCGCAGCCGTCACTCACCTGGCAGCTGCCACCCTGGGGTCCTCCTGCCCCGCCCCCTGCACCCCCTCGGCTGTCCGGCACCTGCTGTCCTCTGAGCGGAGACGGGGGTGGGGGGGGTGCCTGGATGGAGCGGTGGGCTAGACACAGGCCTGTGCAAGCGCCGCACCGGCCCCCTCTAACTGGGCTCCACCCCCCGGGTGCCCCCTTCCTTTCACTCACCACGGCATCCGCAGAGGGGCTGGTGAAAATGCCACCACAGGGCACCCGCTCCGTCCCCACAGGAGGTGGAGGGATGTGAGGCCAACTCCATCCCGCGTGGGGGCCGGCCTGTGATGGCCGGTCTCGCCTCTCGGCCCGGGGAGGCTCAGCTGACCCTCCGGGGACCTGCAGGGTCCTGCGGCCCGCGTGGAGCTGCCCCGGGAGCCGGCCGGGGGTCAGCCACCTGCGGGCCCGGGCCGCCCCCCCCCCCCCACCCCGGCCCCCAGGAGGTGCGCTCAGCTCCCCCCGGGATCCCCATTGTGATAGCAGCGTCCTGAGGGGCTTCCACCTCAAGCATTTCAGCGCTTGCAGGATGGGTTCGACATCCTTGCTCACAGCCAGACCGCGGATCCCTGAACCGCGGACACCGAACACGCCGTGGGCTTCTAGTGAGGTGATTCGGGTACCTTGGGTGGGACCCTCCAGAACCCCTCCCTCAGCCCTCCTGGCTATTCAAAGCCGGCCGGACCCAAGCCAGGAGGGGCCTGCGAGGAGGGACTTTTCTGAGCCCCGCAGAGTGGAGGCGGCCCCGGGCCGCAGAAGGATGCCGGGAAGGAAGAGCGGGCCACGGCTCGCCGCGTACCGGCCCCCACGGCTCACGGGCCATCAGGCAGGGCCGGGGAGCCTCAAGCTCCAGGACCCACCTCTGGCCCCAGGGGACCCCGTCGGTCATGGGACGGGATCCCTGCCCGGGGGGCAGGATGGGCGAGAGCACCTCTGACTGTCCTTGTGCCCTGGGTGCCCGGGGAGCACCCACCAAACCTGCCTGCTGATGGCTGTCGCGCTGTACGTCGTGCTGGTCGTGGGGCCGAGTGGTGACATTGCTGCAGGGGACCTGAGCTGGGGACCAGCCACACAGATTGCTGTGGGAGATGGTGACACTTAGGGTCAGACTTGATTGTTCATCATGGAAAAGCCTGCTTTTGGTGCGGACAAGACGAGGAGCCCTCCCGGAGGAAAGGCGGCACCTTGTGAGCAGCTTAGCTTCACACACAGTTTGGAGGCCTTGGAACGACACGAATGGGAGCCAGACTGGAAGAAAAATCAAGAAAAAGAAATCTGGAGGCCATTAGTAATGATCCGGAAAGCTCCCATGGGCTTCACGGCAAGAGTTTCACGAGTGAACAAGCGAAGAGAAATCTCACCGTGTGGAACAACGGAGCCAACAGCTGACGGACGCGAGCTCGGGCTGCAGAAGAGACCTCCAAACGCACCCGGCACCCAGGACCTGCCACCAAGTCGGCCTCCCCAAGCCGGCGGAGGAATGAAGGGAGGACTCCGACAGCCCCGGGAGATGCCCCGCGTCCGAATTCTCCTCTCCAGGGAAGCACAGGGCTGTTTCCAGAAGCAGGAGGAAGCCGGGGGAGAAAAGGCGGTCAGCGCACGGAACAGTGCAAAGCGACAGACCAGCCTGGAGGGCACGTGGGCTGGGGAGTCGGGGTCAGTCCCGCCGCAGGGACGCTGGCCGCCCCCCGCCGGTCCCGCAGCTCAGCCCCAGGACGGAGGACGTGGAGGGGGGGCCGTGGACTTGGGTGGGAAGGCTCCGTCAGGACGTGGAAAGCCCACAGAAGGCATGTCACAGGGAGTTTTGAAGACACTCACTGATGTGGCTCAGTTAGATACTTGAAAGAGTCTTGAGAAAAGACAAAACCAAATATGTGCTAGAACAGCAGGGAAAGAAATCAGTGCTCTTCACAGTCCCGTTTAAAATCCCCAGAGGAGGCTTCACTGCAGAGTAAAACAGCGATAGGTGCGTCCATCAAATTGTTATGTTGTACACCTTGAACTAATACAATGTCGTACGTCACTTGTAGCTCAATAAAACTGGAAAAAAAATAAAATTCATAAACTCCATAAAAAACTAAGTTTGGGGCACCTGGGTGGCTCCGGTGGTTAAGCATCTGACTCTTGATTTCGGCTCAGGTCACGATCTCGGGGTCGTGAGACTGAATCCCATGTCGGGCTCTGCGCTGAGCGTGGAGCCTGCTGGAGATTCTCTCTCCCTCTCCCTCTGCCCTTCACC
This sequence comes from Callorhinus ursinus, assembly GCF_003265705.2. NCBI lineage: Eukaryota > Metazoa > Chordata > Mammalia > Carnivora > Otariidae > Callorhinus > Callorhinus ursinus. The sequence continues at coordinate 573,010 of NW_027397132.1, forward strand.
CATTTTGCCCATCCCCCCACCCCCGGCGTTTGGAAAAAAGTATTTAAAATAGGCTTGGCATTTACCGGATGGGGTTGGTGTGTCTGACTCATTCTTGCAGCTCTGTAGGAATCAGGTTCTAATCCCTGAGTCAGAGAACTCCTTTGAGGAAAAAAAATCAACTTACATTAACTCATGATCACATGAAGAAAGCTTGTGCTGGGCACAGAACCTGGATGTTAAACATTTCCCATTTTCTTTTATGATTCTCTTAAAAAAAAAAAAAGTCACAGAGAGTGAAAGGTAGGAGTTCCGGCAGGAACTGCATAAAGATGAAGAAATGAATCTCTACTGACATTCAATCAAGAATTAATTCCCTGTGTAAAGAGAAAGGGGAATCTTTCTGAAGCAATTTAAAAAGTCAGACACATCTGTGAACAGCTGTAACCTGGACAAGAGACCAAAATTCTTCCAGAAACATCAGAAATCCTCAGTGGCCTTTCCCGAGGCCAGCTCATTTCCCATGAGGGAAATACAGTAATTTAGGAAAAGAAAATGCAAACTTAAGACAAAAGTTACTCACAAGGAATTAAAAGCTTAACGTAGGTCCCTAATATTTCGGGCGAAGCATCTGGCAGAGGCCCAAGAGGCCCAGCAGGGAATCCTCTAGAACCAGGCTCCTGAGGAAGAAGGAACGTGGAGCTGTGATGATACAGGGACCCAGGGTGCGACCGCGTCCCCCAGAGACTCAGGCCCTCTGGAGAAGGGACCCTCCACCGAGTGTGTCCATCGTCCTGACGGACGGGCAGACCCCGATGCTCGGACACTCACCTACCTGGAACCACGGGCCGAGGTGCTGGTCTTCGCCCTCGGCCTCAGGTGTTACCCAGGCCCAAGAGGTCCCAGGGACCGAGCCTAAGAGCACCTGTCCTTCCCTACATTCAGGAAAATGAGGATGCTGCCCTCCAGGACTTCTCTCCTCCAGTGGTCTTTGTTGGCCCAACACATACTCCACTGACAAGAGAAATGTCTGCACCAGGTGCTGGCTTCCACCTCCGTCCACACAGTCTGAGGTACGGATTTGCCTTCTGATGCGGCAGCTGGACAATCCAGAACCTTACCTAGATAGCTTTATCTCTGCACTAAAGTAACTTTGAGTTTTTTTCTCCTTTAGCTTTATTGCGTTTAGTTCAGAGATTATACAGTGGTTCAGATTAGAATCTTGATGAAATTATTCTTAATGATTAAATAACTGAAGAATATTTGAATGTGAATCTTATAACTTAAATGATTCCACTTCATTCTATTTGTGCGTAGTGTTAATACATAATTTTTGTTCTTACTAAGTCTGTTAAAATAATCCATTAGTAAGGCAATAATTTCTAAGACAATTTTGACAACTTTTCTCTTGGTTTTATTGCTGTTATTTACAATCCTCTGGGGCTTCCTTTACAGTTATACTTGACGTAAAAGTGAATCTTGGGGCGCCTGGGTGGCTCAGTCGTTAAGCGTCTGCCTTCGGCTCAGGTCATGATCCCAGGGTCCTGGGATCGAGCCCCGCGTCGGGCTCCCTGCTCCACAGGGGGCCTGCTTCTCCCTCTCCCTCTGCCCCTGCTTGTGCTCTCTCTCTCTCACTCTCTCAAATGAAGAAATAAAATCTTTTAAAAAAGAGAGTGAATCTGTTTCCTTTTCTCTGGGTCTAGAGAATGTGAGGATGGAGGACAGATTTTGGTTGGTGCCAGGTCACTCATTATGGGACCTGTGCTGAGAGTACTTGAGGATTTCAGAGTTCATTTCTGTGAATCAAGGGCTGGATTTCGTCGAGTTTTTAAGACTGATGTATTTGTATAAATGAGTTTTCATTAAAAAAAAATTTTTTTTTTAAAGATTTTACTTATTTATTTGACAGAGAGAGACACAGCGAGAGAGGGAACACAAGCAGGGGGAGGGGGAGAGGGAGAAGCAGGCTTCCCGCCGAGCAGGGAGCCCGATGCGGGGCTCGATCCCAGGACCCTGGGATCATGACCTGAGCCGAAGGCAGACGCTTAACCATCTGAGCCACCCAGGCGCCCCTCATTTAAAACTTTTTTAATTTACACTTTTGTCAACTATAACTCAATAAAATATAACATTTAAATGAAAGGCCTAGACAGTGACGTCAGCCAAGATGGAGGACTAGGAGGCTCCGGGCCCCCACCCCCCGTAGACGCAGTAGACAATTCCAGACTGGCTGAAATACCATCTGCAAACATCTACAGCAAGCAAACAAATGCCCAGTCAAGAAAAAGCCACATCTGCGATGATGGGAAGTTTCTCAGTGTTTTCACTCACCCTGCCCCCGCCCACTCCCTCCCTGGCGGGGCACGGCATGGTTTGGGGGAAGGGCAGCCGGGTCCCCTTAAGCCTCCAAACTGGGCCACCCAGAGAAAGTCTTCCTCTGCACAGAAATGGTCTGCAAAACCTGGGACATTTTTCAAATGCCCAAAATTCAACAAAAGATCACAAGGCAGAAACAAGAAAACATGGTAACCACAAAGAAAATACCTGTAGGATATACACAAAAGCAAATGAGGAAAGACCCAAAATGTCCCTACAGGAAAAAAAAATCACCTGAACCCAAAGGAAGGCAGTAATGGAGGAAAGAAGGGAGAAGGCTGTGAGACATAGAGAACAAACAAAATGGCAAAAGTAAGTCTTCTCCAATCAGTACTTAGTTTAAATGTAAATGAATTAGGGGCGCCTGACTGGCTCAGCTGGAAGAGCACGCAACTCTTCACCTTGGGGTCATGAGTTTGAGCCCCACGTTGGGCATAGAGATTACTTAATAAACTTAAAAAGAAAACGTAAATGAATTTGAACTCCATAATCAAAAGACACAGACTGGCAGAATGGATAGAAAACCAGGGTCCGTCCGGATGCCGTCCACACGAGACTCACTTTAGATAGAAGGACGCACATGGCTTGAAAGTAAAAGATTGGAGGAAGGTAATTCTGTGCAAGTGGTAATGACAGGAAAGCAGGGGTAGCTATAATGACCTAAGATGAAATAAACTTCAGGACAGAAACCACTCAAGAGACAGAGAAGGGCATCATATAATCAAAAGGTCAATTCACCAAGAAGATCAGAGAGTTACAGACATATATGCATCAGACATCAGAGCTCCTAAACATCTTAGGCAAACATTGACAGTAATCGTGGGAGAGGCTAACACTCCGCTCTCAGTAATACACAGGAGAAGCAGACTGAAGATCAGGAATGAAAAAGGGGACTTGAACAACACTATAAACCAATCGTACCTAACAGACACATGTAGAACACTATCCAACGTAATCTCATATATAGAAAAACCTAAGAAAATACATACCAAAAAACTGTTAGGACTAAAAAACAAATACATACCACCTTCCTAAGGAGCCTTTTAGGCTCAGTCCCCCCAAAAAGGGAACAATACTACTTCGGTTAAGAGAGTGTGGTCCAGGGGCACCTGGCTGGCTCAGTCGATGGAGCGTGCAACTCTTGCTCCTCACCTTGGGGTCATGAGTTCGAGCCCCACATTGGGTGTGGAGATTACTTACTTTCATACGTAAGAAAGGAAATACGGTCTAGTGTAAAAATAATACTGTGTTGTGAAGTTAACATATACAGAAGTAAAAAGTGTAACGTCAATAGCACAGAAAGGGAGGGGAGAAATAGGAGTTACCGTTGTCGGCTTCCGACGTAGGTGATATGGTATGATACTGTTTGTGAACATAGACTCTGACGCGCTCGAGAGGAATACAGTAACTCTTGATAATTCACTAAACACACTGCATGTTGTCCAGAAACACATAAAAAATTTTATCACTCTACATTCATGAGGTGTAGCAGTCAGAATAGTCCTGAATTATATTTGGTAGTATTTTAAGACTTTTCATCTATTATCTATGCACGATGTAGGTCCATTTTTTTTTTTTGGACTCATCATTAACTTTTGGAATGAAAAATAAGCTAAAGATAAGAACTATCTTACACTATTATACAGAATCCCATATAATCATGGCTTGTTTAGTATTTCCCAAGCTCTTCTGTCTCACAGACCAGGAAAACATACTGACCAGAACTGAGACTGATATGTAGTAATTAATTTTTTGGTTTGTCAAAGATAACATTAAAAAATGAATAACCTATCACTCGGATTTCATTTAATAAGGACATTTTAATAGCAAAACTTTTCATGATAAAAGACTCATGGGTTGTCCTTTACTCACTCTGGTGCATTGATTTTTCTCATCTTTCTACTGATGGGCAAGAATTTCTGCACCAGCTCACAGTGGGTTCATAATCCAGTATTTGTTATCCCTGGTTTTCCCCTATTTTCCCCGTCCCCCATCAGCTGGCTCATTAACCAGGGGTGGCCCACGTGTCCATCAAAATACTCCTTTCCCTCCCAAAGGACCCCCACCACCTTTGCAAGCTGTCTTCCTCCACACTTCCTCCCCCATCTGCCTCCAGGCTTCTTGAGCTCCACCATTTCCTTGAGACCCAACTCACATCTTTTATCGCCCACGATCTTTTTTAAAGTGAAGCCTTTCAGAGAACCTTTAGTCAGTTCTTATTTTCAAGAAACTAAACTAAATCCTCCTAGCTTGTCAGGCTTTTTACCATGTTTGTCCAACAACTAAAATGGTTTTCCCCCTAAGAAAATTTATGCCAACACTATCTTAAATGTCTTTTCTTCCTGATGAAAACAAACAAAAAGACTGTCTGAACTAAAAGACGAATTCAGTGAAGCTGCAGGATACCAAGTAAACACGCAGAAATCAGTTGTGTTTCTGTAGGTGAACAAGAGCAACCCAAAGATGAAGTTAAGAAATGGTTCCATTTGTAGCAGCATCAAGAATAGGAATAAACTTCACCTGAAGTTTCACCTGAAAACTTCACCTGAAAATGAAACACTTGTATACTCAAAACTATAAAATTACAAAATGAAAAATTGAAGACACAAAAGAAATGGAAAGACATTCCGGACTGGGTGACAATATCGCTAAGATGTCTTTACTGTCCAAAAGGAGCTACAGATTCAATGCAACCCCTACAAAAATCTAACAACACTTTTGCAAAACCAGAAAAATTCCCCTGAAAATTCATAGGGAATCTCAGGGACCCCCAACCAGCCAGGACAATCTTGAAAAAGAACAATGTTGGAGGCCTCACACTTCCTGATTTCAAAACACACACCAAAGCTATAGTCATAAACGTAGCTTGGTACTGACATAAAGACAGACAGATGTAGGGGGCACCTGGCTGGCTCAGTTGGAAGAGCCTGTGACTCTTGGATCTCAGGGTCTTAAGTTCGAGCCCCACATTGGGTGTAGTAGATTAGTAGAATGTATTAGATTAGTAGAATGAATGTATGAATGAATGAATGAATGCTTAAAAAATAAATAAGACGGACATATAGACCAATGGAAAAGAACAGAGAACCCATAAACCCCTCATATATGGTCAAATCGACCATTCCACGGAGGATGGCTCTTGGGAACAAATGGCACTTGAAAAACTGGTATCCACATGCCAAGGAATGAGTTTGAACCTCCCTACCTTATGGACCAAAGATTTAAATATAAGAACAAAACTATAAGTCTTAGAGAAAACCTAGGGGAAAAGCTTCGTGACATCGGGTTTGGCAATGATTCCTTGGATATGGCAACGAAAGAAAACTAAACTGGGCTACATCAAAATGTAAAACTTATGTGTGAAGGGGACACTATCAAGAGTATGTGAGGGCTGCCCACAAAATGGGAGAAAGTGTGTGTAAATCCTAGAAGTAAGTGTAAATCCTGTAAGAGGTCAGTATCCAGAATATATAACATCTTTCTACTGAAGGGCAAGAATTTCTGCACCAGCTCACGGTGGGTTCATAATCCAGTTCATAACTTAAAAAAAGCCAACAACCCAGCTAAGAAATGGACAAAAGATCTGAATAGATGTTTCTCCAAATGGTCAGTAGCTCACGGAAAGATCCTCAAAATCACTAATCACAAAGAAAATGCAAACCCAAACCTCAGTGAGATGGACGCCACCCTACCCCCATTCGGATGGTTGTTACAACAAAGAAAGGAAACAAGTGTTGACAAGGATGTGGAGAAATTGGAACCCGTGTACAGCACTGGTCAGGGTGTAAAATGGTGCAGTTGCTGGGGAAAACTGCATGGCAGTCCTTCAAAAAATTCAACACAGAATGACCGTAAGATGCAGCAACTCCACTTCTGTGCATATTCCCAAAGCACCGAGCACTGGAGTCCCAACAGATACTGGCACACCCACGCTCACGCAGCGTTATCCACAATAACCAAAAGCACTCCGTCGGGTGAGACGATGAACCAGACGCCGTATAGAGATGCAACACAGGATTATTCAGCTTTAAAAAGGAAGGAAACACTTTCACGTGCTGTAACACAGACGCACCTTGAGAATGGATGCTGGGGGAAGTGTGCCGAGCACTACTGGACAGATACCGCATGGTACTACTTACAGGAAACTCCCAGAGTAGACACATCCACGGGACACAAAGTAGAAGCAGAAACTGCCGGGAGCAGGGCGGGGGGCGGGGGGGGCTTGTGTTTAATGGAGGCAGAGCGTCCTTTTGGGAAGATGAAAATAAGTTCTGGAGAAGGGAGGGTGGTGGGGGTTACATGAGCATGTGAATGCTGGACACTTAGAAACGGTTAAAGTGGTGAATTTTATGTACATTTTTCCATAATAAAAGTGTCTAATAACAGTACTTACCTTGCAACACGCTTGGGGAACCTGGGGCACACGCCATGGGGGACCCTCCGTAAACAGACCCGGTCTCTGGCCGCCCCGCTCCAGGTGCCCGACCTTCCCACTTACAGACGGAGTGCAGAAGGTGCAGGAGCTCCGCTGAGGAACACTCTTCTGCCCTCGCTGTGCCAAGGCTGCTATTCCTAGAAAGCGGGGGGCAGTGCCGAGGGCATGGTGTGAGCGAGCCTGGCCCAGAGCCCGGGGCCCTCAGTACACCAGCCTCCCTCCAAATACCGACCACACGAGTCCGCCACCCCCGTGTTCCACAGCTGACTCCCCATCTCTGAGCTGGGAGCCCCTTCTCTGTGAAGCTGTGAAGTGGAGGGCCCCCCCCTTCAGGGCTCAGGGACCACCTGCCTCCCAGGACCGGTGACCCGTGCAGCAGCCCCACCTTGTGGTCACCCGCAGCCATCGCCCCGGCTTCCCAGGCACAGACCGGGACGCCACCCTACCCCCATCCCGTAGGGTGGTCACCTCCCTTGGTCGCCTCTGCTTCTTCGGGCACATCTGGTTACACCCCTTGGCCTGGACTTTGTGGGGACACTGCATGACATCAGCTGCAGGCTTCCCCCCGTGCTGGCCTGGGGCACTGGGGGCACAACGAGGGACAAAGGCAAGGCCTGGGAAGGGCTCTGAGTCCCCGCCCTGAAAGGGGTCTTGCCGGGCAGGCCCTGAGTGGTGGGAAGGCGTCCTCCTCGCAGCAGACGGGAGTGCCTCCCAGTGGAGTGAGTCCTTTTAAATTCAGAATCCTAGTTTTACAACGTGGGCCAAAGCCCCATCCCACTTCTCATCCTCGGACACAACGCCTTGTGCTCGGGAACCCCCCCTCCCCCATGTCCTCCAGGGCAGGCTCTTCTGCCTTGTCCACTCCACCCGCAGGATGGAGGAGGCCTGCCGTACCCCCCGCCCCATGCACACAGGTGACCCGGCAGCAGCCCCGAGGTGGGGAAATCAAGTCCAAGGGACCAGATTCGAGGGCATGTTTCATACCGTCAGAGTCGGAACCGGCCTTCCTTGTCACCATCGCAGGAGTTCCAAGCTGAGACCCCTCCCAGGTGTCATCTGCTTGTCACCAGAGAACCACCGAGTGTGGCCCCTGTCGGCCCCGGGGCTTGGTTCCCCGAGGGGCTGAGGGAACACCTCACAGAAACAAGCATTTCCACACACATAAGGGATGACACGTCCTTTTATAAAATATTTATTCTAAAAAAATCACACTGTACAAATTTAGATAGAACATTCTCAATGTTCCTATTTATAAAAATGTGAACATAACAGACTGGAGTGAACCGACAAATTTCTGTGGCTGTTTTCTTTTTAAATTAGGCAGGAGAAAAGTGTTTTTCCAAGTACAATGATAGTAAATGTCTCGAAGGCGCCCAAGAACCCGACGATGAAAAGCGTCCCATGCCCCTGCTGCTCCCAGCGCTCACGCTCTCCCGGTGGAATCTGGACCCCACGCACAGCACAGGCGTTCCCGCGGGCCGGAGGAGGCCTTGCTGAGCCGCGTCAGCCGCTCAGAGATCCCAGAGCCGGTTCCACACAGCATAGAAGTTTGTGCTTAGAGAAAAGCCAGCACAATTTGTTCATAATTTCCTGTTTCTCTAACAAAGTGGGTTTTCTGTACACTTGTTACAAAGTCTGTACAAAAACACAAAGCTCCTGTGAGGCGTTACTTCTGAGTTAAAAACGATTAGAGAACCATCTTCTACAGATCACGCTGTACATTCACAGAGGGAGAAACACGATGAAAAATTCACGAAGAAATTCCGGGCCAGGGAATCCTGGTTTCTAGAAGGGGACCGCAGAAGCTCGGACGTCTCCGCTCTGCCCTTGCTGACGGCCTGGCCCCCGTCCCGGGCGGGCAGCGCCCCTGGGGCCACGTCTCCCGCTCCCGCTGCGGGCCCCAGGCCGAGAGGCGCCTCACAGCCACGGGTGCCAGGCGGGGTCCATGCGGCACAGGTTGTCCAGGCTGTTGGCAGCAGCCACCAGCGTGTTCACTTTGCTCTCCCCGCCTTCAAACTGGGCCAGGTTGTGCAGGCGGGTCATGATGGCCGTGACCGCCTTCTGCACCAGGGAGACCAGCTGCTGGCTGTCCATGTTCTCAGGCTGCCCAGCGGCCGAGAGCGGAGAGGAGGTGTCCTCCTGTGTTTTTTTGTGCCAAGCGATGATCTCGTCCCGAAGCACCGTTTTCAGAATGCCGTCCACCTGCAAGAAGAGAGAAGAAAATGGTGCCGGCTGAACCAAGCGCAACCCGGAGGGGCGGCTTCCTAATGAGGCTGGGCCTGGCCACGGCGAGCCACGGTGCCCAGGGCCTCGTTGATGCACCAGGGAAGCCGCCTGGGGTCCAGCAGTGGCCACAAGGCACAGCATTTTGGTCTGAGCAGGGCACACGTGTCCCATGGCACCTGCTCCTGACACACTGCTTCCTGGTGTCAAATGTCTGTTTCACTCCACACATCTGAGCACCTGTCGAGGGCCTGTTCCTGGCACTGCAGCCAAGAGTACACAAAACAGAAACACCAACAGCCCCTTGCCCTTAGGGGGCTTTGCTCCTGACAAAGACATGCCCGACATGCCCTGTGGTGATGGGCACTGAGCAGAAACAGCAGGTGAGCCGGGCTCGGAGCGGTTCTGGGCGGGAGGGGGCGGGGGGGGGGGTTTGCTGGTGACGAGGTCACATTTGGGCTGAGATAGGAAGGAATCAAGGACGCAAGGCACGTGGCTGTCACACGACCTGTTTCTCGGGCCAAGGAGAGCCACCCTGGGCCTCCGTGTGGCCACAGCACAGACTCTGGGTTCCAGCCCCAGCTCTACCACTTCTGGCCTGGGCGGCCTTGGGAGAGTTACTGAGCCCCCTGTGCCTCAGTTTCCCCATTTATATACAGGGCATAGTAATAGAGCTTCCCAAACGTGTTTTTACAAGAGATTCCCATACAAAATGGTCTACATTTTAGCCAACCTACACAGGCATTCTCTACATTTAGGCTGTTAGGGAATTTGGGTCCAGAGTTTGGAGACAGCCCGATTCTTTTCTGTCTACACTGCACTGTCTACACAAAGAGTAACGCATGGCATCATCCAAGTTGTTACAGGCCTTTGAAATATGAGGAACCACCTTCATTCTTTTTAAAGTTTCCAAATAAACGCCAAGCTAAGGACTGCCCTATGATTGCTTCCGGGAGTGTAACATTTCGGTCTACATGAGGACTTCCTATTTCAAGCCTTATGCCGCAGGTAGGTGACCGTGAACTCGCAGCATCAAAACACAGACTGCTCCTCACGGAGAAATCCCGGGGCTATTTTTACTCATGTTCATACTTATGCTTTCCCCAAAAAGCACTCCCCACTGATGGACACGTGCAACCGAGCACTGAAAAGCACAAGACGTGTATAATGTAAAGTCTGTGCTCCCAGTTAAGCAGTTAGCTAATAATTTGAAAATTTCTCTGAGTAAACACTTTCGGAAAGCAACTGGTACCTGAAGGCCTCTTGCGACACAAACAGCTCATCAATGCAAAAAAAGAAAAAAGAAAAGAGGCACAAGTGATCTCTCCAGTTAAAAGAAAAGTGACCTGCGTTCAGTCCCCCGTTGCGAGGAGAGAATTACTCTGGTGGTGAAGACAGGCTGGGAGTCAGCGTGAACTGGATTCGAATCCCAGTCTGCCCTCCCTAGTGGCCTGAGCCCTGACAGCCGCTCGCCTTCCCTGCCCTCGCTCCCCGTCTGTACGACCGCCCGGAGCAGCTGACGGGAAGCCACCCAGCAGTCAGGGACGGGCGGCTGGGGGAAGGCAGCGGGGCCCCTGGCCTGTCACCGCGACAGAGCCACCCCATGGCTTCCCGTGGCCGACGGCATCCGTCGCGTCTCCCACCTGGGACTCCAGGGTGTGCCCTGCACGTCACAGCCCTTTTGGCCCCAAAACCACAGCATGAGTAAGACAGGTGCCATCCTGCGGACACACCTCCACCCTTTTATTTTTAAGTAATCTCTACGCCCAGCATGGGGCTCGAACTCGCTGCCCAGAGATCAAGGGTCGCGCGCTCTACTCACAGAGCCAGCCAGGCGCCCGTCTTCCGCCCTTTTATAGCGGAAAGATTTACATACACACAAAATGGAAGGCAGCTATGAAACCAAGTAAACAAAACCGACAAGCAACAGTCATCGTTGGGAAAATCATCCAATAGAGACTTCCAAGTCCTTTGTGTAAAACTGGTTCCTCAACATCCTAAATGCTTTCAAACAGTCAACATTTTGAAATGCTTTTTCCAAAAAGCAGCAGCTTGAATTGCACAGTAACGACAAGCTTTCTCCCCCCCTTACTAGCCGACCAGCAGCCTGCAGGCCGCGCGGTGTTCGAGTGACCCGCGTGCAGTGCGCCAGCCATCGTGGCCTACCTTGAAGTTGGGCTGGGCGAAGCACCGGGCCACGGCAATCATGGAGGCCGTCAACGGGCCAGAGACGCCGATGGTGGTCAGGAATTCGGAAATGTTGGGGGTGAGGCGGAAAGGGACGGGGCGGTTGGCATCCAAGTCTCCGGTTGCGTCGTTTATATCAAACCGAAAGTAGGCCACATTCAGTTTGCCAGTGTCCTAAACACCAGAAGGAGACAGTCTCAGAACTCACACAGCACGATGCAGACGCTGAAGGAAAGGCTCTGTCTGGTGACACCCAATTACCTGAGCGATCTGTAACATCTCGGGATTGAGTCTATTCAAATGCAAGACGAATTCTGCAAAACCAATGAGTGCGAGCTGGATGGTGAACATCTTCCGGAACGTCCAGTAGTCCGTGGCATTGGGGAACGTGTGCAGAGCCCACTCTTTCAGCATGCTGCGTGGCACCATGTTACTCTGAACTTCTTTGAGGATGTCTCGAAGGACCTGAAATGATATATCACTCCACCATAGCTTCCCTCGAACTTTTTTTTTTTTTTTCCAAAGGAAAACTCTCAAATTGTAATTTTGTACTTACTTGGCACCAATAAAGTGAATTCTGTTGACAAATACATATGTGATGTCGTTTGACTAAACATGGGGATGTCAATTTTCTTCTAGGGCTCACGTTGTATGCTTAAAGCAACAACAGAGCCATCGAAAAAAAGCCTTAGCTGCACGATGTGTGGTATTTGTTTTACCAAGAATTTAGATAAAATCCAAATACTGTAACTTGTTAACTACAGAATATAACTAGACCACTTTACAAAAAGAACAAACGAATAGTTGGATACCAACACTTCATACCTAAGACCCCTAAAAACAAAAGTCTTATAAACTGAAGGAGCTAGTTTCTCAAAGCAGAGCAGATGTTATACAACATTTTACACTGAATTCTGTGCTGGAAGTCTTATAAGACTATTTCAACACCACAAATTCAGAGACAGTCTCAATAAAAAGTTTACTAGAGTTAATTTAGTTCTTGTTAGACCAAATGGTAAAGGCACAAGGTCTGTTCTGGGCTAAGTTCTACCCATGGGCTCTGAGAAGCCACTAGAATGCAGGCCCTAAGCAACCAAGAACCACGCAGACCATTAAGAACACTAGCACAAATCATAAAAATAAACTTAAAAAAAAAACAAACACTTTTATATAAACTTTGGAAAACTTTAAATTCTGGAAATTAAAGGCTTACAACAATCTGAGTAGCTTTTATTCAAGAAAGGCTGAATCTTAGTGAGAGTGAGCGTTGCAGCAGTATTTTAATTACACTATTCCCATCCCCTTTTACCCATCTCCACACTGGCCTTGAAAAGCAACAACTTTGCAACCATGGCAGCTGTAGAAACCGGCAGCCTAACATCCACTGGCATGGGCGAATGTGTTTAGTGAGCCCCCGCAAACCTCATCTCCAGAAAATTATCACTATTTAACTGGCAGCTTCCTGAAAAAAGCCCCATTCACTGGGCTTGTCTGTTGGACTGAACTCAGAGTTCAGTCAGTGAGGAGCATCCTATTTCAATTGAAGGGCACTTGCTAAAAACAATCACTGACAACCATTTAATGCTGTAGATGCCCGAGGCAGCGACACCAGCTGGAGCACAAAAGATGAGGGCAAACAAGAGGAAGAGCTAGGGAATGAGACGACCACAAGAGGCTTTGAAAAGCTTCAAAATATTCCTACAAATCTAGAAGATCACTTATATGCTCATGAGAAACCTCAGAAAGCCCTATGCTCTCACATGTCGTTGACCGTGAGACTACATAAACAGGAAGTGAAAGCTAAGGCAGAGATGTAAATTAACTTGGACATGTTGAAGGCACCCCCCCACCACACAAACAGAGGCCCTCAAAAAGGGGGAAGACTTACTGCTTCAAGGAATTTAACAAAATCTCTGTCAAATCATTAGCTAGCTGGGCAGAGATTTCAGTGGCTGCACATGACAAAAACATAGACTTTACAAATTAGTCCAGGAAAGTCACTAAACAAACAGCAACAATTACAAGCCTTGGGGAAAATTATCTGATTTCTGGAGTTGTCACCTATTATTAAAAATACCAATTTTTCAACAAAAAATCGTGAGAAAAAAGAAGAGGAAAACATAGCCAATACACAGTAAATAAAGTGAAATCACTTACATCCAGAACATACAAAGAATTCTTAGAGTCAATAATAGAAAGACAAATCATATAATTTAAAAATGAGCAAAGGACCTGAATAGACATTTCTCCAAATAAAATATGCAAATAGCCAATTAGCACATGAAAAGCTGCTCAATATCACTTGTTATCAACCAAAATGAATGAGAATGACTATAACCCAAAAGAGCAGTAACTACTGGCAAGAATGCAGAGAAAAGAGAACCCTTATACACTGCAATCCCCTGGGAAAACAGTTTGGCAGTCGATGTAATGTTAAACATAAAACTTACCATGTGACCCATCAATTCTACTCCTAGGTATATGTCCAAGAGAAATGAAAACATACGTCCACACAGAAACATACATGAATGTTCATCGTCATTAGCACTGGTCATAAGTCAAAAAGTATAAATAATCCAAAAGCCCACCAACTGACAAACAGATAAATTAAATGTGGTATAGTCACACAAGGGAATATTATTAAGCAATAAAAAGGAACAGACTACTGATACATGCTATAAAATGGGTAAACCAGGAAAACATTATGCTAAGTGAAAGCAAGCCACAAAAGAGCACATATTGTAGGATTCCTTTCATATGATAACGAAGAATAAGCACATTCACGAGACAGAAAAGATTCGTGGTTTCCAATGTCAGGGGGCAGAGGGGAATAGAGAGTATAGTTAATGGGTATGAGGCTTCTTTCTGGGGTGCTGAAATGTTTTAATTTTTTTTTTCTTAAGTAAGCTCCACGCCCAATGTGGGGCTTGAACTCCTGACCCTGAGCTCAAGAGTCACATGCTCTACTGACGGAGACAGCCAGGTGCCCCTGGGGTGGTGTCAACTGCACAACTCTGTGAATATGCTGAAAATGCTGCATTGTACATTTTATTTTATTGTATTTGGGGGGGTGGAAAAGGAGAGACAGACTCTTAAGCAGGCTCCACGCCCAGCATGGAGCCTGATGTGGGGCTTGATCTCTCAACCCTGAGATCATGACCTGAGCCGAAAGCAAGAGCTGGATGCTTAACCAACTGAGCCACTCAGGGACTCCTCAACTGTACATTTTAAAGGGTGAATTTTCTGGCAAGTAAATGATGTCTCAATAAAGATATTTGAAAAAGAGCAAAGGATGAAGAAGCAGAGTTAGTAAGGAAACAAGCAAGGGTACAAAGAGTAAGAAGGGGCCATGACGCTGGCTTGTTTCGTGCTGTTGTCAGCATCTCTAGCTGGCCCGCCAGGACCCCACGCGGTCTCTAAGCTGAACCAACCATCACCTTCATCAGTCACAGAGCCGATTATAAAACACTAGGGGATCCTCATGTCAGCAAATATTTGCAGATGGAGGTCATCAGTTTCCACACTGTCAAAGGCAAATGCAGCCTGAAGAATACAATCCATTCATCTCCCACAAACACGTCAGAACTGTCCTTGGTCCACAGAGTGACCAGGCAGTGGCCTGTGACCTGATGAAGCCAAGACACCAGCTCCCAAGGGAGGCCACAAGCTCTGTCCACAGAGGGACTGCACGCAGGCAGGAGGCTGCACCAGACCCCAAGGCCTGGACTGCCTCAGGCCCTGTCTGTGCCCTGAACCCTGCCTAGATGGGCAAGACCAGCACCTTGTGGGCTCCATCTTGATAAAAACGAAGTCTCCCAGGTCTCGGACTAACTGAAATGCTGACATGAGGATCCCCTAGTGTTTTATAAATGGCTGTGTGACTGATGAAGGTGATGGATGGTTAAGCTTAGAGACCGTGTGCGTGGAGTCCCACTGGGCCAGCTAGACCCGGACGGGTGGAGACAAGGACACAGCTTCCAACTCCATGGTATCTCGCCCAGAAACTGTGAGGCCCTCTCGGGAGGCACAGGAATGACCACAGTGGCGTCTGGGAAGCAGACCAGGAGAGCTGCCTCTTGGTGATGCACACAATCCCGTACAAAACCTCCTCATCCGGACCCCACACCTCCCCTACTTCCTGCCAAGGGCAGGAACCTGCAGGCGGGGAGGGCCCTCCATCCAGACCTCCTGTGGCAGGCGCCATGCTCCCTCCCACGCGAGTTTCACCTCCCGACAAAGCTGGGCCGACATGTCTCAGCGCTCACTGCTTTCTGTACTTAGAAAGTGCAGCACTGACACCGTGTGTCCCTAACACCCCGGCAGCGAACCAGATGAACGGACTATTAAGTGGGTAAGTAGCCTCATGTCCCTTAGACCAAGTTTGGCTGCCAAATGAGTTTCCCCTGAAGTTACTCTGCAGCAAACGTCATTTCATTAGGGTCCATGGCCACCTAATTTCTACCACCTCACAAGGCCAAGGAGGGAAAAAGGTACCTCTGGGCTGCCCGCAAGGCCGCAGGTGGCAGCTCGCGCTCCCGACCATCCCGATTCGGTACCTGGTGGCTGGCTTGGGTCCCGCGCGCCTGCACTGTGGCCAGTCTGTCATAGTACCGGGAGATGGGGTTGTCGTGCTCAATGCCCTTCTTGGCACAGCGCTGCTTGTAAATCTCCACGAGGGAAAGAGAAGAGGGGTTGTCCTCCACGAGGCGCATCTGTGGGGATACCGCCACCACACGTGGAACTGGGGAGAAAGGAGAAGGCAATGGGAGCAGACCGAGAGAACGCGCCCGGGCAGCGCTCGACCCCACTTCCAGGGACGTCCCCGGAGCAGCTCACTCAGCCCTTGGTGAGCAGAGGACGGGGGCAAGCTGGAAGTCACACACCGCGTCCTAACTCGGCACGTGGCAGGAAGCCCGACCTCCTGGGTGATTAAGACACAGGGGAACAGAAATTCTTTAAAAAGCAATCTTCAAAAATAAAACCTGGAGACTCTGCCAACGGTTCACTCTTTAGAGGCCCTCCTTCACCGGGGTTCTATCAGCAGAGTTCAATCTTCCCCCTCGCTCCAAGGTGCCCATCGAGTGCGGTTACCTTAACCTGCCTTCCAGCATCGGGATGGGTGGCCCCCATCTTGGAGAAATTAGGAAAACGCTCCACTCCTCTCCTGTGTTCTGTAGTTCAGCGACGGGAAGCTCCCAGAGTGAATCTGATTGTTCCACCCAGTTACTTTGTGGAGCTGTACTGAGAGCGAGGCACATTTGGGACCCCCGATGACCACTCTCGCACTGGACATGCCTTTTCTGAAGTGGTTCACCTCACATGCTGATAACCTCCACTGGGACTGCACTTAATCAGAAAGTGCTGGGCGTGCCCGCCCTGGAGCCAGACAGCCCACACTCACATCCCAAGTCTGTTTTCCCAGTGATGTGACCTCGGGAATGGTCACTGGACGTCTATGAACTTCAGTTTCTTCATCCGTAAATAAAAGTATAACATGTACCCCATAGGGCTGCTGGTAGACTAAATAATACTTTAAAGATATTAGCTCAAGGTAATATTACTAAGACTTTTTTTTAAGTAAGCTCTATGCCCAACATGGGGCTTGAACTCATGACTCCAAGATCAAGAGTCACGTGCTCTACCGACTGAGCCAGCCAGGTGCCCCTGAAGACATTTTGTTGAAAATATTTTGTAGACAGCTGAGAAATTTCCTGAAGATAGCAAAGAAGGTAGCAAAATCAAGCTTGTCCAGCACGGGGTCACAGCAGCAAGCTGCCTGGGTGCTGCTGAGTGGTGCAGCGGAAGCTGTGGAGTCCCTGTGCCAGCACCAGCCTGTCCTTAGGCCACTATGACCAGCTGCACCCGCGATGGGTGTCAGTGTGGTGGGTACACACACACACACACACACACACACGTTCACGCGTGATTCTGACTTCTAATGGGCCTAAAGTGGATTCGGCCTAATGTCCATTAAAGCCCAAGTACTAGCTTGCTGCAAGTCTTCACTCCATCGGGAAATTCCACAGTGACTCGAGGGCACCTGTTTGAACTGTCGTTTGATGCCGACCAAGGGTTTCTTTGGAGAAAGCAAAGAACCACCTATTACCCCCAGATGTGATCCACACTATAAATCTCATTACATACATGTTAATACGCATACAGTTTCCTATGGACTTCTTTTTGAGATCTACTTCTTACTTTGGGGATGTTAAACTTAAGGGTAAGAGATTTTAGGTCAAAATGGGTTGGAATCTTAGTGGTCAGAAGAAAGCTCCATACGGGACTAGGTAACGTGCACTGCAATGGGCTCCTAACCTCAGAGATTAGGTGCTAAACTGTTTTAACCGGTTCTCTTCTCTGAATGGAATGACAGTGCACCTCTGCCCCCGTCACAGACAGAAATGGGTCACTCACAAATCACCCACAAGTTGGTACGGAAACCCCTTACTCAGAGGCTGCTGGTCGCCATGTGACCAAGATTTCTACAGCCTTCATGGGGCTTCTTGACTCTCCCTCGCGCTGCATTTCCCGCTGGGGAGGCACGTTCCGGCCGTGGCCACGCGGTGCAGTGTAAGCTCCAGGAGTCGTTCGGAGACCTCCCGTCAGCACGCTCACACCACGCTCACACCACGCTCACACCACGGCCTGTGCTGAGCCCACGTTTCACCAGAGCATGGACGGACTCCCGGGCAGAGACAAACAGCCGTGGGCGCAGACACAGCAGCCCCTTCGCCAAACCAATACTCATGAGACACTTGTCTAGCAGCGAGGGGCCTAAAGGCTGGGGAGCAGCTTCTTCTGGGAGCAGGGCCCTCATTCCAGAACCTTCCCTGCTTGGTGTGTGTCGGGGCACTCTCAGCTCCCAGGAGACAGCACACGTGAAAACCCGCAAAGGCTGATGGGAGCGGCCGTGTGCCCCAAAGGGCACCTCTCCTACCTGTGAAAAATAAGTGCCTCTTTGTGGTTTCCTTCCTCTTCTCCAGACAGGGGTTCAGCAGCCGGAGCAGCTGCAGCACACGCTCCTCTCGCCGGGACTCGGTCAGGCAGGCGTCATTCATGACGAGGTACGGGTAGATCTTGCCGTTGTGGCCGCGGATGTAGAGTCTCCGGGCTGCGGTGTTGTGCTTCTGCACGATCTCCACCCTGGGCATAAACCTACCCAAGCAGGCACACAATGAAACACCAGCTCCCCGAGCCCTCAATTTCCAGTCCTTTTCTTTGAGAAGAAAAGGGAACTTTATGAGCACGGCATCCGGAGTTGTTGCGGCCAGACTCCCGCAGGTAGAGCCACCACTCTGACAAGGTATGAACGGCGCGACACTCTTCTATGACGCGGGGGAGACCCCTCGGCAGAGGGAAAATGCAGGAAGAGAAGAGGATGCTGTAGTTTTAAAACGATCAGCCACAGGGTCCCTCTTCAGGAGCTCAAGGAGAGCTGCCGACTGGCTCTGAGAACCCCAGCTACAGAGCTGGGGGGGGGGTGGACAGGTGCCCGGGGAGCGAGCGTGAGGACTACACACCCTCGCCCTCACCTCCCTCCCGTGGGCCAGGGAGCAGGGAGGGCTGGCCAGAGGGGAGTCACGTCTGGAGGACCAGGAAACTCGATTCTGGATGCACGAGGAAGCAGACTTCTGGGTGTGATTATGACCATTTGTTAACAGCACTTCTGCCATTTACAGTAAGATATAACATCTACTCTAATAAATCTTACAATTGTCCAATTCTGTTTTGAATACTGAGCTTTAGGAGTTTTATGGACTGGGTGACTTTCTATTGTCCAATTCCATGGGGATTCAGAAAAGGTTCTTTTAGAAGCAAAAGAAACACAAACTTGACTCAAGACATTTCACCCGTCAGGCCAGACCCTTCAAGTACCTGATTCCTGAAATCCGAGCACAATCTCCCGTTCTCCCATTTCAGGGGCAAGGAGAGCACAGGGGAGGGAATGAGCCTGGACTGCTGCATGAGGTCTGCCCTGAGATCTGTCCCGCAGCAGGCTTGCCCGGGGTAGTGTGTGTTAGTGACTAACCGCCACGCTGGGCTCACTCACCGAGCAATCTTGATGTAATAATGGGTCGGCTTGGGCATCAGAAACTCCCCTGGAATTTCTACTTCAGCTGTCTGTGCTGAGAAATTGCTCAAAAACCGGCACTTCTCTTCTATGAGGAAGAACTTTGGAAGCTGCTTGGTTTTAGCCTCCAGGATTTTGATCCACTTTTTCAACTTAGAAATAAGATTGTGAAGCTTCATGGATCCTGGAACACTGAAGTCAAAATCTTCGAAATAAAAAATAAAATATAATTAAAAACAGTTTTAATCATCTGGGCTATCTGGAATTCACTACAAGACCATGCTCAAGAGCCTCCCAGGTAGGAAACAGGCATGTTTTATTTTACATCTAACCTGGAGCAAAGAACATCTCAGTCCCTGTAGCTCTTCAATGCGTAAGTTGAAGCCTGAGTGACTGGTCTGCCGACCCTGAGACTGGAGGAGGGAAGGGGTGAACCGCCAACAGGAAGCCTCACCCCCAGTCACCACAGGTCCCATGGAGCCCTCCGAGGGGCCCCGGAGCCCGCTGGGCCAGCCCTGAAGATCACCACCCTCCGCCCACCGGCAGCCCCGCCTGACAGCAAGCCTCACACCGGGGAACCACAGCCCTGTGCCAAAAGCCAACACCGCAATTAATTTGAGGCTAAAGGAGAAAGAAACCAATCCCGGCGAATACTAAATTATAAATCAGTTCATTAGAAGAAATTAAGTCAAGGCAGTGAAGTGACAAAAATGGAAACCATGCCCTTTTCATTTAAGCAATTAAAATACTCCTGATTGCTGTATATCTCAGATTTTACTGACACTCGATATTAAAAGGTCAATTAAACTGAAAAGCCCTCCTTTAAAAAAGTGCCAGTTCCACACAGACGAGCACTAGGGGTCAAAGGGGCTCTGAGTTACTCCAACTTGCCGGAGCCCGAAGGTCAGGAAAAGCCGAACCTTCTCTGTCGCAAATGGAGCCCGTGGGAGCCACGGTCCTCTCGCTGACAAGGGCCGGGATCTGTGACGTGGCAGGGGCCCTTGCACTCAAGCGGAAAGGCTCTGTGGCGCCTCTTGCGGGCACTCTTCTGCAGACTCAGGTGGTGTGGGGGGAGCCTGGTACAGACTCCTGCCCCCTGTCCTCACTGCCTCCTCCCCACCGCCCCCTCCAGGGCTGCAGCAGGCTGGGCCAGGGCCAAATGCAGGGAAAGGGAGTGGGGGGTCAACAACGTGCACATGGAACCAGGGGCCGGTGGAGGCCCCATCAACACCCACACGGCGGCCCAGAGGGGCCGTGGCCATCTGAATGCCAGCCCAACCTTGGCACGCCCAGAAGCACTGCAATCAAGGTGCTCAACTGTCCATCAGCACAGACACCCCCTCTTAGCCCTATGGCCACACCCACCTCTGCCCTCAATCCCTCACTCCTGGCCACCACTAACCCATTCTCCACCTCCATCCTGACGTTATTTTACAAATGTTTCCTAAGTAAGGACGATGCAGTAGGTGTCCTTTCGAGATTGGTTTTTTGCACTCAGCATGATGTGAGGTTCATCCAAGTTGCCCTATCGATGGGTAACTCCATGAGTATGGATGTGGCACACTTTGCTCATCCATTCTCAATTTGGTGCTTTTGGAAATAAAATGGCTGCCACATTCATGTTCAAGTTCCTGCATGTATGTTAAGTCCTCATTCCCTGGGATAAATGTGATGTCCAGTCTTTGAACTTTCTGCCACCTCCTTACTGGGGTGGGAGTTAGTAGCCAACAGAAGTGATGCTGCCCGAGGATGGAGGTGGGGTAACTGTCCTCTGTTGTGTGGACGAGAACGCAGTGCTGAAACACAGAGCTGGTCCTTCCTGGAAATGGAGGACCAGAGGGGCTGCAGAGCTCTGAGTTACGCACGAAATGCCCAGGCCTGGAAGAAGGTCAGAGCCTCAGAGTGGTCTTCCTTCGAGTTTCTGGTTTTGTATTTTTTTTTATACCAAAATCCAAATGACTTGTCTCACTCTGAATTCTCTATCTCAGACTATATTTGATTTAATGAGTGGACTTTTTTTTTTAAAGATTTTATTTATTTATTTGAGAGAGAGAGAATGAGAGATAGAGAGCACGAGAGGGAAGAGGGTCAGAGGGAGAAGCAGACTCCCTGCTGAGCAGGGAGCCCGATGTGGGACTGGATCCCGGGACTCCAGGGTCATGACCTGAGCCGAAGGCAGTCGCTTAACCAACTGAGCCACCAGGTGCCCCAGTGAGTGGACATTTTAAGATAAAGACATACTGAGTATCATTTCCCTTGAGTAAAATAGGAAAGTTTCCATAAAATTCATCTCAGACTTTTCCTTTTTTCAGGGAATAGTGACCAAACACGTCATATGAACGTCAGAAAGAAAAAAATCGAAGATGATGGAAGCGCTTCAGTGGAAAAAGGTGTGAGAGGCTCATATTTTTTTGTTCAAAGAGCATCTTCTTCAAGGTGTGGGTGCATTGGGGGAAGCCCCTTGACCTTAAGGCGAGTCCAGCGTTACCTTTAATGCCCCTCTCACACCATAAGGGAAGGAAACCCGGGGCCCCGGGGCTGCCTAGAATGACAGCAGGACATGCTGTATCTCACATGGATCAAAAGAAAGTCATGGCTGTAGTTGCAAAGCATCCTTTGCAATTAGCGGGATAAATATTTTCTTTTACAGGATTTCAACCTTGTCTACACAGCACTTATTTCTAGCTGTGTTCTCTGTGATAAGAGTACTTAAAAGATACTTTAAACAATTAACAATGTGAACCATTATTTTACGACTTAGTGTATCAGTATAGAAAGAATGTTCTGGAGGCAGTTATGAAATTTAGTAATTAAACTAAAATGTTTCTTTTAGCAGGAAAATTGACCAGACAAATCTTGTTTCCCATGATGATCACTCAGGGGTTGACATTCGAGACATAAAGGCCTGCAGAAGTTCCCCAGGCGGCCAGAGAGATGCTCTGAGAACTGGGGCTCACCTGGGCTCCTGTGTCAGTGGGGTGGTGGTGGGACACAGGTGGCAGGATCGCCTGCACGCAGGGGACATGGTGGCCTGTGTGTGCTCACGCTGCGGGAACCAGGGCCCCTGTCTGGCAGGTAAAGACTGAGGCCAAAGGAGCTTGGACTGGTCTGCCACTGATCACGCAGAGCTGGGGCTGAGGTTCATTCTCCTGGGCGTCTCAGAAAATGCACGAACCCAAACCAGGGGCCGGTTATGATACAATCTCCTTGTCTTTCTGCCACCCGAATGCACTATAGGTTTTTTTTTTTTTTTTAAAGATTTTATTTATTTATTTGAGAGAGAGAGAGAGAGAAACAGCATGAGAGGGAAGAGGGTCAGAGGGAGAAGCAGGCTCCCCGCTGAGCCGGGAGCCTGATGTGGGACTCGATCCCGGGACTCCGGGATCATGACCTGAGCCGAAGGCAGTCGCTCAACCAACTGAGCCACCCACGCGCCCCTCCACTATAGGTTTGAACTCTACTTGTCACACTGAGCCCTGTACCTTTGAGCCTGTCTCACCTCCCACCGTTCCGTTTTCCCACAAACACCAAGCGGAGGGAGGGATGAGAGAGGGTATGTTCAGCCTGAAGCTCTCCTCTTCCTAACACCCGCCGTCCCCTCACGTGGAGCCTGGCTCCACTCCTTCACCCTTCACTGGAGTGAAGGCTGTGCAGCCTCAAGCTGCTGAGCGTCACCGTGACCTCGTGATCGGAGTCCGCATCTTAAACGGAGAACAGCAAGCTCCACCGAGACCATGCTCACGGAAACAAGGAAATAACAACTAGCTGATTGTTAAAAGACAGAGGAAGAAGAGTGAACGGAACCTTCTCTGGGTTCAGGAAAGGACTCACCGGTTGTGAACTGACCCTTCAGCTTCTGGAAGACGGGGTCCTGGGCGGTGGCCTGTGCCCGCCTGGCTAGAGACTCGGAGGCCGCGCTGGAGAACATGGTCGAGACGTTGGACACGTTCTCCAGGCCCACCCCGAACGTGCTCACCAACTTCTTGACGAAATTTAGAGTGTGGGGGGTAATTTTGGCATCGGACACGGCTCCGCTTTTCTCAAATGCAACAGAGTAACATTTCGCCAGGCCCTGCTGGAGCTGTCTGAGAACCTGGTGGGGAGAGACCCGGGACAATTCTCACAGCAACTCTCCAGGCCAGCAGCTAACCATCGGCCCAGGACGTCCCACCCCCACCCCCCGGCACATGGGGGTAAAGTCAGTGAGGACAACACAGAGGCAACCTGGGCCGCGCCATCAGCTGTGCCTTTAACCATGAGGACCAAGTGTCCTGAACAGTAAAACAAAAAAACCTCCACTTTTTTGGGCATACACCTACCCTTCTGTTGATTAACGAAGGGAAAACACTGTCTATGCAGACAGCTTTGAAGTCACAGCTGCGTGTCCGCACGCACACATCAAGTAACAGTAACACAAGGCCGCCTCTTGGCCAACAAGATAAACATCCAGATAATAAGGGCTCATCCTTTTGTCATCAGCTTAGGCACACACCATTAGGAGAGAAGCTGGCTGCTGAAAAGCTCCCTGAAAAACTCCATTACCTAACACCACAGCCACCGCTCACACCTCACCCCGCCACTCACACCCACCGCCCCGCTCACACCCATGGCCCTCTTCACACCCACCGCCCCGCCGCCACCCACAGCCCCGCTCACACCCACCGCCCCGCTGCCACCCACGGCCCCTGCTCACACCCACGGCCCCTGCTCACACCCACGGCCCCACCGCCACCCACGGCCCCGCTCACACCCACGGCCCCGCTCACACCCACGGCC
>NW_027397132.1:597066-682310 GCF_003265705.2 Callorhinus ursinus
ACACCCACGGCCCCGCTCACACCCACGGCCCCGCTCACACCCACGGCTGCTGCTGGTTAACTGGTATTAGGTGGTAGTTAATTACAGCTCACAGACGTGAGCACAGTAAGCACGTTAAGGCCAGAACTAGCTTTCTCAATTTCATCTTCTTTTTCAGGCATATCCTGCTTCAAATATTTGAAGCGACATTAATACGCAGACATCAGCTATCGGCTCACTCCACCGTTCAATTTGACAACGCAGAACACAGACATGACCTGGCAGTGAATCTGAAGGGGGGACAGCCCACAGCACACGGATGACAGGTTCCCTCCACGTACCTCTTCGTGCCAGTTTTCTCTGAACCAGACCATCTGATCGACGATGCCTTCCAGGGAAGACAGAAGGGTTGGGTGGAGCTCTCGCTGCATGTGCATGATTCGGCTGCAGCGCCACATTGGTGCTGTTGCTCTTATGGGCCCTGGATCTGATGCAGAATGGGACTGGTTACCCACTGAACTTGGCTGCTGCTGTCCAGAATCTGAGAGTAACACACACAACGCCAATGTCAGCGCAAAGCTGGCCCGATGCGAGTGCTCGGTGCTCTAGAGGACCCATCGGCCAAAGGAACGCTGGTTCCTGCAGGCGTGTTAACACATCACGAGACCGGTTCCCCAGGGACTGTGGGAGCCGCCCCGGCTCTAAGGAGACGTGCGCTGAGGGGCTCGGGCACACGGAGCGCGACTGCCTACGACCTGGCCTCAGACGTTTCAGTGAAAAGCAGAAAACATCACGTCGAGAGAGAGCGAGTGTGCAAACGGGGCCGTGTGCTACATGGTGAACTGAGATGAGGGGGCGCGAGTGTGCACTGTCCTCTAACTTTACTGTAAGCTTGAGCATTTTTTAAATGTTTGGAAAAAATATTTCACAATACATTCCTTGCAGATAGCTCAGAGAATCTAAAAGTAATTAATGAGTGCTCTACATTTTTTCATCTAGGAAAGCCCAATCGTGTGTTAAAAAGGTATTTTTGAAAAATACAGTCATCTGCGGTATGAGAAATATGCTGTAGAACCCAAATGCCCATATCTCTAGCTCTGGCTCACTCAGAATAAAAACACCTTAATTTTCAAAGGACCCAAACACCCATCTACCTAGGTAGACCCGTGAGGCCAGAGCTGGAACGTGCCGTGCAGTCTCCTGACCAGCCCAGCTCCTCAGAGGGGGTGTTACCACGCCCACTGGATCAGGTCACCTTCTTACAGAGTCTCTGGCCTCAAAGCATGAACATCTGGGTGTTAAAAATGGCCTGAAGCAGACGGTGCTTTAACGATTTACAAGGTACCATGTGTAGCGGGCAACGGAAACCACTGCTAAGTTACTTCTTACATACAAGGACTATTCAGGACAGATTAAAACTCTTCTATTTGAGTGAATCTGGTAAGGCTGATTTCTATGCTGTTTTTTTTTTTTTTTTTTTAAGATTTTATTTATTTGAGACAGAGAGAGACACAGCGAGAGAGGGAACACAAGCAGGGGGAGTGGGAGGAGAGGGAGAAGCAGGCTTCCCTCTGAGCAGGGAGCCCGATGCGGGGCTCGATCCCAGGACCCTGGGATCATGACCTGAGCCGAAGGCAGACGCTTAACAACTGAGCCACCCAAGCGCCCCTCTATGCTGATTCTTTTGACAGCTGAGGACATTATAAACTAAATGACACACATAGTAAATGACATTTATACTGTTTACCAGCATGCATTATTAAACTTTATAATTTTCCCAGGCTAAAAATTTCATGTATTTTTCCTACTTATGGACCAAATCACTTAGGTAAACCAACACCCTATTAAATCACAACCACGGAGAACCATCGACGTGCTTCAGAGATCAGGCTTGGCCTCCCAGCCCCACAGTGTTCTCTCACTGGCTAACCATAAACAGGCTTAGGACAGACATGGGACGCCCCCGCGGACTGAGCCCCTTGTGGTCTGGCCAGCCGGCCCCAGCCGAGACATACCGCTCTTGTAGCGTTCCCGCTGCTCGATTTTCAGGGTCAGGTAGAGGGTCCGGATGGGAAAGTAGACCGCCTGGGGATACACGCGTCCAACCTGCTCAGAGACATGGGGTGTAAAGAGCGCTGCTCATCACTGGGCTTCTGGAGGATGGCAATTTGTATGGAAAGTAACTGTCGCCATGTGTAAATGGGCTGGGGTCTCCGTGTGAACCAAGGAGGCACATACTGCACGACGGGGCTGATCCACGAGCCCAGATTAAACAGGAGGTCAAATACCTGGTTTACCCCTAAAAGATCTGAGAAAGATCAACACGGTGCACGCCCACAGTTCTGCCTGGGGGACTGTTAATGACAGAGAAACCACACCTGCCTTTAATTCGGTAAACCTGAGGACAAACCACACTGGTCCCTGGATCTTACTCAGGCAAGTAAAGGGAAAACACAAAATGACACGTCAGTCTTTATATTGGGCGCCATTCACTGGGAACTAGAAACCGATTCTAACTAACAAATAGGTTCGTTACTAACTTCATGTAACTGCAGCAAGGAGGATACTGAAAATTTTAAGGTAAGAAACACCAGCCTTACCAAACTGGGGTTTTACGGCTTCTTCCAAAGGCCTGAGTAGCTACTCTGATGTTACTGAGACCCTTCCAAATGCACCTATAACAAGACGACAGGAGGGGTACCTAGCTCTGCCACAGGCCACAGGCAGCTGGCTAACATAAAGAGATGTCTGATGAACGGTGGTTCTACCACACAGACTGAATCTACATCCCAGCAGACAAACTCCAGGCCAAATGCCAGTACCCAGCACATCGCTGCAGCCTCTCAAGGAGAAAAAGAAAACCATTTCTGGGTACAACGTGGATGACGCATCGCGTGTAAAGAGCAAAGTAAGCTGGACAGACAGAATGATGAGCAGCATGTTCCTAAATGCTCGGTCAGGACGCTCTCCATTCATGAGAAGTCAGTCACAGGACTCTCTGACTTTATAAGAAACACGGTCATAGGCACTGTACGCGACACAGAACTGCCTCCAAATTCCCACCATCGGGGTCCTTCCTCTACTCATCAGGCTCCTCACACGGAGGGACAACCTGAAATCATCCCCATCCCCAAGGCACACAACTTTCACTCCGAACAACTGCACGAGGGCTGAGGGGTGAGAACTGCTATGATTACAAGGACTTCGGTCCAAAGGGAAGCTCTGAAGAGCTCAGGCCCTGACGAGGGGAAATCAGCTACAAAGTATCAATCACATACACACTTCACTAATTCAAAGTATTCACTAGCAATTTCAAGAGAATACCTGTTTTACTTGCATCTTTATGTGGCAACATACGCAAGCAAAGAAACTGGCATTTTAATACTGTAACGATCTAGTGGATTATTTTCTTTCCAACCTTGGATTATTTCATTCCAATCACTTTTAATTGTGCTTTAGATCAAGTGACGTCTAAGTGCGTACAGCTTCCTGCATGTGAAATGAAGACGTAATTTTCTTGTGAACAAGGAGACCCTGTTGCTCCCACCTGGCTAATAAGGTTCAGGAGCAGCTTTCCCTCGGAGCCGACCAGGCAGGTGAGCAGCTGCGGGATCCAGGCCAGCCACTGGATGGGTGGCACGCCGATGCAGTACTTGTCAACGGCATCGGCCAGAGTGTTTTTGTCGTCATCAAAGCTCAAAAGCCACAGCACCTAAGACAGAAGGAAAATCCCAGAGGTGAATGGAAATTCTGAGGCCCTCCGTCAATGACTTTTCCCCAACATTAAAACAGCACATAGAACATCCTTGCTGGCAATGTGGGAAAAGGGGTAAAAAAGGGCCAACGATATTGCTAAACTTAATGTGTAAGTCTCACAGACAGATGAGACCGCAAATGTGAATACAGTTCTTACCTAGATGAGGCATTACCACCAATCACTAACGACCCAACCTAGCGACCCAAGGGCCTGCCAACCTGCTAATTCACACTCACGACCTCCCCAAAACCAAATGGACCTCTGCTAAAAGTCTCTGATGAACACCGCCCCGCAATGAGGTGGCCACAAGCTGGCGGCCTGGTGTCCACGGATGTCTGAAACTACTACATCCAGAAGGAGGCAAATTCAGGGTCAAATATTTAGGGAGCTTCTCTGTGTCATCACAGCTGGTGTGTTTCTGGAGTCGGCTTTAAGTACTAGGTGCTGATGTTCATTCCACATTTGGACACTAAGGAATTCTAAGAAATCTAAACCTTTAACGGGACAAAACAGAAAAGGAGAACAACTTTTTCCTAACTTTTCTGCAGGGATGACTTCTGGGTTTTATTTATGTGTTTCCTGAGACACGAGAGAGGGAGCAACACCGAAGAAGGAATGTCAGTGTTAAGCAGTCACCTCTGGGCAGGTGCGTGTCAGCCGCCGGCCCCACCCTCCGCGCTGCGCTGGGGCAACCCGGGGACAAGAACGCCAGCGAGTGTGCAGAAACCCTGTGATCCCATGTCACCTGCGACTAGCGCTGAGCAGCTCTGGGACTGTGGGCACCTCCCCTGCAGGTGAGAGGGGAGAATCTACCAGGTGTCTGGCGGGTGGGTTCTCCTGGCAGCGTCCTCTTCGGTGTGCAGGGATCTCTGTCCAGGGTGAGGTCCCACAGAGAATGCTCGACTGAGTCCCAGGACTGACTCCAGGCACGGTTTTGCTGCTTAAAAGTCCTGGGACCTCAAGTATGTCAGGCCTCCGTTTTCTCAGCTTTCAAATGGAACTGTGACAGATCCCGCGAAGAGTGACGGACGGGAACGGACCGGGCAGGCATGAAATAATGCCTCACCCCCAGCATGGATTGGGCAGAAGCTGGCTTCTCATGCAAACCTGAAGGCCACCAGACGGCCTTGGGTCTCACCTTTGCTAAGTATTTCCTTGACTTGCTCTCATTCTGATGCCGGCACGCGTGCAGGTAACAAGTAATGGCAGACACGCCCAGATGTAGCTGCCGCTCCTTCACGAAGATGTTCTCCAGATAATCGCCCCACATGGCCCATGCCTTCACCAGCACGTCATGCATTTGCACGGCTGCAGAAAATGCTTTGTTTGCTTCCTCAGATCTGTGAGGAGGCAAAATCAAAACATAATTTTTTTTTTAGGTGAGCTTCACGTAACATAAAATCGACCACTTTAAAATGAATAATTCAGTGGCATTTAGTACGTTCAAAATGTCATACAACTGCCACTCTATCAGGTGCCAAAACACTCTATTGTCATCCCCAAAGAAAACCCCGTACCACGGAGCAGTCACTCTCCATCGCCCCCAGCCTGCAGTCCCTGGGGACCACCAACCTGCTTTCTGGCTGACGGACTGACCTCATCTGTGTATCTCACAGAAATGCAATCCTGTATCATGTGACCTGTTTTCGAGGTTCACCCGTGCTGTAGCAGGCGGCGGCACCTCATTCCTTTTTACGCCTGATACTGTTCCGTTGTGTATCTAACCAGGTTTCGCTTATCCATTCATCTGGGTGGTTTTGACATTTTGGCTACTGCAGATGGTGCTGCTACAAACATTCATGAGCAAGAACCTGCTTGAACACCCGTTTTCAATTCTTCTGGGTATAATACCTAAGAGGGGAATTCCTGGGTCATAGGGGAATTCTGTGTTTAATTTTTTGAGGAGCTCATGAACTATTTTCCACAGTGGCTGCACCACATTACTATCTGCAAATGAGAGAGAGTTTTACATCTTCCAACAATGTACAGGACATAAGAGAACTAGATACTCATATCCCTTGTGATTATAAATAAACGCAAACCAAATCCAACAGCACGTGAAAAGGATTATACACTACGACCCAGTGGGATTTATCACAGCAACGCAAGGTTGGTGGGTCAACATAAAAAAAAAAAAAATCAACCCATGGGATGCATCATATTAGCAGAATGAAAAAGGAAAACATGATCATCTCAGTTGGTGCAGGAAATCCAACACCCTCTCATGATAAACACACTCAACTAGCTAAGTACAGAAGGAAACTACCTTAACATAATAAAGGTCATACAGAAAAGCCCACAGGTAACATCTTATTCGATGGTGAAGGACTAAAAGGTCTTCCTCTGCGATCAGGAACAAGGCAAGAACTTTCACCACCTCTACTGAACTTACTACCAGAAGTCCTAGGTAGGAGCAATTAGGCAAGAAAAAAAGTAAAGGCATCCAGAGTGGAAAGAAGATGTACAACCATCTCTACTTACAGATGACATAATTTTATATACAGAAAACCCTACAGAAGACACACACATAAAACAGAGCAAATAAACATTTGGCAATGTTGAAGATGTAAGAGCAATAGACAAAATTCAGTTGTATTTTCTGTACCTTAGCAATGGAGAATCTGGAAATAAAATTAGGAAAAAAAATTTATAATAACATCAAGAAAAATAAAATATTTAAGAATATATTTAGCGTAAGAAATGCAAGACTTGTACACCAAAAAATATAAACCACTGTTAAATGAAACAAAGATAAACAAACATCTTATGTTCGTGAACTGGAAAATTTAATCTTGTTAGGATGGCAATACTTGCTAAATTAACCTACAAGATTCAATGCAATCACTCCAATAGCCTCTTTTGCAGAAATGAATAACCTAAAACTCATGCGGAACGTCAGAGATTCCAAACAGCCAAGACAATCCTGAAAAAGGATAAAGTTGAAGAGCACTTCCCAATTTCAAACCTTACTGTAAAGCAACAGTAAGCGATACAGTTTGGTCCCAGTATTAAGGATGGACGTACATCAGTGGAACAGAGCTGAGTGTCCAGAAATAAACCTTTATTTTTTCTGGTCAGCTAACTTTTCAAAAGGCTGCCAAGGCCCTTCTATGGGGAAAGAAGTCTTTTCGATGACCGGTGGTGGGACAGTCTATACACGTGCAAGAGAATGTATTTGGACCACTATCTCCTGCCACATATAAAAACTAACTCAAAACGGTTGAAGGCCTGACTGTAAGACTCTTTGAAGAAATCAGAGGAGTCATCTTGTGACCCTGGATTAGGCGATGGTGTCTTAGCTACGACACTAAAAGTACGAGCAGCCCAAGAAAACAGATACGTACACCCAACTTCAAAATGAGAAGCTTTGTGCGTTAAGGGCGCGGGCAAGAAAGTTGAGAAGACAGCCTGCACAAAGTGTGAAAATGTCTGCAATCACACACCTCAGAGACACATCCAAAAGTCTAAGAATTAGAGCCAGATGATAAAAAGCCAAATAGTCCAACTAAGGAATGGGCAAAATAACTGAATACACGTTGCTGTCAAGAAGACTCGCAAATGGCTGCATCAAAAACTAATGATGTAATATATGGTGATTAACATAACAATAAAAAAAATTAAAAAAAAAAACAACAAAACAAACAATGAATCATGGAACACTGCATCAAAAACTAATGATGTAATATATGGTGATTAACATAACAATAAAAAAATTAAAAAAAAAAAAAAGAAGACTCGCAAATGGCATGGAAAAGATGCTCAGCACCACCAGTCACCAGGAAAACGACAATCAAAACCCGTGAGGCCCCACTTCATCCTCACGAACACAGTTACAGTCCGAAAAATAGAAAGGAACAAATGCTGGCAAAGACACAGAGAGGCTGGAAACCACAGACTCTGCTGGCAGGAACGTAAAACGCCATAACCATTGTGGAGAACCATCTGGAAGTTTCTCGACAAGATAAATAAGTACCACATGACCCAGCAATTTCACCCCCAAGGCTCCCACAAAACCCTGTACGTGAACATTCACTGCAACATTACTCACAGGAGTCACACGTGGAAACAGTCGAAATGTTCACTGATTGTTGAGTGGATAAATAAAACCTACAGGCACACCACGGAGTACCACGTTCTGACACCTGCTACAGCACAGACAACCCTGAGAACAGACGACCCCGAGTGAAAAAAGCCAGGCACAGAAGGCCACAGACTGTAGGATTCCATTTATTCGAAACGTGCAGAACAGGCACATCACAGAGACAGAGAGATGATTAGTGGTTGTCAGGGGACAAAGGAAGGGGAAAATAGGGAGCAACCGCTAAGAGGTCCGTGGTTTCTCTTGGGGGTGACAGAAATGTTTCAGAATGAGCAGCCAGTGATGCTTGTACAACACTGTGGATGTCTAAAGCCCACTGAACGGGTACCCTTCCAAATGGTGCGTTTTAGGTCATGTGAATTTAAACCGTTAAAAAAAAACTTTTATCTTGACAAAATCACTTCCTTATTTAAAATAAGCTAAAAACGCAACCCCTTTTATTGAAAATGTGGAAAGTGGGCTTTACAGCTCCACATATGGCAACGAGCAGCATCTTGTAAGCACATCTCATTTGTATACTTTTTACAAAATTTCACCTGATGTTCATTTCTCTAAAACAGGGTTTTGTGACCTTATTCTGAAGGGGCTAGACATAGACAGTAAACGGGCTTAGGCTTTGTGGGCCGGACAATTTCTGTCACAACTACTCAACTCTGTGGCTGTCGTGTGAAAGCCGCCATAAAGCCCGTCAGCGGGGGTGGGCTTGTTCCCAGAGACCAGACGCTGGCCGGATTTTGTCTGCAGGCCACAGCCTGACGCCCTGCTCTAAAACAGGAACTATCTCCGTAAAAGGAATCAAATCAACTCTGGTCCAAAATATCATGCTGCGAAAAGGGAGAAATGAATCTATGCCATCAGCAGTCCTGTGTTCAAAAGCAACTCATTTTTAAAAAAAAGCGTTTTTAAGTCCTACCCAGCAGACTGGCTTATCCACCTGCTGTAAGTTACTATCTTCACAGAGACAGAGTACCTCAAGTATCACACCCGACAACCATCACCAAATCATACCGACCTTGGGCTGGAGCTTCACACTGACTTCGAGTTGTAAATAACTATTAAAATAGTCTGATGAACTTTTCTCCTTCTGTATAACATACGTACTTGTTGATCTGAGCCAAGAACATTCCCTTCAGTGCGTAAAATTCAGCTGTCATCTCTTTTGTAAAGTATTTCAAGTTTGTAGATTCAATCACTTCAAGACCCTGTTTTAAAAAAAAAAAAAAAAAAGTAGGGGAAAAAATTCTTGAAATTCCTAGACAATGGTGTTAAAACTGCATTACAATATTTATCTAGGCAGTAAGCCCTAAAGGTCACTGACAAGTGCACTTGAAGTTGACGGCTGACCTCGCCTACCACGAACAGTTCTTGACTGACAAGCGTAAACTGAATCACTAAATGCCACATTCAGTCCTGGATACCTTAAGGGTACTGCTTTTCCCGAAACGTTCTATGTCTAGTTCATTTCATTGTTTTTGTTACTAGTCCTCTGAACATGATTGAAATCTACTCTACATCCTCATAACTCACAGTTTTTCATTTTCTTTCCTTAAATATGTCAACCAAAGACGGTATAGAACAGAGACGGTAAAATGTACAAACACTCAAAGTGGTTTCCTCTCCCTTTCTGGTGGTGAAGGGACTGCCTCCCACGAACAACGCCATGTTTCTGGGAAGCTCTGACCCTCCTTCCCCACTCCCTGCACAGGAGTCTCCACGGGGCACCCGTGCTCTGCCGGACCTCCCAGCAGAGAGGCGGCCGCCGGCCCCCGTGCTCACTCTACCTGCATACATTCGTTTTTCCCCATGACTCCTGCCAGCTGGAGGTAGCATTTGACTTGCTGCCGAATCTTCTGGAAGCAGTCCACGATGGGCACGGTTGGGATCGTATGAATGCGGCTTAGTATGTCCAGAGCCACGTTGACCAGCCCTTGTTTGCGGGCGATCTTCCCGTACTGGATGATCGCCGACGCGGACGCATGGACCCCAAGCATGGCGTTGTTTGAGCTTGGGTCGTGCTGGGAACTGTTTTCA
This sequence comes from Callorhinus ursinus, assembly GCF_003265705.2. Taxonomy (NCBI): domain Eukaryota; kingdom Metazoa; phylum Chordata; class Mammalia; order Carnivora; family Otariidae; genus Callorhinus; species Callorhinus ursinus. Next base: position 606,933 of record NW_027397132.1, read on the forward strand.
TAGGCAGTTACGATAGCTAGAGAGAGCAAAGAAAAGGACCATCAGGCCACGCCAAACATCTCTCAAAGCGTTCCACAGTAAGGCTGAAATAAAAAATGAGAAACACGCACAACATGGCTTATGAACACAGAAAGCTCTGAGATAAACCCTCATCACTTTTCCTTGGGTTTTACACAAGGGAGATACCTGATACGAAAGTCAGAGGTTAAGAAGCACGGACTACTGAGCGGATCGTTACCGTCGTGGCTATAACTAAATCAGGAATGTGGCTCTAAGGGGTGCTGGTGGGTTGAACAAGGAGGACCCGGAAAGCCGGAGAAGGCTCCACGCGGCCACCTTCAAGCAGCTCTTCCTCGGGCGGCCCTTCACAACGAGCACCGTAGCCCGCAGCTCAGACCCCACCGGCCTGCGCCCCTAGCGCCCGCTCTGTTCTGGCGGGAAGAGTGCTAACGGGTGGAGGGAATCTCCCCATCTTCCACCGCCTTCCCCTCTCCCCTTGCCAGACCAACCACCACACCTACCAACCCCGCCAGAAATTAGAACATCTGGTAGAAGGAAAAAAAAAAAAACAACACAACAAAACCAAGACATGAAACCAGAACAGTGGGGTGTCTGGAAAATTACATGATGAATGCATGCCGGACCAGGTAGGTTTACCCTGGTAATGATGCTGCCTCCACATGAAGACGCTGCTCCAGTGGGACAAGTCGTCAGACACAATGGGCAGCCTGTTCCTCCACGTCTTCACCACTGTCTTCATGTCGTGCAGGCTGTTGTTCCTGCCCAGGTTGGTGGGCTGTAAGCCGGCGTTGATTTGTGCAGCTTCCTGAAGTTCGATGATCTGCTGGGCTGCCTGAACGGGACCAGCACAAGGGATCCCACAGTGAGCGCCAGTGAGGAAAATAAACCAGAGTCCCTCAGCAAGCTGAGGACTGTAAAGGTCTCCCGACTCACTTCCCAAAGGAAGCACTCTCGCTTACATAGACGCCTCACTTCCACATTTCATTTACTCTTCACCCCAAACTCTGCTCCCCTGATCCCCCCACTTTTAAAAGTTCAGCTCTGTGGCTTACTGCAAAGTAGGAGAGGGAGGACAGTGGTGCAGGCAGCACACCCTGTGAACGGAGAGCCCCCCAAACTCCTTCTCATTCCTTTTGCCACCACCTAAGTTGGGCTCTCCTACCGTGGGCTCAGATCAGAACGGCCTGGCCTGGCCCGCCTGCCCTCAGGCTCTCCTTTCAGCAACACTCCAACACCGTGGCCACACTAAGCATCTCAAAACATGGTTCGCGCCATCCCTTTGGGCTGGCACATAGGTTTTCCATCACGTCCCTCCTGAGCTGTCTACCTTTCACAGCCCAGACGCACTGCTGGCTCCAAACGCCCTGGCCATGATTCTGAGCCCATCCAAGTTCCACCCGTGAGGTCCCACTCCCCGCCATGGGGATTCCTCCCTTCTCTAAATCCTGGGTGCCCTCTCTGTCCTACTGCAAGGCACTGAATCACAGTCTCCCTCTGGTGTGGAAGTTTGCTTCTTATGGCTCTCCTCTCTCCAGCAAGGCGCTCCTCTGGGGCAGAATCATTGTTTTGAACTTGTCAGAATCTCCCGAGCACAGCACCTAGATTCAGTACTTGCTATCTTGCTGACTGATCTTAACTGTAGATACTCCCTGCAAGGGCCTCTGCTTTCCATCTGCACCTCAAGTTCAGTTCGTTACCCTGTCTTCGGAAACCTCCCTCCCGCTGAAAGCCTACTGAAAGCACAGCAGTGTGGTACCTGTTTTATACCAGCTTTACTGAGATACAATTAAAACATCACCAAAATCACTCTGTAAAGTGTGCAATTCAGTAGTTTTTAACACGTTCCTAGAAATGTAGAACCCTCACTACCACCTACGTATGGAATGCCTATCTCAACCCAAAAAGCGGCCCCGGACCCGTCAGCAGCCTCCCCCATACTCCCTCCCCCAGCGGGTGGCAACCACTGATCCGAGTTGTGTCTCTGTGCCTTTCCCCATCCTGGACACTCCTCAGAGATGGACACTTCTCCACTCAGAGCGTTGCTAAGGTTCACCACGCTGTTGACAGGGCTCAGTACACGTTCCTTTTTATTGAACAACAGTCCGCTGCCTGGGTCTGCCACTTTTTATTTACTCATCAGCTGACGGTCATTTGGGCAGTTTCCACATTTTGGCCATTATGGATATCGCTACGGGTGAACATGGGTGTGCGTGTGTGTGTGTGTGTGTGTGTGTGTGTGTGTGTGTGTGTAGGATCGAAACCGCTGTCATCTAGGAACTCTGTACTTAGTATTTTGAGGAACTGTCACATTGTCTCCAGTCTATTTTACAATCCCACCAGCAGTATACGTGGGCTCCAATTTCGCCCCCATCCTTACCAACACTCGTTATTGTTTTTATTCTGAGTGTAGTGCGTGTGAGGTGGTACCTCACTGTGGTTTTGATCTGCATTTCCCTAATGACTGATGATGGTGAGCAGTTTTTCCCATGCTTATAAGCTCATTTGTGTATCTGCCTGGTAAATGAAATTGACTTACCAAATTTGGGCCGTTTTCAGCCATTATTTCTCAAATATTCCTTTTGCCCCCTTTTCTGGCTCCACTACCTCTGGGACCCCCACTCTGAGTATGTTGGTACACTGAGTCTATCAAGTCTCTATTATCCGCAGAATGCAAACACCAACATCTTTGCTCAGGTGGCTTAGGGGTCAACCAGTTAGCCAAAGATGTCCCTAAAGACCAGAACCACTAAGTTGCTCAGCCTTTGCTGAGGGCTGTGTGCCTACTGCGATCTGCATTTGACAGTTCTGCCTTAGCCTTCACTTCCTGCTTGTATAGAGCCTCAAGGTCAGGCAGAGGGGTGGGAAGAAGTACGTTCTGTGGAGAGAAGCAGCATGTGTGCGGGACTGTGGGAGAGCCAAGCAAGTGAATGGTGGCCTGTGTGGCTGGAACAAGCTGTCAGAAACTGTGCAGATGATCCAGCGAGGAGGAGATGCACCATGGCATCACACTGATGGGGGATAGTGGCCGTTAAAGAAAAGCCTGGAGCAAAAATGAGAATCATCAAAATCACTCCTAAGATGTCATCTGTCATTTAAATCCCATGGAAGCTCCAAAACTGAGAACATTTTATTCCTCTGTATTTTGACTCTGGCCTTCCTTCCACTGAGGACGAGCTTAAATTAGAGACAAGAGAAGTGGAAGGATTTTCCTCCCTGCCGTCCAGCTCGGATTACGGACCTCAGCCTGGATGGGGGGCGTGCTGCTGGGAGGGGCCCCCAGGACGGCTGGGTATGCGCGCCACGCCCACCTGGAGAAGAGGCGTGTGCACGTGGGACACCACATGGGGCAGCCGCCGCCACTCGCGGATGGCCAAACTGCTGGCCATTTCAACCAGGCGCTCGATGAAGCTGAGCTGCTGCTCCTCAGGATGGCAGATGGCCAGGTATCCACGGTACATGTTGACTTTCCACGCCATCTCTTTGGGACAACTTACTTCCACCTGGTGGTGAAAGAACATTACATGGAAGCAATGGGCAAACTGCTCAGTACGAAGGGTCAAAAATGCAAGCCAATTTTTTTGTAGCCAATCATGCAAAGCGATAAATTAAACTATGAATAGATACTTATTTTCTTTGGAGAAGACAAACATTCAGATTGCATTTTCTGGATACTCTCCTTTTCCGAATACTAGTGAATAGTCAGCCTCTACAGGTTCTTTGCCTTAAGTCATCAGCAGTTCCAGAAAGGAGGGAAACCGATCAACACTGATGTGACAAACCAGATTAATGGTCACCCCTCGGCTACAAAGTCAGCCAGCAAATTTCCAAAGTATTAAATATATATTCGTCTCCACTCTGATAAATATAATTTTGAATTGTTTCCAATTCATACTGTTATCCTGGGAAATCAATCTAACTTGTTCCACATTATACAAGGAAGCAAAAGGCAACGATTCCGGCTGATAAGAATATGAAAGAACATTCATAAATCTGACTGTCATTCAAAGCCGCACTCTGTCACCTACTATAGAATTTCGCCCAGATTTCTTCTCACGTTCTGGTTGTCAGCTCTCTCGTGAAGTACACTGAGCCTGGAACTGTCAGATTTTCTCTCCTCGGCTCTAACCCTGCCCCCACCACCCCCACCGCGCCCATGTGGCTCAGAGCCACATAAAGGCTCCCTGTGCTCCCCCTTCTACCGTTGAAAGCTGTCTGTCCACCACCCTCTAAAGGAAGCATTAGAACTGGTCTCATTTTACCGATCTTATACAGAGCATTTAAAAACATAAATGATAAAAATTAAGGTCTTTTCAAAGATAATCTCTTTGTGTATGAGAAGAAAGGATACCTCTGTTGAAGGTATTTGACAGGACTTGCTGTAACAAGATCAACATAACATTCATTCTGAAACATCTTTGGGCAATAATAAAAATATACACACTTTAGTGCCAAAATACTATCTGTATTGATGTATGATGTATTGACGTATGATCTGTATTGATGCACTGATGATCGGTATAATGATGATGATGATGATGCCATCTGCATTTATGTAACTCTCTGCCTTGTTTTTTTGACATCTTACTTCTTTAAAGCACATTCACGTTCATGGCCTCTCTTAGATCTCAATAACCCAACGATGAAGAAATTTAGGAAGACAAACTTGTCAAAACATCTGCTTCCAACACGATCCGCTAAAATCACACCAATCGCACGTTTTCTGGGCTTAAACACTATTCAAGCTGGGCTTTTGTCAATCACATCTATCCTCCGTAACACTGAGAACAAAGGCATTTCTTGTTTCCCACCCCCGAAACAAGTTACCCCATCAATTAAGTCAAACCAAGAAAACCATACTTCTGCAAGCAGCCCTGAAATCATAATGCACAGGAACAAAAACAGAAGTAATTTGAGTGGCTTTTTTTTTCTTGAAATATCAGTAAATGAGTAAATAATTTTGGACCATCTACTTGGACCAAGACTATGTGAATTTACTACAGACTACCCAGAATGTTTATTCGTATACTTTGAGTTTTTCTAATTAGTAAGGGGCTTATAATTTTTAGAAAATTATTAAGGGTTTCTGAAAGAAGAAACTTACTTCTCAGACCCATGGACAGCATGGTGCTGCCCGCATCCAGCTAAGAGAAACCCCGGGAAGGGAGAAGAAAGGAAACAGCAGAGTGAACTATAAATATTTACTCAGCAGAACATCTATCAGAGCAAGGAAAGAATCCATTGTAAATGTGTTTTGTCAGAAACAATACACATTTTACTGATACAAGTGACTGGTTATCTCTGGAGTAAAGTCCCTGCATCAGACGAGCAATTTCCAGATCCCAAGCCCAAAGTCAAGCCCTGGGTTGTCTCCGCCCTCTGTGGCTCACGATCTCAGTTCTACAATCTTCCACGTTAAAAAGCAACATCAGTAACAACATAAACACAGTAGCCACAGTACAGGTTAAAATCTCAGGTTCATCCTTCCAAAGACAGTAAGCTCTATAATCTTAGCGTGCTTTGCAGTCTCCGAATTACAAGGAGAAAGGAAAATCACTTGTGTGAGTGTTAACGAAGCCGGGCTGGGCAGAAGAGCAGGTGAGAAGAAGGTGGCACTTCCTCCACCTCAAGCCCAACCACAAACACCACACACAAAAGGTGGAGAGACGAGGAGCAGAAGCAGGGAAAGGGGCCGAGGGAGAATACGAGCGAAGGGCCCAGATGCAGGGAACGATAAAGAGCAGCAAGAACGGCCGCATCTGAAGACCGTCTAAGGCCAAAGTAATAACGTGTCGTGGGGCTCAGAGGACACAGAGCTGCGCTGTCCCTTACTGTGGCTTTTGGATCCCCCCAGTGGGAGGAAGGGAATGGGGCCTCTGTGCCCACTCTCCCGCTGAGCACCGAATTCTTCTGGATGGAGTTTAATTAAAAAAAATGTGGAGCTCAACCCAGTGCATGACTCAGCCTCACTGATACCATTCTGCCTTCACTTCCACCACAAACATGCTCGGAAGAGAACACGGCTTCATTCGGCAGACTTCTGCCGACAGCAGCAACTAACCCACCAGGCCCGGCGCAGGGTTCACCCACGCCGCGCTCATCTCCAGTAGCCCTTCTGCACCGGACCTGCCACAATGAACTAATGCTGCATCTAACTCCCAAACTGAATACACCTGGGAAAGGTGTTAGAGAACCAGAGATAATGCTCGCTTCCCAAGAGCTATCGCTCATCTGCCAGAATGCCTAGCTTGTTCTAAGTGAAGAGAACTCTCTGGAGATCCACACAATCTGAGCCTGGGACAGTCACCCGGAGGTGGGAGGGTGGTCTCACCTGCACCAATGCCTCCTTCATGGCAGTCCAGTTGGATACCCGCCAAGCACACTCCAGGACCAGGTAAGGGTTGATGTGACCTTTGGACTGGCCATATTCCGTCAAGGCTTCCCACTGGTTCAACTCCTTAGAGCACCTGGAAGAGCAGGGATTCAAGAGCAAAAGTTCAGTTACCAACACACTCACAGATTCAGAAAGGGCAAGGGATAGACTTTGTTTATTGCAAAAAAATTCTTTCCCCCCACAGGGCAAAGGGTGGGTTCCCAAGGTGCCCCACTGCAGAGAGCAACCCTGCTGTCTGAAATAAAGTGTCCCCCTGGACACCGAGGGCTGCCCACCACAGAGAGCCCAAAGCACCAGAGCCAGTGGGAGGCAGAGATCATTTCTTGTTTCTCCAATGGATGCTTTTAATTACTCATGGACCGAATGCTGTTCTGAGGTGGTTCTTTTTATAAGGCCGTAAAGAAAGTAGCAAAGTTCCCTTTTAAAAGCACTCATTACAAGAAAATTTCAAAGACTTTTTTTTTTTTTTTACCAGTTCCCTAACAGACTCCTGAATACATCAAGCACTGTGGCATACCGAATCCAGTGGTCCTCCCACAGCTGGTACTCTGGGAAAATAGCAGGGGAGGCGTTACTCCTCTCATGCTCCTTCTTGGCTTTGTCCATTGCCTTTTCGTAAGATTCTTGTGCCTGAAGAAGTCAATAATGCTCTTGATTATTTAGGGCAAGCTGGATCTCAGGCTTGGGGGTGCCCTACGCTCTTCTCTAGAAGATCACTGGCCCAAGGCTCCGCACACACAGGGAACAGAGGTGGCACGTCACCGCCCCCCCCCCCCCGACAATGGACAGTGGAGACTGCCTAGCCCTGGGATGCATCTCTCCATCCTTCAGCGAGGACACTGTGCTTCTAGAGTTTCTGTGGCTCAGTGCCCTACACTGAGGGGCTGAGAACCGTTTCCTGGGACAAGGGGCCACACATCAATGACAGGACAAACATGAGGATTACAGTTTAAACACTAACTACAATCTATCTGCCATTTCCAACAGCACCACTGACTGCAGATAAAAAGCGTCCACATTAGCAACTAACAGTAAAGGCTTTAGGACTGAGTTTCGGAAATGTTCGTGTCACGTGTGTAGGTTTCTCTTAAACTAAGACTTCAATCAAAGGTCCTTTCTATGTAGGATAAATGCTTGAAATAAACCAGTGAACTAATTTAACGTGAACTTTGACTTGAGATCATTAGAAATGACCTCTCCTCAGCCATGCGGCCCGGCCATGTCACTGGACACAGGACGCTGGCTACCTGCTCGAAGAATCCATGCTGTTCATAAGCAATGGCCGTCGCCGTCTCTGAATACTTGCAACGCTTCTGCCACAAGCCAGCCCACATATCTTCCTCTTGTAACAAAGAGTACAGTTCAGCCAGGGAATCCAGTATCTCCTGAAAACAGAGTGTGGTTTCTTGAGTGCTCATGACAATAAGGCAACTTCACCAAGCTGTCATTTAAAATCACTCTAAGGTTTACTGAAACGGGAAGGTCACTGGCAAAGGCGACAGGACCCGGAAGATGAGGCAGGCCTCACCTGCTGAGGCGGAGTTATGCTCTCCTGCTCATAAAATTCCGTCGTTTGCTTTGGCTTAATCTGCAGGCTCAGACCTTTCTCAAAAGCCTGGTGCTCCAGCATTAACGTGGAGCGGAACCAAAGGTTGTGCGTCTTCCCCAAGTACTTGAGCACGCAGGGTCGGATGGGAATCGGGGGCACGCACTGGGACATGGCCTCCACGAAGCAGTTGAGTGCACTGGGCTGACAGTCCCGCTGCACCTGGTGGCTGCCGCTGCACAGGAACGGGCTGATCTCACCGGCCAGCGCCTGAAACCCAAGAGTGCATCACCAACAGGTCTCCACTCAAAAATCTCCACGGCCTCACTCTCACGCAGCCTCTGACAGTTATTTTGGAGAATTCACTCTTAGACCACAGTGAGCAGTTAGTTCCCTCATCCTGTGACATTTAAGATGGTTTTCTTCCACAGATCTTTATCAACACCTAAAACTACGTTTTCCAAGACTGGCTTTAAAACATATACTCACGTGCTGCTGTCTGTCAGACAGAATTTTCCACAATCTGGGAAAAAGCTGGACCCATGTCTTCTCTGCCAGCGTTGTGGAAATGTGACACAGCTGGACAAAGGCGCTGAGCAGGGCTCCCGTCTACAGAAAAAAGAGAGATTCATGGAGCCACGTGGACGCTCTGGTCTCGTGCTTCATCACACGCTCCTCCACTTTCAAACTTTCAAAGGCAGAGCAAGTGTCAGGTCAGAGCAAAAACACAGATTCTGAGCATCAGGAACCCACAGGCATGCCTGCATTTTTTAACTTTCAAGGGCATTTTCTAACCAAGTCTGAGAGGTAGGAACGTGATGCTGATGCGGACGTGCAAACGAGGGGCACAGACATGCCCTCAAAACCGAGGCCGCTGGAAACGTGAAAGAGGAAGGAGGAGGAGCATGCGCACAGGAGGTAAGTTACTGGCCAAAAAGTACAATTCTGAAGAACAAATCAAGAACTGAGAATTCAGCATCTCGGCAGCTGAGGGCGGGGGAGAGGTGGACAGGGAGCGGCCTGGCTGGAATGGGACACCCTGCGCAAGGGGCCAGGGTCGGAAACAAAGGGCCCCAAAAGTGAACCAAATCCACAGATGCCTCTGACCGTCCACAGCTTTGCTGTTTTTGAAAGTCTGAATTAGCTGCCAAGATTCCTTATGAACCGGCAGGTTTCTAGCCAGCTTGAAGCCGCCGGGCCAACGGGGCCGCATCCCCAAGGAGACGGAGCTTCAGTGATGGATGAGTCATGATTATGCTTTCCTTTCTCTGACAGCAAACCCAAGAAAGGAAGTCACCCTCACGTCCACGTCTACCAAAAATGCAGAAAGCAAAGATATAAATATTTCAAGGAAAATGGGGGAAACGCTTAAGTGAAGGACACTCCCGGATGGCACTCAGGCCGCCCTGTGACCCTGGATGACCTGACATGGCTGCTCCATCCTCCCCGGCCAGTGTGTCAGCGGTCCCCCAGCCCTGGGTCATTTAGCAGAGGCCAGAGCACTGCTGGGCCACACGTGATCACAGACCTGCTGATAAAAATGCTCATCTCAAGCGAAGGTGGAGGATTCTACAGGTTCCTGGCTCATTCTCATTCACACATGAGCACAGGGAGACGTGAAGAAGGGTTGTGGATGCTGTGTGGCCCTGCAGCGCCAGGGACGCAGGGAGGGGACAATGGCTTCAACAGATCTCCCACAGAGAGTAAGACAGTCAATTCTGGGACAAGACGCCCACAGCAGAAACGAGAGCAGGAGTGCCTGGTTTCGTGAAGGACCTGTTCAGATGCCCCCTAGTCCCTCTAGACTTAGAAACAAATAATCTGGAGGCGCCCACTTCACAGGTAGAGGAGCTTCGGGAATGAAAATGTCAGGGTTGAACTGACCTATAAATGCAGGGACTTTAACCCTACTTTGCTCTATAAAAAATAGCTTCCATAAACACATGATATAGTAACAGGAACACTCTTGCCATTTGCAATGATGTGGACGGAACTAGAGGGTATTATGCTCAGCGAAGTAAGTCAATCAGAGAAAGACAGTTATCATATGATCTCACTCACATGTGGAATTTAAGAAACAAAACAGAGGGTCATAGGGGAAGAGAGGAAAAAATAAAACAAGACAAAACCAGAGAGGGAGACAAACCATTAAGAGACTCTTATCAGAGAGAGAGACAAACCATTAAGAGACTCTTAATCATAGGAAACAAACAGGGTTGTTGGAGGGGCGGCGGGGGAGGGATGGGGTCACTGGGTGATGGACAGTAAGGAGGGCACGTGATGTAATGAGCACTGGGTGTTATATAAGACTGATGAATCACTGACCTCTACCTCTGAAACCAATAATACCCTGTATGTTAATTAATTGAATTTAAATAAAAAAATGTTTACATGGGATTGGACCATCAAGAAAAAAATATATATATACATTATATATACACACACACACATATACATATATATATATACATACACACACATACACGAACGCCACTCCCTCTGACTCCCTAAGCTTCCTGGCTGCTTTACTGTTCTCCAGAGCGCTCACCACCTAACACATACATACTGATTTTACTGCTTTCCGTTTATTACTTGCCCTCACTAGAACACAAGCCCCATGAGGGCTGGCTACTCTTGTCTGTTTCATTCAGTTACCTAGCACTGCTAAAATGTACTCTGACTGATCTTCCACAACAAGCTGATCATCAAACTTATGCCAAGGGAACCAGTAAGTCAGTATCTACATGGTGACTTATCCTGATAACTGTTAGCCAAGAAAGACCTTTAGGTTTGGGGGCACTGATCCACCATGCCACCTTCTGGCAGTGATGACAGGAGAGACGGGCCTAGTAAGGTCTTCAGTCTGTGAACTAGAGAACCTTACATCTACATGTAAGAATGCTCTGCTTCCTGTTCCGTGCACCAGAAGACCAAATGTTTTATGTTTCTCCACATATTAACTGCCACAACTATCACTCAGATAAAAGTTCAAAGGCTGGGGCGCCTGGGTGGCTCAGTCGTTAAGCATCTGCCTTCGGCTCAGGTCATGATCCCAGGGTCCTGGGGTCGAGCCCCGCATCGGGCTCCCTGCTCAGCGGAAAGCCTGCTTCTCCCTCTCCCACCCCCCCTTGCTTGTGTTCCCTCTCTCGCTATCTCTCTCTCTCTGTCAAATAAATGAATAAAATCTTGGGGCACCTGGGTGGCTCAGTCATTGGGTGTCTGCCTTTGGCTCAGGTCATGATCCCAGGGTCCTGGGATTGAGCCCCGCATTGGGCTCCCTGCTCCGTGGGAAGCCTGCTTCTCCCTCTCCCACTCCCCGCTTGTGTTCCCTCTCTCGCTGTGTCTCTGTCAGATAAATAAAATCTTAAAAAAAAAAAAAATTCAAAGGTTAATTTAATGCACAAATTCGGGATAGGTCACTAGAGAAGTTTAAACGCAGAAACTCTGTGATAACTAGTTTTTACTTTTTTTCACCTAGCTCATGCTATGAACAGAATCATCACTGTTTCTTTGTAATACACCTCAAAAGCAACTTGGTATATGGAGCCTTAACTTTTTTTTTTTTTTAAGATTTTTTTTGAGAGAGAGAGTATGATTAGGGGGGAAGGGAGAGAGGCAGAGGGAGAAGCAGACTCCCTGCCTAGCAGGGAGCCCGACAGGGGACTCGATCCCATGCCCCCAGGATCATGACCTGAGCCGAAGGCAGATGCTTAACCACTGAGCCACCCAGGCGCCCCTGGATTCTCTTAGTCTTTAACTAAAAATGATTATACCTGTAATTAACCTGAGAGTTTGTAAAAGCGGGAGTTTCTAGCTGGCTATATCTCAAAAGAGATGCATGTGGAGGACCTCTCCCTGCAAAGTGAGGTGGATTTCGTTTACCATGTGAACCTATTCTCATTTTCTCCTTTTTTACTGCATTTGAAAAATAATCCAGCCAAGTCTCATCATGTATTTGGTAAACCATTTTACCATTTCTTTCAACAGGTAGCAGTGGAAAAATTAACTTCTTTTTCTTATTTTTCCCGTAAGATACTGTAAATCCTTTCTCAAATCTTTGCATAGAATATCCACTTCAGAGTCTCACAGAACTATGACGGTGTCAACTGAGAAAGGAAAGAAAGTTAACTGTAATTTGTAGAAGATGACCTCACACTGCTGTGGAGTAGTCCTGCCTGAGGAGTCAACATACTCAGGGGAAAGAAGAACCACCATCCCTCCGAACCCGTACACAGACCTTCACTTCCCGGAGAGTATCAAGGAATTTGTCGTGTCTGTTGGTTAACATGTGCAGCTGGTTCCCAATGTCCTTCTCAGAAAGCTCTTTGGTTTTGGGTGTGCTGGTCTGGTCTCCAGGAGCCAGCTCAATATCGATCTCTACATCCTGCAAAGCAAAACACAAATAGGTAAAACCAAAAGGTCAAATGGTTACAGAAAATCCAACAAACACAACTCTTACAAATTTCTTGTTATATTTTTGCAAGTAAAATTTTGCTTAGTTTCCTGGAAGTTCATAGTTATTTAAATAATCTCGAGTTCTAGAATAAACAACAAACAGACTAACTGGACCAGACCTCTCTTTAAGTGACACTATGGAAAAGAAAAAAAAAAAGCAACACTATGAAAAGGTCACTGTTTTGCTCTCCTATTAGGATTGTGGAAAGCAAAATCAAAGTACAAACTTTAAACAGCAAAAATAAAAAAGATTATAAGGGATAATAAGGAATTACAGCCTGTCATTCCTCAAAGTGCAAGAGAGCTGTCTAGCTGCCTTGCTCATTCAGATTAAGAATATTGTCAGGGCCACTGCGCAGAACCTGTTGGCACAATGTTTTATAGGACTCATTCCCAGAAAGGAATAAACCTTATTTCTGTGTGAAGCTTCTGAGAAGTCACAGCCAAAATCTAATCATCAAACCAGCCTCTGAGTCAAGTTACTGACCATTTGGTATGTGCCCATGAAAAAGCGGGAAGAATCACTTAGAGTTGGTAATTTAGTTCACACAGAATTACAGAAGGAAAAGATCCTATCACTACATGATTAGTGTTCAGCAACAGAGAAGACAATTTTAAATTCTCATTTGTTAATGAAATGAGTAGATACCCCACATATAGGAGGGATCAAACTATCCCTTTTACAGCAAAGAGTGTGCCTCCTCCTTCAATACTGGCTATCTGCTTTTTAAGATTTTATGTCTTTTAGAGAAAGTGTGCGTGCCCGCACGAGTTGGGGGGGGGTGGTGGCACAAAGCGAGGGGGACAAGCCTCACTGCTGAGTGCCGGGGCCTGACGCTGGGCCTGATGCAGGCCAGTCTTTCAACCCTGAGGATCATGACCTGAGCGGAGACCTGAGCCGAAACCAAGAGTCGGATGCTTGACCAGCTGAGCCCCAGCTGCCCCTGGGTAGCTGCTTCCAAAACCCAACACTCGAGGGAGAGACTGAGCTTCTAAGAGTCCACAAACTAAAGGAGACACAGTTTAAAGATCTATGCCTGGAGTAGTGGCAGCCACTCCTCTCGGAGTGCTAAGGGCCATCAAGATGGAGGTATCAGCCCTGGTGGCCAGTTCTTGGCTCTAGGGCTGCCCCTGCCAGTACGAAGTGGAGATTCGGGAGGTTCACAGCAGGCTGCTGGTGGAACCTGCTAGAGCCACGGTGGGCACTCCTCCTCAGAGTAGTGCTGTCTACTACAACACGGGCTACCTAGCACTTGGAGAGAAAAAATCACCAACACTAGAATACCCTATACAAAGCAGCATTAGCTCACGATAAAGTGATTTATCTCAAAATTAAACGGCAATATGAGATGCTTATCAATTCAACCTAAGTGTCTATCAACAGGTAAATGGATAACGAAGATGTGGTGTGCATATATACAATGGAGTATTATTCAGCCATAAAAAAAAAAAAAAGAAATCTTGCCATTTGCAACAACGTGGATGGATCTTGAGGGCATTTTGCTAAGTGAAATAAGTCAGACAAAGACAAATACCATATGATCTCACTCATACAAAAATCTCATAGAGAACAGACTGGTGCTTGCCAGAGGCAAGGAGATCAGGAATGAGCAGAGTGAGTACAGACTTCCAGTCGGAAAGTAAGTCCTGGGGCCATCACGTACAGCACGGTGACCACACTTAATAACGCTGTGCTGCATATCTGAAATCGCTAAGAGAGTCAATGGTGAAAGTTCTCATTATTAAAAAAACTTCTGTAACTGTGTGGTGACAGATGTTGACTAGACTTATCGTGGTGACTGTTCAGTAATATATACAAATAAATACGGAATCATTACGTTGGACACCTAAATTTAACATAATTTATGTCAACTACACCTCGATAAAAAAGGAAGAAAAATCTAACTGAATGCGGGTACCACATTCAGAAGTTTGAGGCAGAGACAGGTTTTCTTCCCTTGCCTTCCCACCTCCCCCACATCGAAGGCTGATATAAAATCCACCAACAGACACAGGAATTCTGCTGTGAAGAGGAGGCAACCGTCTGGAGCATTACCTCCTCCTTGGACTCGCTGTTCTCTCGCTCCCGAGGCTCCTGCTTCACATGTGTGACCATGGCGAAGGCCGCTCGGTCGTGGCTGTCGGCCAGGTTGATGACGTTGGTGATGGACGGCAGCATTGCTCCCTGGCAGCTGGTACCAATGGGAGTGCTCTTCTCACACACCGCCAGGAGCAGCTGAAGAGGGTTTATAGAGAGAAAGAAGACAAACCTAGGACACTCGCCTGGCATGTGGGGTGCAGGGACCCACGGCGAAGAGCTAGTCCTCTCGACCGAAGCACACGTGCTGAAGACTCCTGAGCCCACAGCTCGGCTGTATGCTTCTCCCCAGCTTACACAGAGCCTGAACCTCCCTTCCAGACACCCCTCAGTCAGGATCTCGGACTCTGTGTCTAAGCATAAGCTCAGGACCTTTCTCTCCTACCGGTCGGGCTTCCTCCTGCCATCAACTCCTGCCTGGACTAAGTTCCTAACTCACCAACTTCCTCTTCTCAGACCTGTCTCCTCACACACAGCCAACTCGAGTGCTCTTCCCGCTGTGTCCCCCCAGTGGCTTCCCACGGTCCCAAGGGGACAGTGCAAGCTCCTCAGCGGGGCTCACGCTTCTGCATGAGCGTTACATCTTCTGCAATATAACACTCCCCACCCACAGCCAGCACTCCCGTGACTCTTCCCCACATCCCAATATGCTTCGCCCCCTGGCCTCTGCCCCAGACCTGGCTGCCCCTCAACTAAGGCACTCGTGCATTTTTGGGGCAGATATTTACTGAGCACCCACTTGGTGCTGTGTGAGGCCCTGGATTCATTTGTCAACTTCATAGGCAAGCGCCCCTGTCCGGGTAGAGCTGAAGCGTCAGAGGGAAGGACAAGACCAACACCAACACATCAACAGACACAGAGTAAAAAATAAAACAAGCAAACAAGCCCCCAAACCAAACCAAACCAAACCTTAAGACACACACTCACTGTGGTAACACAGCCAGGAGATGGACAGAATAAAGGGTGCCCTGTGCTAGCCTGGGTGTCAGGAACGTGGCGTGTCTGGGAACACGAGAGGCCAGTGGGGCTGGAGACTAAGGAGGGAGGGAGGCCAGCAGAGGGCTGGACAGAGGGGCAGGGGTCTGGTCACCTGGGGTCCAGAAAGACCATATCCTGCAAGTTGGAGTTTGTACCGAGTACAAAGGCAAGGAGGGACACGATCTGCTTTATTAAGGACAATTTTGCCAACTGTGGTGGGTAGGAGGGAAAGTGGTGACACTGGGCCAACTGTTCCCATCACCCTTGTGAGCAATGGTGGTGGCCACACGAAGGAGGAAGAAGAAAAAAGAGTGAGAAGCAGGTGGCCCTGAACTGGTAACACGCAGCGACAGACCAGACACACAGGCCAAACGCGGGAAGGAAGGGCAGACCTCCAGCTGGTGCCCTCCGAACCATCCTTCCTCCAACTGCTCCAGCGTGCCTACCGCGGTCAAGGTCGTTTCCACCTCTGTGTCTCTACGACCTGACCCAGGGCCTGGCACCTAACAGCAACCGACAGGTCCCTTGAACCAAAGATGAATCAATCAGGAACTGCCCGCTGTGTGGCCATTCGCCAGGCTCCCAACACATGCTGTACAGAGCGCTCTGAAACGCTCACGCGGCACCAACACAAACACGTTAGCAAGCTCTCCCTGATGCCCTGGAGAAACCTTCACAACCGTCGGTCTCGCCGGACGAAGTAACGTGGTAGGTCACCTGCTGGCTCCACCCATTCCGCACCAGCAGACCAGGATCACCCGCCCGCATCGCTCACCCAGGGAAACTAGGCTGCTTGGTGCAGCAAGTAGGTAACTAAGCCAATGAAAGATCATGGATTTCAATAACAAACCAACAAGAAACCAGAAGTCTCACTACCGTCCTGTCAGCGTCATGAACTTGTGACCAGACACTGAAACGGTGTGACGGGTTTACAAAGGCCCTTGTCACCAGCACCCCGACTCATCATACTAAGGACTCCAAGTCTGTGGCTCGGTCAGGCTGCTCTGGCCTGGCTGCCCTATTTTCTGGCTCTAAGAATGACAGGACCCCACAATCACAGTACATTACATCCTTAAAGGCATGTAGACAGAACTTACAATTTTTATATTTGAGAGAAAGTGAATCTTTTAGCTATAAGCTAAGGAACGCTATTCAACTAAGAACTTAAAATCACCCCTAAAAAACCCCTTGAGCTGAAAACACAGCTTTAAGCCTTTTCTCTTTCCAGGAGAGATTAGAGCAGGTTAGGGTGGAGGCTTCCAATCCCTCTCAGACAGTACTAATACCCCCTGGTTTTGGCGCCACAGACGCCGAGATGAGCCCGTCCTACCTCAATGCACTGCTTAATCCAGAAGTGGTTCCCCATGGCTTCCCAATTCTGGGAACAGGTCACATAAAGCAGGCGTTCGTAGACCCGACGTTTCATAGAGTTGTCAAAAACCTCGAAGAACTTTGCCCTGATGAGAGGCTGGGCACAGCGCAGCCCAGAGAGAAAGGCTGGCTCGAGTTTTGCGGTCAGCTCGCTGCCCGACAGCGTCTCATCCCTGAAACGGAAGGAGTAACACGGGTTGGAAGAGCTGCAGCAGAGCCAGCCTCTGCAAGCCGCAAGCAAACAAGGAGAACCAGCAGGGGCCAACGTTCCGGAATGCCAGGACAAAAGCCACGGGTACATCACGAGTCACCCTGGGCTGATGTAGTATTTGAGCAAAAGGTGTGTTAACGATGTCAAAATATATTACAGCATTTAGCGTTTATATGGACAGTCAAGCTTTAACTATCACGAAAGATTAAATGTTACATCGGTTAGTCCAAGGACACACCGTGGACACATACATGCAACATCTGGCTGATCGCTGTCATTACCTGTAGACATAGTTCACGAGGTCTAAAAACTGGGCATTTAATTCGAGGTCTTCCGGAAAGCGCTTTTCTATGTAAGCCATCATTTTCACGAGCAAAATGGACTTCTCCCGGAGCGTAGGCGTCTGTATGAATTGGGTTTTTTTTTTAAAGGAAAGGTCAATTACTTCTATTTGAAAAAAGACACATTCAAAAGCATTCCAGCCACCTGTCCTATTATCTTTTAAGCTCCTACAACTTTGTCAGTAAAATAAGACAAGGTCATTTCTAAATTAAACACAAAGCTCCTGGCTTTATCTGCAAATACTTAAAATCAAGACAGCTGCTGATCCAATTTTCCTAGGGGCTGCAGCTCACTTTGAAGAGAAAGCAACTAAATTATACAACAAATCAAAGTTTGCAAGCATCTTACTGAATTAATTCTATTATAGTTCCTCACTATTAATTTTGGCGGCTTACCTTTACCACTACAAAAACTAAGAAGTAAGGTTCATTTAACATTTTAATACAAGTAAAACCACATTCAGAGAAGTGACCATTCGTTTCAAGCTTCTAATTAAAATCCGCTGAGCACAGTGAGAAAAATGCATCTTGAGGAAAGATAGCGTCAGCGCCAACACAGGGGAGAAAACGTTTTGCTGGAGAATTTTCAGGAGAAGAGCGGAGAAAGCCGTGCTTGAACTTTCAGACACACGCACCGAGGCGGGGGGCCTGGCTGGGGCACAGCCCCCCCGGCTGCTCACCTGATTGGCTGCCATCGGGGAACTGTTCTTAACCCACTCTTCCACGATTTTCACCACAGCCCGTAGGATCTTGGCATCTGGTGATTTCTCAATGAGGGAGGTCAGGATGGCCTGAATGAAGTTCTTCCTCATCTCCATGCTCATGACGGCCAGGCGCGTCTTCACCAGCTCCAGACTCAGCATCACCAGCTCACCAGTTCCTGGTCACGCAGAGAAAGACAACGCACCCCAACAATCCACACACGTGCACCCACAGGCCACCACTTTGCATTATGTGGCATGTCGGAGTCTGCCCATCACCCCTCCCCCCCCCAGTATTTTCTCCAGTGAGAGCTCTGGTATTTAAGGTGCTGCCTCACCACTTCCCTGCTGCTCTGCCCTGTGAGGGTGGCCTCCTAAGAGCCTCCACACGGCCGAGGGGACGATGGAGCAGATGGAGCAGCTCAGGGAACCCAGACACAGCCAGTCCCGAAGCCGCATTCACGGCACTTCTGTTCCAAGCTGCCTCGAACAGCGATGCCAAGCATAGCTCCCGCCCACACCGACGTATCACTCAGGTTCCTGGGGCCCACTGCTCAGGCCCGGAACCCGCAACTTAAGTCTTCAGCAGGCATAACAGCCCTGGTTACGCAATGTGTTTTAACCATTCATTAGACAGCCCTCATTTAGTGGTGAATGTTCCACAGCAATGTGCAACCGCTTAAAAATTTCTTCATCCTCACAGTCACAAATATGGAAGGCAATTCGTTTTAAAAACGAGTCTCACTTTGGTTTTAAATGAAATGCTCAGAACCCCTCTGTTGAGAGCAAACAGACAAGGGACTGCATTAAAAACAACAGGAATTCATATTCGGTTCAGAATTCATTTGAGGTGTTACACAAAGTCTGAGAAAACCCACGGGGACCACGGCTGTCACCTGAGGTCGCTTCCGTGCTGCCCGATGCTGCCTGTGGGTTCAGGTGCTCACGGACCATTTTCTGCAGGGAGCGCATGAAGACTGAGATCAGCCTGTCTATGTAGCTCGGGTTATTGCTGCAGGCAGACTTGAGGATCATAAGGGTCCCTGAAAGGCAGAAAGGTGCTGTTGTTTTTTTTTTAAGTTTAAAAAAAAAAAAAAGGCAAACAAAAATGTGCCGTTTAAAACATTTTAAAATGTGTTAAACAAAAATGTGCTCTTTCTGACAAAAGTATAGATGAGCCCCAAATGTCAACGTTCTAAGTTTTTGTATGGCACATGCTACACTTTGAGGAGTGCTGTGTTTTCACTCCTAATTCTTAATTCATGATCAACACCAGGCATGAGAGCCAATTTCTGCGCTTCAATAGAAACAACATTCGTATCTTCAGTTCTGGATTTTATCTTTAGTTTATAGCAAAGTAGCCTAAGGGAAGTTTTTTGTTCCATGATATGCTTGGGGGGAGAAAAATGAAGAAAGAAAATCCTTTAAAAAAAAACCTAGAGTATCTGGACATGATGAATATTTTAGAAGTCAATTTATACCCATTCTGCAGAACTGCCTAAGATCAATAAAAATGAGCAAAATGTCAGAGCACCGACGTGGAGTATGTGAAAAAAAACGTTACCTTTCCTAGCTGACATTTTTATGAACATCCTGACCTACACATTAAATTTTAAATTTATATCCATGGCTCCCATTATAGACCAATAAAAGGGGATTTATTTGCCATTTATAGGTGCAATCATCACAGATTTGGACGATTTCTCAGTAGAGAGTGAATGTATGATCAGTCTGATTCTACAACAGGTTAACCCGCGGCACTTGTGACGATGGGTCAGTACCTGAGCCCCAGGTCGAGGATGGGGAGGGGACTGGTGTGACCAACTCTCCAGACACCAGCCGCAGTGCTGCCCCCGCCCCTGGCCTGCTGGCACCCTCACAAGGGAGGGAGGAAGGGCCAATGGTGGTCAGCTCTTCTCAAAGAGAGTCTTCTGGAGAATTAACAAGACGTTTACGCTCTGGAAGCCAGGCTGCAAAGCAGGATCTACTGTACGATCCCACTTCTAAAAGTCAAAAAAGTATTCAACTATCTAAATCTATCTGGTTCTAGAACAGGGACGGCAAACTTGAACAGTTAGGGATACAATTTTAACTAAATTTATCTGGCTCCTGAATTTCAGATAGCAAGTATCAAGAGTTTGGAGAGCAAGAAACTCATGAAAAAATAATGTATTCAGTTTGCAAATTCAGATATAAGTGTTTGCATGACAAGCGCTACCTGTACGTATATTTATATCCTCATATATAGAAAAAAAAACACATCAAATGTTAAGAGTAAACGTTACTAATTACAGAGGCAACTTGTGGTTCTCCTTCCTTCGTACTTTCAAAATTTTATACAATGACTAAGTCTGAAAAACTTTTTAATTTCTAACCCAAAGTCTAATCCTCCTCAGAGATGGGAGTTTTCACAAAAATTAGACTTCTGGGTAACTCTGGAGGCCAGTCGGTCAGCTGCCCCGATTACCTGAGAAACCAACTTTCTTTTCATTTTGACCAGAGCCTCACCAAGCAGACAGGGAGCTCTTGTCTGATAGCTCTTGTCTCATGAGTGGTTTACTAACAGGTGAGCATATTACGAAAGACAGCAGTTATCCACATTGGCACACAGCTTTGGCAGCATCTCCGTGTCCGAGGTAGAACTGGGTCAGCAGGATCCACGAAACATGGGACTGTTCCCCCACAACCCGATCCTGCATCTGAGGCTGAGGTGGGAGGGACTGAGGGAGCACAGACATTGGTCATGTGGACAGCGTTCCCCTAAGACCACAGGGGACAGGGGCCTCACGTATACCAGGCCACACAGACACCCAGAGCACACGTCAGCTCAAAGGTCTTTCTGACATCCTGAGACTTTCCCAGAAGGAAAGCTCATCCAGAGAGCACAGAGAGATCCAGGCCAAATGGAATGGCTGCTAGAAAAACCAGGGCAGACATACACTCACCAAAGAGCTGGGAGGGATTCGCGTTGGTGGCCTTCTCGTAGTTGGTGAGTCCTTCGTAGATGACCTTCCCGACGGCCGCGTAGAGGCACTCCAGCTCTTCATACTTGGAGGCCACACTGGAAGTGCCTGCAACAGAAGCGAGAACGTGGGTCCTGTGGTTCGGGTTCTCAGGCCTGTCTGGGCTCCGGGACGTCAACTTTCCTCACACTAGACACTGAGCTTTAGTTTTCTTGGGATCTGCGGCAATTGGCCCGGGTGCTTCTTTCCCACTGCAGGATGCGTGGTGCTCCTCTCTGGGCTGCTTCTGACTTGACCAAGCTAAATGACGTCTTATCTCACCACGCCTAACCAGAACACGCTCAAGACACACTTATGTGGGATACGCCAAAATCCGATCTTGGCAGCTGCTCGACATTTGACAACACATTATGACCCAGTTCCCCTTTACTGCCTTAAGGAAACGGTCACATTTGCCTGATGAATAACATCAGCATTTCCAAAGCAAAACAAAAGATACAACGTCATGACTGCTGCCATTAAGTTCTGACATGTATTTTTTTTTTTAAAGGAAGGGTGAAAGCACAAAGAAAAGCAGGATAATAAAACGCTCCCTATGGTAACCAGAGAATGAGCACTCTCAAGTGACACGCTCCATGCCCGCCCATCCACTCAGGCACCAGCGGAAGGGTCACCTACTTGGCTCTGTTGGGAAAATGCTCATTAGGCGGGAGAGGAGGCTATGGACCGCTCGGAGAACCTTGGTGTTTGCGCACGTCATGCACGCGGCGATGCCTCGCTGCAGGGGTTTGAAGCTACTGAGGATGGCTGGAGACTGGAGGACAGTGAGCAAGAAACTCAGCACTTCCAGCCCCGTGCAAATATTTCCATAGTTGACTTGATTAGGTTGCTCCTGGAACGGAGAACAGAGGTCACACACAGACGACATCAATACTCTGGTACAGTCCGTTACAGAAACACAAATCAAGCACAACTTGAAATTAGTTAAACCTCCTATTTTAAAAGCTCATGAAAAATACTAATACTCAATATTAAAAAGTGAAAATCAGGGGTGCCTGGCTGGCTCTGTCCGTACAGCATGTGACTCTCAATCTCAGGGTTGTGAGTTCAAGCCCCACGTTGGGTGTAGTGATTACTTAAAAATTAAACTTAAAAAAAAAAAAAAAGGAAAATCACTAAAATTGGTCTAAAAAAGCAATCACTGAATTCCACTTCTCTCATATCACTTTTACTTACAATACAAATATCCTTCCAAAAGGGAAGTATCTTTGAGACTGTGGGTCATGGAATCAATCTAACAGATGATGCTAGCATTAATAATAATAATAATAATAGTAATAATAATAATAGTAACAGAGGGGCGCCTGGGTGGTTCAGTTAGGTGGCTGCCTTCGGCTCAGGTCATGATCCTGGGGTCCTGGGATCGAGCCCCACGTCCAGCTCCCTGCTCAGCGGGGAGCCTGCTTCTCCCTCTCCCTCTGCCTGCCGCTCTGCCTACTTGTGCTATCTCTCTGTCAGGTAAATAGGTAAAATCTTTAAAAAATAAAAAATAATAACAGAAAATACAGTGTACGGTTTGCAGTCAAGTATTGCTCCTTGAAACGTATGCTTCTGTGGCTTGCACACAGGTGCCCTGCACATACACCGTGTGTGCTCACTGGGTTGAGATAAAATCTTCCATTTACTATGGGAACAAGGTGGAAAGTTGCTGTGAGCTCGGCACTCTGCATCATGAAAATGTTAGCCTATTACCTGCCAGAGGCCACCCACTAATGGCTGAGCTTGACTCAACCGTGACTGTGTATGATAGTAATTTGAATCAGAGCATGTACTGCACACAGGCAGCCTATGATCACACTGTTTTCATAGCACAGGGAATCTTTATAACCTTTCAAAAACTGAGGCAATTACGTTAGTCTTTGCAATGCAATATAACAAAGATTTAAAATGGGGTTGCAGCTGCCAGAAATTACAGGATCATGGTTTTTACAGAAATAAACCAAATAAAAAACCCACCAAATAATCAGCACTGGGGGCTAATTTCTTTGCTACCAGACTTTACAGCGCTCAATAACAAATTATATGTTCCCTTTAAAAATTCACATTTATTTTAGAGGTTGTCGCATAAATCAACTAAAACTATTTATCCCAAGCCAGCTGGGAAGTCAGTTTAAGAAACAAGATTTCAGTAGCCAAGAGAACTATGACATTTCCAAAGCTCCTCACTGCTTGGGGCGGGGGGTTCAAGCTCAAGTTTTAAAATCTTTTCCGGGGAGTGAAACTCCCCCCTGCTGCTCCTCCTTAGCAGCCACGACTGGCTGAGGGACCGGAGAGTTCAGGGTTCAGCGGCCCGGCCCCAAGCCTAGGAGCAGGGGATAGACACAGGCACCCACCACACTCATCAGCAGCTTGTCGAACCACTGCAGTTTGAGCTCAGACTTGGACCACATGTCCGGTCGCAAGGCGGTCTTCAAGAGAGTCACGCACCGGCGAGACAGCACCTCCCCAGGAGACCCGGCCGTGTTGGTGTTGTCATTGACCTGAAAATGCACTCAGATTCAAGGCCCCGTCTCACCGTGAACATCCTCATGCCTGACACTGCCTCTTGCCCGTGCAGCCCAGCTTTCTCCTCCCAGCCACCTCCTCTCCCACCTGACTCAACGGGGCCTCCTCTGCCTCAGGGCCCCTCTCAGACGGGGCCCTCCTGCTCCCTTGCTAAGGGGTCAGGTCAGTGGGGATGTGCACTCATTTGTGTGACGGATGGATCAGTATCAGGCAGCTCCCCAAGAGCAGGGCCTGAGCTAACCCCCAACCCCATAGATCTCCTGGGCTGTGCCTAGCGTGCCAGAGCACCAAGAAGGTACTGGTTCGAAAATTTAGTAGAGTCTCCTCAGTACTTTGAAATCCTCACCAGTATGGCAAGACCTACTATCCTGTTTAATAATTATACAAACTTAAGATTCCCGAATTCTTAAAAAAACTAGTTAGAAAAATTTCATTTATGACGTTTTTTTTGAAAGGAAAAATGAAGTTTCAGAAATAGATTTCCAACAAATCCATGAAAATATACTGATGTGAATAACAAATTTTATTTATTTATTTATTAAAAGATTTCATTTATTTATTTCACGGAGAGAGACACAGCGAGAGAAGGAACACAAGCAGGGGGAGTGGGAGAGGGAGAAGCAGGCTTCCTGCTGAGCAGGGAACCCCATGCGGGGCTCGATCCCAGCACCCTGGGATCATGACCTGAGCTGAAGGCAGACACTTAACGACTGAGCCACCCAGGTGCCCCACAAACACAAGTTTTAAAGACACTTAAATTACTAAATGTTGTACATCATTTATGTATGTTGGATCATCCCAGCAGCACCTTTATGAGACAGGTACCTTGGAAGTTAAATAATGTGCCCAAGATCACTGATCTACTGCCATTGTTTTCCCAACACCACGATGCCCTTAATTATAAGATACACCCTTATTGGGGCGCCTGGGTGGCTCAGCTGATTAAACGCCTGCCTTCGGCTCTGGTCATGATTCTCCCTGCTCAGCGGGGAGTCTGCTTCTCCCTCTCCCTCTGCTGCCACTCCCCCACGCTGCCACTTGTTCTGTCAAATAAATAAATAAATAAAATCATAAAAAAAAAGATACACCATTATTTTATCACCACTGAAAGAAAAAAAACCTTTCAAAAAAAATCTTATCACTCATAAAGCATAGGCAGGTTTCAAAAATATTAGCATGTCATGAAATCAGTGAAATTTGGTATGAAGGTGACAGAGCTAGCCTCAGACCTTGGTTTGTCTATTTTTATCGGAGATAACATTCTGGATTCTACTAAAAAGTCTTTGTTCTCAGGAACCCCTAGCAGAAGACATCCCCAGGAAGCCGTACCTGACAAGCCACGCGGATGAGGAAGTTCACCACGGTGTCTGTGTGCTGCTTATCGATGGCCTTGGCAAGAAGGGAGTCCGCTCCGGGCAGCGACTGGCTCCTCCCAAACACCTAGAAGAGGCAGCAAGAGCATCTCAATGATGCATTCCCAACGCAGGGCACTTGTGCAGCCAGCTCACAGGATGCGGCCCTCCCGGGGGCAGACGCTGTTCTGCGCGCTGCCTGGACTCAGATTCGGTAAGAGAGCCATCGGTCCTCTGCTTTGTGGAATGTGTGTGGGAGAGGAGGGAGAGGAGCTGGGAGGCTCCGCAGTGAGCCGGCAGGGCGAGCACCAGGGAGACCTGCTTGCCACCGCTGTGTGCAGACACGTAAATGGACAAAACCTCACGTGGTTCCGGGAGTCCAGCCTGAGCACAGGTGGATGCCGGGACCACGTCCTCGGGAGGAGTGGTGAGGGGAGGGACAGTTCAACCGAGGCACAAAGTGACAGAGTCATCACCTCCACAAGGGGCGAGGAGAGCGAGCATGCCCAGGGCTCTCTTGGCGGCTGCCCTCCAACAAAATAGGACATAATCTTTTAAAATACCGAACACAACATGGGTGCACGTTCTCAATCAATTTTCTTACCCCACAGTTTCCCTCAGAGCCTTACTGCAAGGAATGAACCATTCTCCTCAGAACTCTGAGGGTATTAAACGTGCATCAAGAAAAACGTGTGCTGACTTGGGAAACACCCGTGGGTAAGTTGGGCGTCACTGGGTTTCTCCCTGTTGAGCGCAGCCTTTCCCAGCTGTGTCTTGGGCACGGTGCCGGGTACTGAGGCCACACTCAGAATTTGTGGAACAAATGAACGAACTCCTTCAAGGAAGTGCAGAACCCATAAAAGCAAGCACACACGGCGTGCGCGCACGCTTACCGCGCTGATGGCCCCCGTGGCCGTCCTGAAGCGTTTCACCTCCTGGGCGGAATCCACCGACAGGCCTCTTTTAATGGAGGATGAGACAGAGTTGATGCCTTCTCCACTTGAATTTGGGTCCATGTCTGAATCCGGCTTAAAGACACACAAACACACACACACACACGTGATTTTTGGGGGTGATTTCTAAGGAGAAGCAGAAGGAATGTCATCTGGGACGACAGAAGTCTGGTGGCCATACCTGCTGGTCCTTGATCCTCTGCAATTCCCACTTGATGACGACTTCGGACAGGTCCACGGCCAGCCTCCTCTGCTCGATGGTGACGCTGGGCGTAAAGCCTAACCGCTGCATGGCACTGACCATGTGCTGCACCAAGTGGTGTCGCACTGGGTAGTACACCTGTGGGCACGGGCTCTGCATCACCCCAGGGCTGCGGCACCACGCCTCCGACACCCGAGCACGAGGATGCACATGTGCGCACACCAACATGCACACATGCACGCACATATACGTGCAGTTAACCCAGACTCCTGCTCAAGACTTCTGACCTGTGACTTAGCAAAGAAATTCTCATCACCTTATGGATGTGTGTGGGTATTTATCACCCCCCACCCCAGCCCCTCACTGAATCCCAATAGAAGACTGTACTTCAGTCCTTTAGTACCATCTTTTTTTTTTTTTTATGATTTTATTTATCTGACAGAGAGACACAGAGAGAGAGGGAGAGCACAAGCAGGGGCAGAAGGAGAGGGAGAAGCAGGCTTCCCGCGGAGCAGGGAGCCCGATGCGGGGCTTGATCCCAGGACCCTGGGATCATGACCTGAGCCGAAGGCCGACACTTAACGGCTGAGCCACCCAGGCACCCCCCGTTTAGTACCATCTTTAAAGAATGGTGAAACACCGGGATGCCTGGGTGGTTCAGTGGGTTAAGCATCTGCCTTCAGCTCAGGTCATGATCCCAGGGTCCTGGGATTGAGCCCCGTGTCAGGCTCCCGGCTCAGGGGGAAGCCTGCTTCTCCCTCTCCTTCTGACCCTCCCCCCTGCTCATATGCATGCATGGTCTCTCAAATGAATAAAAAATCTTTAAAAAAAAATGTTGCAACACTGAATTCTCTTTAGGTAGGCAAAACTAGTAACATGTACCAAACTTCAGACCTGATGTCACAGACACTCAGCCATACCGAGAGGCAAATCTCCAATTCTAAAAGAGCTGGCTATAAAGAATTTTCTCCTCTACCTGAAATGTACAAGAAATATTTACATTTGAATCAATCTAACAAAGTGGGGGATTTGGCTCTAGAGAAGGAGGTGCCAACGACACAAACAACTCTTCAAGCCGAGTTACCAAAACCTAGAGTTAACGATGACTACTTCCCAAAGTACTAATTATTGGTACTCACTGTTACCCGAGTACTTACAAGAAAAACACAGTCCTAGACAGAAGCAGATACCTGGGACATAGTCTCTAAACCAGAACCATTTTCATGTTGACAAAGCACCCCTGCGTCCCCAAACGCACAACGGACCAGAAATACCTTTACTAAAAGATGAACAGCCACCTTATTAATGCAAATTGAAGATAAGCAAAAGGGCAAAGCCAATGCCTGAGCATGCAGAACAGCCCTGTCTACAGTACTTTCTACACACCTTGAAATGCTGCACAATCAGATGCAGAATGTGAACCAGCTGAGGGACCGTGTGGCCCTCCTCCACGATGATCTTCCTCGTCCAGTGGGTCAGCATCTGGTGCCCGTCCTCCATCCTAGCAGGCACCGCTGGAGTCAATATGGCCATCGCTTGTCTGACAATCGCTCGAGCTTCCATCGCGTGGGCCTTGAGCAGGCTGTGAAATACCTAACGCAGGGAAGAGACTCTTACTTGGGATGAGAACAAAGGCTCAGAGAAACAAGAAAAATCCCAATCACTCTGAACCAAGGCAGGGTATTTCTGCAAAATGATTTTTACAAAATTCCTTAGGGCTGTCTCATTAGAAAAGAATGCAGTTGCTTTCTCCTTAAGTTTTGAGCGATGAACACATTCATTCCTTCCCTCCCGAGCACCCACTCCGGGCCCACGCTGGGCTAGCATGCCGTAGGCAAAGATGAGTGAGACCTAGCTCTCCGCAGGAACCTGCTCTAGTGTAACCCACGGGAAGTCAGCTGAAGCGCAGAGACCCTTTCTTTCTGGCCACCGTGTGGCAAATGGAGCTGAAGGGGCTGCTGTCAGAGGCAGTCTCGGAATAGCGCAAGTGAGAGGTGACCTCCTGAGGTAAGTAAGGTCAGAGGACACAAAGACCACCTGACAGGTGCTGAGGGTGGAGGGGACGGGACAGATGTTGGAAAGCAACAGGACCTGCCCACGATCGGACACCAGGGGGCACTAGAGGGTGTCAGGGATGGTCCCTGGGTCTCTGGCTGGGGGGACAGCGCCACAGAGACATGGCTGTAGGAGGTGATGTCTGAGGTCGTGGGCCTTGTCGAGGTCTGGGGTTTAACACCACAGAAGCTCACAAGACGAAGCGGTCAGAGGAAAACAATTAGAAGTGACCTCACAGGATAGGACAAGGGCGATCATTTATAAAATGTTAATAGGACAGACAGGCTGAGCACTGAAGTATATCACTACCTTTAATTCTTACAGACAAGAACTGACTCACTCAGGGTCACAGGAACTTGTGACCGCAAATAACACACTCAAATCCAGGGCCGCCTGGCATCAAGGCCCAAACCACCGAGGGACTCAGGCAACATGTGCTCGTCGTCAGCAGAGGGTCAGTACAACACGAGGTTCTGAAGTGCCTCGTATCTTTAGCTAAGGAGTGGGCTGGGCCCTTCCAGAATGGTTTCAACAGACCAGCAGAATGGAAGCCAGGAGAGGAATGCACATGCATAGAGGAGCATGAGGTGGACAAGGGAGATATTTTGTTGTTTTGACGGCAAGGCTGCAGAGGAACGAGAGAGCAGAGCAGTAACTGGGGAGGGAGGAGAGAATGCACAGTCACGGGAGAGTTCACGGCACTTGTCAGATGGCAGGAACGAGCATTTTTAACGGTGCCGGGAGGGACAACAGGGAAGAAGGCCACGACGGTAGGAGGGGGCGGCGCGTACATGTGCGCAAGCCCACGGAGTGTCGGGGGGAGGGGGGGGGCCTCACGGTACCTGAAGGACGATTTTCTTGTGTATGGCGAATTTGGCGATGATGTGCGCCAGAAGCAGGTGGCCACTGTACTTGCAGGCCGGGTCCACACAGGCCTTGGAGAGCAGGCAGGGCCACGCGAAGGTCATCAGGCGGCGCAGCTTGCTGTTGCGGTTCTTGTTGTTGTCGTGGATGTGGTGTGGCGCGTGCTCCACCAGCAGCGTGGCGTACTGCAGCAGGTAAATCCTCAGGGAGTCCAGCATGTCCGCCTGCTTCTCCGGGTCCAGGACCTGCGGGAGACACGCGCAGGAAAGCTCATTTCTGGCCCGGCATCGAGCCACCCGCTAAGGGTTACACGACATGCTTGAAACTTTTAAACCGTGCGCACGCACGCACACACACGCACGCGCACACGCTCTGTATGCGTACATAACATCAAGTTTCACAACAAGGGAAGCAATAATGTCACATCGATTTCCCTTTTACGTGCGTGGATTAGAAACTCACTGAATTTATTTCAATGCCGGAGGGCAGGCACCCCCTGCAGCGGGTGAAGGAACTTGAGGGGACAAGGAGGGCCTCCTCTTTGACACAAGGTGACTGATTCAGGGTGGAGTTTCTTAATTTCCAAGTAGTTGGGATTTTTCCTAGTCAGCTATTATCTAGTCCTGATTTTTCAGTATTATGATCAGAAAATGCTACCTAGAAAACAAATCTCTACTTAGTTTTTGATTGAATCAAATATCTGATAGATTTCCGTGTTTTATGAATATATGAAAAAAAGTGCACCCCCAACACTCCACATGTCTCTCCTGAATCCAGTGCACACCTGCATCGTTCAAGTGGGCATCCTGACCACCTTCCGTCTACCAGGAAGCTCTGAAAGGCTGAAGTCTCCCCCACAACTGTGTTTTCATCAGGGCCCCTTGAGCCCCCTAAGCGCCCTCCCCCCTGGATTTGCTGCTTCCCGATGGCCCCACCCCGGGGCCCCCACCTGCGCGCTGCCATCTGTCCTCTGACACTCAAATCCCAGCTCCTCGCTTGTGCCGCGTCAGCAGCATTCAACCCAAAAGACAGTGTAGAGAAGGCAGCACGGGGGAAGGGGCCGCGTCTGGGTGACCATCTCCCCACAGTTGCCCAGAATAAGGCAAATACCAGCATGGGGACTCACAAAGATCCCTTGGGCTCAGCTCGCATTCCTAGAGAGGGTAAAGGTGGGGTGAAAACTGCAGGAAGGAGACCTGTCTTTAGGGACAAAGACTACATAAGGACCAATTAACTGCCAGTGAGAACAACAGTCCCCTCCACCTGCACCCCAGGACGGAACAGCGACCGAGGGGAGAAACTGAGTACTTCCCAAGGGCATTCGTGCATATGCAGCACGCTGCTGAGGAATGCCCGCTGCTCACAGCACGCCAGCGGAACGTGTAAACGGAACACTCTACCAACCTCAAGGCAAACGCGGCACCTGGCAGCAAAGTTCGAAGGCCTGCCGTGCACGGGACAGGCCCGGTAAGGAACACTGGGCGCGCATTTCTCAAAGAAACACACCACCCCTCTGCTGCAAACTGGAAACACAACCGTAAAAAAATGCAGAGACTGTAACACCTAAGGTAACCTCAGACATCACCCTGCTACAACCACGGTTTAGTGAACTTGACAACCAGATCGGGTCTGATGTTCCCACTGATTTTTGGTAGGTTGTTTTGCAAAGCTAAAGCTGAAAACTGTACTTCCAATACGACCAGCAAAAGGGACTTTTACAAAATAACTCTGATAATCTGAGTTTTCACTGACATACGTTCGATTTCTCAGTGGACTCTACCAGTGTGGAAAGTCAATCCATCCTAAAGTAAAGCTGCCTTTAAAACTGTACCAGTAAGAATTATAATGCTCTACTATAAATGCAAGCATGAAAAATAAAAACCTTAGAAAAATATGTTTTTCAACGAATCCATCACACACGCACACACACTCACACATTCTCTCTCACTCACTCATCTGCTAAGTTACTTTTTGTGCCAACGTATTATTAGTGATGCCACCTTGGTTATAAACACGCTGGTGATGCTTTCTGGGTTATCGCCTTCTGGATTGGGAGGTCCTAAGAGCTGTTCTCCTTCCCCCTTCTCAAAGCTGTATAAGAAAGCAGGATTCAAGATATGCTGCAGAACCTACAAAGAAATTTAAAAATGAAGGAGGAGGAAAAGCAAAGCCATGCTCTTCATTTCTCCTAAGGTGGGTGGGACCACCAGCGGGTCACTTCGCACCCGAGAAGTTAGAGCTCAGTCAAGGGTGTGACCCCTCATCCTGTCTTTTACTCAAGCAGTCGGCTGGAAAGGGACAGTGAAACAGGAGGAAATGCGACGTCCGTCTGTCTCATCTTCTCATGTCTGATAAGTCATTTTCTAAACACAAGGACGCTAACAAACTACTTTCAACACCGGTTCACTCCGGATCTGTCGTGTGCTCCTCAACAAGGGCCTTTTCCTCCCAAACAGTCCAGACCACTGTGGACACAGCAGAACACCAACAGTGCCCTCGCTTCCCTAGAAAACGAGCTCCTACAGCTGCAGCAACCCCTGCCTCACAGTGGGACTCACCTTGGCTTTCAGTTCATCGCCAAAGTTGGGGTCATTGAAGTCCACAAAGCGAAAAAACAGGGCACGTTTTTGAGAAATGTTGTAATTTTTGGGAATCTCTTCCTCCATATACTCCTTCAAGAACGTCATGTTGCAGAGAAAACGACCCGTGAAGGCCCGGAGCAGCTGGAACAGCAATTCTATATCTCCGTAATTCCTTCTGCAGGGCCAAACAAGAACAGATTAGGTCACGGCCCGCTTCATGGCTACATACGATCTCTGAGTTGCCTTTAAACAGCTCAAAGTCCCAGTCTGTTCTCTGTAACAAATGTGACTACACGTGGCCAGTGAACCACAGCCCAGCCCAAACTCCCAGACAGGCTCTGGTTTCGCCTGCAGGCCAGAACAAGTCACTCGACGTGAAGAGAAGACAAACGGATGCACCCACTTGCAGTAATTCAGCAGACAGTAGGCCAGCAGCTTGGGCTCCTTCCAGTTGGTGGCAGCCATGTTCTCTTTCCGGTGTCTTTCTTGAAAGGTTTCGCTGACCCACACGCGTCTCAACTGACTCACCAGAGAATGCTGATTGGCCAGCCAGGAGTCATCATTTTTAACTATGATACTTATGATCTGTCAAAGAAGCAACAGGGTTAGGGAACTGACAGGGTTCTCTGTGCGTCTTGCCTAAACTTTTAAGATTTCAGGTGCTCGGTGAAGAGACGCTACCTTGATGGCCTGAAACTGAAGGTCCAGGCGCATGGTGCTAGTGCTGGGGGAGCCGGGGCGCACGGCGGTCTGGGTGCCGCCAGGCACCAACAGAGTGATGAACCGGTTGGGGTTAGCTGCCAGCACGTCTCGCAGAGGTCTGGCATCTTTGTGTTTTAAAAAACTCTGAAAACAAAACAAAACGAGCCATTTTAAGCTAGTCAAAACCAACAGAAGATTTAGATGTTCTGAATTCTAAGGTTCTTTCTAATCTCCCTAGGCAGGCTAAAAAGTCGCTATAAACACCCTTTTAAGAAAAAAATGCTTCTTAACAGTAATAACACTTTGTGATTATGGATTTCATGATCCCAGCAGCTCATTCATTTGTCACCACCACCAAAATCCTCAAGAAGGATCACCTCCACTCCAACTTTTCACATACACAACAATGATGTTTCAAACGCTCGGATACACGACAGAAAAAAATAAAGCCGAGGCACTGAACAGTGAAATAGGAATTTCAGATTTCAGAGCACACTGGCTGACACGAATCTGCAGGGACACCTGACTCCAGCTCCCCACGTGCCTACCATAAACATTCTGCTCCACTGGGGATCATTCAGGGTAGCTTCCATCATGAACAGCTCTACCGTCTGTGAGGGGTGCCGTGTCAAGAACTTGATCAGAGGCTCTCTGAAGGGACTGCCAGCCTAGAAAACATGGGGGGAAACGGCGTCTTCTCGGGGCTTGAGGCTTCGTTGGTCTAAGACCTACCATGGCAGGAAGAGGCATGTCTCCCCTCCGTAACCAGAGTGTGCTACAGCCGTAAGCAAATATTAACATCAAACACCTTCAGGCTGTTAGATCAAGCCATCTAAAATCTAACGAAGTGAAAACATCACAAGCCAACAGATGGAGGAAGAATCAGAAGTAACCCTGAGTTTGACCATTACCTCAATCAACATAGCCCGTTCAGTTTTCATCACCACCTCTAACAAAGGCTTGACCAGAGTTTGAGGTGCAGCTGGGATCAGGTGAAAAAGGTTTATAATTGCCGAACAAATTTTCATTTCCTAATGAAGAAAACCAGAAATTACAAAATAGGCCAATTAATTTTGCCAGCTAGAGATACCAACATGACTACAGACCCTACTATGGTCTAGCTACATTCGCAAGGCTAGCCACCAGAAGCAAAGAATTAACATGTAAAAAGCCACAATTTACCAAGGTCAGGTTACTGCTGTGGCCCAAGGGAACTAACTGCCCTTGGCGTTCAGATTTCCCCCTGTCAGTGGAGGGGAGAAGGAGCTGTGTGCCCCCATGTGACTGGGCTGCGTCTGTTTTCAGGAACAGGGCCAAGTGCTGGAAGTGAGCTGGGGGTTGCCCGCGCAAGCCCCCCGTGGAGGAGGGGACGAGCATGCCTGTGGCTGTGAGAGTGTTACGATTCCCCCGCTTTGCTGTGACATCATGGGGTCTTCCCGGTACCCTAAGTTCTGAGGGCACAGACTTCTTCTGCCCTCAAAACTTAGCACAAAGAAAGTCTTCAAAACATCCTCAAGTATTTATCCTGAAAATTAAAGATTTGTGTAAATAAACGACTGACCATGGTACTAAGTATTTGTCAACCAGGCCTGAAGATGAGGCTGGCAAACTGCTCTACTGAATCGTACGGAAAATGTGAAATGCCAACATTTCCGCACTCTTTAAGGGGCTAACAGCTCAGTGGTCAATCGCTCTTGTTCCAACGTTCTGTTCTCAGTGGCAGTTCCCATAGTTTGGAATCTGCAATTCAAAGAGATCCCACATGGCCACAGCCATGGCCAGAGAAGGGAAGACTCCCTGATGTACCACCCTGCCTTGTGCACAACAGGAGGTCCGTCACACTCAGCACAGTAAAATGGGGATGATAAACACTCGTCAGGAGGGACCACATCCCAGTAGCATCTGGGATACTTCCCCGAATGCCTCTACGAAGAAAATGGGAAAGAAGAAGAAAAGAGAGTTCTCTTCTATGGAATTTCCAGGTCGGCACACAGAGCAAGCTCTACTCTGAAATTACAACGTACTCATAACAGCACTTTTGCATTACGGGTTTTCGTTTTCAAAGCGCAATCAAGAAATCACTTCTTTTGGTCTTCACACCACCACTGGCAGATAGGACTGACGGATGTCATCATCCCCATTTTACAGCAGAGGGAAAGCTCCGGGTTTGTCCGAAGTCCCAGTGTCGGGACTACGTCGGTGTGGTGTATGTGTGCAAGAGATGCGGGGGACTGGGCGCGCGGAGGGGCAATGAGGTCTTAAACTCCAGGTAGGCAGGCACTTAGGAGTGTGAAAGAAAATAGAGCTCCTCCCAATTCCTAGCAGGTATAATATTCTTTGTGTAGTTTCCTCCCAAGAGGTTGTGAGATATAGGAGCTCATACGAACATTCTGAGAGCAAAACCCAGTTGAATCTGAAGTGGTATTGAAATAATTGCAATTCGAACATATAAAAACCAAAGAACTTAGAATCTTGCTTAAAACGTCCTGACAGGAAACATGCGTGGCATCCGGACAGTTCACAGCAATGGTACTAATACGACTCTGCCACAGACAGACGATACGGCTCACTGCACTCCAAGGCACAACGCACTCTGTCCACCACAGAACCACAAGTCACAGCAAAACCAAATACGACAACACCCCCTCCTGCACCTCCACTGAGATTCTCACCTCTACCCCTTCCATGGCAGGCTGAACCAAAACAAAAATTACAGCATGAAAAAAGGCAACAAAAAGGTAAAAAAGAAAAGAAAAGAAAATATAAACTGTTCTTCACAGTGCAAGTCATAAACTGACTTTAATAGGGTTGTTCTCACCTCAAACTGACAGAATGGAGACAAGGAACATCTCCCGCACTCGGAAATGCTTTCCTGAGGATGGGGAGGAAAATCATCTTTTTTCTATTTATGTTATTTACATAAAAACTTCCCATATACTCATACACAGTAAGGATTATTGGGGAAACAAGACAGTAAAGACAATTATCAAAAAGCACACAATAATTAACAAATGCTCAACAGCAAAAAAAGTACAGCTTCCACCCTTCAGATGTCAAAACAGAGCCCTTCAGATAGTGTAGAATAGCATACATCCCTTCCCTAAATCAAATTTAAAAAGCAGGAATTTCGGAATTCTCGCCCAGGGGGAGAAACTGCTGTAAGCAAATACATTTAAAAATCTGTTTTTGTTTAGAGTAAGTTACGATCTTTATGTGCAGCGCTGATGTTAAAGAAATTTTCTTCCTCTTTCCCAGAGGAAATCTGGAGAGTACCAGGTGGTTCAGCCCCCTTAACCGGGCATGTGTGAGGCCCCCACACCCGGAAGAACCCGGAGGCCATGATGCCACCCACAGGTAGCTGGGTTATTTTGGGAAGTGAAGCTGTGTACGCACACAAACATGGCACGGCAAGGGGGTCAGGCATTCTCCCCTGGGAGCGCGATGCTAAAACACGGTGCTCGTGCAAAGCTCTGATCATCAGGGTACCCAGCATCACAGAAAAGCTTGTATTTGTTTTCTTATAAATAGTCCACTATTTAACATGTCTTCAGTTGCAGGTTCTCAATCATGTAATATTATCGGGGGATTCAACCAAATGAGGACAAACTACGATCCAAGATCCATTCCCAATCCTGAGCAACATCCATAAAAAATGATCAGAGCTCAAGAGCAGAACGGCAGCTTGGCCCTGGGCTGAGGTGATGAAACTGTGGGCACGCTGCCCAAACACCACAGCCTGAGGCCACCCCCGCAGAGCTGGGTGTTCCCAGGCTGGTCAGGGAGTGGACTCCTATGATGGTCATGACACGTTTCCGCGGGAGCTGGAGGACTTCCCGGTGCCCACAGCTCCATCTCCTGCCCACTGCCCCTGCCCCATCCAAGGAGCCCTCCAAATAACCCGCTGTAAACGTGGATGGAATCTTTCTGATCTAATGGAAATCATTCACTTGCCCCCTAGAGGTTGTTAAATGTTTATTCTAGAACTAGCTGTGTGTTTCAGAGAATTAACAGACTATAAAACAAATATAAAATTTAGAGCAAAAATACCTAAGCGGATGAGAGGTGGGGAGGAAAAGCACAGAGGCACCTGTACCTACGCCCAAGAGTTTAAGCTTTGAACATACACTCTGCTCTCCCCCGTGAAGAGTTCCTGGTTTTTCCCTGTGTGTATGAATAACAAACCTTCAAAGAGGTCATGGTAGTGTAACATTCCTAAAAAAAGTGTAAAATCCTGGTTTAGTTTGCTTAGTTGGCTGTTTTTAGAAGCAGCAGGAATTGACACTTACATAAACAAAACACCTTGACACAGAATGGCCAAAACAAAGCATAATAAAGCCGAAAAGAAAAAAAAAAAAATCCAAGTTGGGATGAAACACAGCATCCAACAAATACGCACAGGAAGACAAGAAAGCCACGTTGATTATGCCCCTGAAGAGCTAGAGAATCCCCTCGTTAGGACACTGCCGTACAATTTCACCAGGTGTAACAGGACCTTAGGGAAAACACGATCCTACCGATAGGACAGTCATCAACTTAAAACGTATTTTAAACGAATATTAACATATGCAAATTAGATTCAAAACAGCAAGAACCATTATGTTTAAAGAGTGAAGTCTTAAAATGACCAACATCAAACACGTAAAAAAATTTAACTAAAGTAGTTTTCCCTTAAAGCCATAAAAAATGTGTTTTGAAGTCCTGGCCATTTGATTTTTGGCAAACAGTTGGGATGGGGGATTCGGACCCGTCAACATACATGCCAGTATTTATGTGATGCTTTGCTACGTTATCCTCAGTGTCTAAAGTCCTGAAACCTACACTCAGTTTCATGAGGCAGTGATGATGGGAAGCCATGGGAAACCATAGCTGAGGAATGCACCACCATGCAAACAGCAGCTGCCAAGAACAGTCTTAGAAAATACACTTTATACACTTTACAGCAAAACCAGTAAAATTAAAATACTAACATTTCAAGCTTCCCAGAATTCTCATCAAAGAAAAAGTTGTATTTAAGTGAAGAAAGGAGATTTCAAAGAAACACAAAAAGGAATGTTCAATAATTAAGAAAAATAAAGGCAAAACGTAAGGCTAGTAAAAGAGGTTCAACAGTTTACACGCCTAGAATTACATAAACTGGGTTTCTGACCGGTATTTTAGTTAAAAGCACTGCTCCGACATTAACATTGCAAACAGCAGTGCCCGGCGCGGTTGCCCTTCCCAGAAGCAAACAAGTCACTCACGTTTCCGTCGCTCCTCTGGCCCCCTTTGTGGGTGAGGACCACCACTTCCATCCACTTTCGTAGATGTTGCTGTTGAAAAAAACAACATCCTTAGACAGCTTTCCCTCACACACGATCAGTTCAATTCCGTGCTGTTCTTAGGTGAAGATTCATAGGTAATCATCATTTTCCATCATATTCAATGTGAAGATGGCAGT
This sequence comes from Callorhinus ursinus, assembly GCF_003265705.2. Lineage (NCBI taxonomy): Eukaryota > Metazoa > Chordata > Mammalia > Carnivora > Otariidae > Callorhinus > Callorhinus ursinus. Next base: position 644,721 of record NW_027397132.1, read on the forward strand.
GTTCAAATTTGAAACAGCCCGACCTTTGAACTAAAGGGAATAACAGGCATTTGCCTCATGTCGCACGAGCAGAAGGCTGAATTGACCCTGATGTCACAGAAAAACGTCCTGAAACCTGGCCATTCTGAGGCTGGCATTTCACTGCTGTGCTCCTATGACCACCTTACTTTGCGCTGCACCTGTTCGTGGAGAGCCTCGAGGAGCCAGGTATCAGGCCAGGCCCCCGGGGGGAGAGGGGAACAGGCGGACATCATCCGTAGCCTCATTCCAGCTCAGCTTCCAGCGGGGGAGAACCAGGTGAGATACACAGTCACGGTAAGGGGAGGAACAGGAATCAGCTGGAGAAGGGGGTCAAGGTCAGGGAGGCCCCCCCCCCCCGCCGCCCCGCTGAGGCAGACTCTCCAGAAGCTCAAGCACACCAGGCAGAGAAAAGGAGACGCAAAGGCCCTGAAGCCACCAACAGGAGGGCTGGCCGCTGTATATGGCTGAGGAGTAGAGGGCACAAAGGGGGGGTGGGGGATGGGCTGGTGAGATGAGCACGGATCCCATTTGGTCAGAGGCTGCACAGATGAGTGCAAACAGGAAGCAATTCCCTTCGGTGCAGAACCAGGGCAATCGTTATGTGATCAGACTCTGTGTTCTACGGCAAGGGCACGAGAAAAGAGATCCCTGAGCCCAGAGCAACTCTGGCCTGACCGGGGCACGCGGCAGCCAGGCTCCGAGCCATGGTGTCCAGCAAAACCTGGCAGATAAGCACTCAGAGCCTACAGGTAAAACCACAAGACTATCCAAATAACAGATCTACCTTCACTTCCCACACCGTCCAAACTTGTTCTTCACATACTGAAGCCCTACGGGAAGTTAACTAGTTGTTTTTAAAAAGGACTCCGTGGTCAAAGAGGCTTGGGGACAGATGACTTAAATCCATCTAAACACTTACTGGGCCAGCGTTCCAAAGAACACACACTGAGAAACACTAAAATATACATGCTTTCAAAGAAACTAAGTACATTAAGCTATTTGTCAGTAAAATTCCTGGAAAGATATTAATGATCACCAAGATCTAGGTTCATAAAACTCTATCTTACTACAACAGCTACTTTACCAAAGATAAGAGAGGAACAAAACCAAAGGCGAAGGAAGCAGCCAGCTGCATCCCCTATTCACTCTGCTTTCAGATGCCCCAAAGGAAAAAAAATAACACTAACTGTATATAAATTCACTTCTAGCTCAATAAGGAGCTATCCACAGCAAATACCCACATGAGAGACTTGAAAGTCAAATGTCCAGCAGTTCACATTTTTAAAAAGGCAAATTTTCAGGGTTGTTTTCATGAATGCCCATCCTACACAGCAGGGTGTCTTAGCTCTTAAAATTATGTTGAAGGCTTGAGCTGTGAACCTCAAAAACATATCATACGCGGGAAAACAAAGGCTCAGTGATCAAGCATGGCTCTAAAGAACAAGACTCAAAAGGGCCAGTGTGTGCCTGACCACCACCCTCCCCCCCCAACCCAAGCGCGGCGGGCACGGGACACATCAGAAGCCACTGGCACAGACCCCGGGCTGGACCCGGGCAAGGTGGGGGCCAGAGGAAAATGGCTGAACAGACGGCAACTCAGTCCTTCTTTACCCAAGTATGTCAACACTATCTGCTTTCAGAGGAATTTTAATCCTTCTGAAAACAGCTCTCAGGCCAAAAAAAGGGGGGGAAAGTCCCCTCAACAAACTGGACACACAAACCCCCGGACTTCACCGTAGGGAGAAAAGACTCCTGGCCTACGTCAGAAACTACGACTCTAAGGTAGTAGAGCAGTCTCTTCAGACCGCTCTCAAAATTCTGGGCAACAGCAGTCACTGAGTGAATTCCCAGCTCACAGCAAACGTGAAGGGTTAGCCTAGCGGTTAGCCCACCAACTAGCCACAAACACGTAGCCTCCAGCAGGCAGGCGAAGGCAGCAAGAAATGGCGGTGGAGAGGGAAGAGATGCAAACAACAAGGCCAGGCCATCTGGAACACAGCATGGGTCTCACGCTGCAAGCGCCAAGAGCTGCGACGTAATGGCAGATAAAGCACGGATCTGATATGCTCGCGTCAGGAAGTGACCGTGACCACACCTGCTAAGGTGTGCGTGCGCGGACACTGGAAGGGCGTGTGTGTTACACACATCTGGAAGCTAAAGAGGAAGGAGCTTTTCGATTCGGAAAATTTACTTCCATGGAATACTGTTTCCCAGTAACACTCTAATAGGGCATCAGCTACAATTTTTAGGGCCAACCATAAGACTACCAACTCCCAGTTAGGTGTTTTGGTCACTGTTCCCTTCTTAGGTATCTGCAGATATGAAAAAACCATATGTGAGGTAAAAAGCTGTGTGGTCCTCACACAGCCATAGATTTGCACTCCACACACACTACATGTACTGCAGTTACCGAAACAAATACCTTCAGGACCCTGAGATGTCTAAATGGCCAGAGGCCACTTGAGAAACATAAGCATGAAAACTACGTGCACGTTTGCAGTCATGTACCCTGAAATCCTAAGTTATTTATAAACATCTACTTAACAGAAACAAAATTGAACAAATGCATAAGGAAGTTAATAGCTGAATCTCCTGCATCTGTTTATAATTCAAATCTAAACACTGTCAAACAGGCATTTTATTTGCATAATTACTTCCTTAGTAATTTTAAAAAACCCCAAAGACTTCTAAAGTTCTTACACATTTTTCACTACATCACTGTCTATAATAGCGAAAGACTGGGAGCAATCTAGATGCTCGTCAGTGGGGGAATGGTGAAATGAATTCTGGCATGTCCACGTACTGAAATATCATGTGGCCACGAGACAGAAAGAAGAAGCACTTCATGTTCTGATCTGAAAAGATGAGTAATAAATAGAAAAAGTAAGAACTGTGTGTATATGGTGCTTCCTTCTGAGGAAAAGAATATATGTACGTCCTACTACAAATGTAAAACATCTCTAGATGGACATACAGGAAACCATTAACACCGGCTGTCCCCAGGAAGGGGAGGTGGGCTGCTGGAGTTCAGGGACGGGAGACTTTCACAGTACCCTTTTCACACTTCTGAATTTTATACCACACATATATATATATATACACACACATGTATATTACTTACCTAGAAAAAAATAAGCTAAAATTTCAGGTTGATTACAAACTATGTTTAAATGCATTTGGCTTACCATCATCTGATCACAAAATTTATCATTGAAGGAGTTTGGGAAGAGCCTGGTAACGGAAGTGAGACGATTCACGACGTTCAGCGTCAAGCTTCGATAATCCCCCAGCATCATCAGCAAAGGCCGCATATGCGTATGGATTTGATCTACTTCTATGGTAGCACCTTCCAAAAACTATTTAAAAAGAAAAGTTACAAAGGAAAAGAGACACCAGAATATACTTTATAATAAACTCATTCAGCTCTAGCAGCAAGTTTGTGGGATGTTAGCCACGTACATTCCAAAAACTTAAGATGAAATGAAGACTAGTCATTACTGTTGAATATTTTAAAAAGGCTCAGAGTGACTAGGAAACAAGCGGAGACTACTGGAATCCAGTGTGTGCTCATGCGAGGCCGACTTCCAGGCGTACCAACCAGGTGAACGGGAAGAACCCCGGAGACAGAACACACACGCGTTCGCACGCACACGCCGCTCACTTACCTTTCTCATGCAGGCTTCTCCGGCCTCCTGCAGCTCACTGTTTGTGGAATTCAGGGCTTTGAAGAGCGCAGCGATGATCTTCTCCCTGGACTGAGGAAGGTAATTGCAGGCAGCAAGCGCATCTTTAGGGAGAGAGATCAATACAATTTCATTATTAACCTGAAAAACATATGAACAATTTCCTCGTCTAAAGGCTCTTACCAACCAACACCAAGTATCAATCACTGACGCACTTCCCAAGTGTCTGGCCTCGAGAAAGACCAAAGAACACATGGTGTCCTAACGCATGTGTTCAGTGTTATCTAAGAGGGAAGTCAACAGCCTGTCAGAAAGGCCATGATAGATATTACGCTGTCCAGATAGAAGAAGGGCTGGAGGGGAAAAGAGGGGACACCCAGTGACACCCCTTCCCTAAGACATCCCCATACAGGGCGAGAGGATGGCTGAGCTGCAGGCAGACGCACACTGAAGTGACACAGAGGGCTGGCCTTGAACTCTGGTGCTGAGGGAACACACACACGCAGCCTGGCTTCTCTTCCACTATCCGTGTCTCATCAGGCAGCCTCCTCCCAACGTGGGGGGTTAAAGGCTCAATCCTCTCTGTTAGCTGAGAGATAATACCTGCCCAAGAGCAATGCCCATATTAGCCAACAGGACCATATGAGAGGCGCCAGAAGAAAGGAATCCCCACCGAAGAAAAGCTGCCAAACTTGGCTGCGGAGAGTGAGCCTCCCTCCCCCCCACCTGCCGTGGCTTCCACACCCCAGCCCCGTGCTCAAGCAGGTATTACGATCTGCCTCGCAGCTCCTCCACCTCTGATTCAAGGAGGATTCTGGCAACATTTCACACACAGTATAAAAACCAACAAAGCAAGAGACCAAGCCAACTAAAAAAACTTGTACTGGGTATTCACCAAAAAAAAAAAAAGTGAGGGGGAATGATGCTTCTAAGCGAGTAGAATTCGAGTAAAAATCCCACAATGCAGCTGACATTGCTCATGAAAGCCTAAAGGACAGCACGATTCTCAATTGCTACCAAACCACTGAAAACCCTATGAAGGCTGTAGTAGATCTTCCTATATACTCCAATTTGGGTGAAACTGGCAACAAATGAACGCTAGGACTACTTTCTTCAACTAGAGCGTTGAAGTGTTGTAGATTCATCAGTGACCTACAGCATTCAGAGTTAATTACTGTAAAGTAAAATACATAGTTTGTAAGAGTAAACAACTGTTTAAACCCTAACCATCTACATAATCCATTGACATCTCATTATGTCATTTGACAAATACACAAACATAATCATCCCACCTTAAAAGAACATAAAAAAATAAAACCCCCCAAAAGGCCACTGTCTCCTTGCATCTTCATACCCATGACTTGTTTCAGACTTAATTCATATGAACTTACTTAATGCTGCAATTCGCAAAGGTACGAGTGACGGCAGACTCTTGTAACAGGGCAGCTTTGTTAAAGCTGAGTCTTCAGCCTCACACAAATTTAATAGCTGTAAAAGATAAAATAATTTAATTTAGCCAGCTCCTACTGTGAAGACACAGTAATGTTGAAAATAACAGAACACAGCAATCTTACCCACACACAACACACTTAACAACTGACAAACTAAACTCAAACCCTAGGGAATTTAGTATCCAATGTGACACAACTTCCTTCTAAAGCAAACTCTGTCAACCTCATTAGTGAAATAAACTCTTAGATACTTTCTCACCCACTCTGATACCATTAACACTGTTTCTCGACCCAGGGGATCACTTGAACTGCAAATATGATGGCAGCTACGTCTCCCTCCTTATTCAGAGCTGCTTCCCAGTGCCATGGGCCAGTGTTCAACAAACACGTGCTGTAATTCAATACTGGAGTCGTAATACTTTTCGCCCCCCAAGGACAGAAAAGTATAAAGAAAGGAGTTGAAAGTCACCGAGAATATCATAACTCAGAGATTCCTGTGGCTATCTTTCTGGACATTTTATCATACCCCAGTATATATTAATATATCTAATACACAAAATATCATATACGTTGTTCTAGTACTGTTTTCCCCTTCTATTTACATCCTGGGAAAATGGTATAAACTTTACCGTTACCTTTGTTCCCTTAAATATTCCTACCTAGTATAAGATTTCAAAGAGCAAAAAAGGATATATAACCTTTTTGGATATTTGGATATTTGGAGCCACCACCCTCCTCCACTCCATCATTACTACTCTCCTCCTATATAAACACATGTGTGTATGCCCACAAGCGTAAACAGACACCTGTGTCTGTAGCTCTATGTAGACAGAGTGAGAGCATATACCAGAACATGAACATACACCAGAGTCACCTGGGAAACTTGTAGATGGTCCACCGGTAGGTCTGACCCTAAACCTCCAGGGAGAGGACTCAGGAGTCTCTATTTTTAAAAAGACCCTCACGTGTTCTGATGCAGCTAGTGCACTGATAAACACTTGGGAAACCAGCTGCATTCCCTGAGATTTATCACTTAACACTACCAGGTTCTGGTCTTAAGCATAGTGAGGAATTTTCCACATAGGTTAAAACACATCTGCCTCTGGAACCACCAAAGGGAGACTTCCTCCCATTCTCCGGTGGCTCTCCTAGAACCTCTGTCAGGTCATATGAAGTATGACTCCTACACAAGGGATACAACAAGGTATAAACGATCAAAGCTAGACCATGTGATCATAGGATTCTATGTCCAAGCAAATACACAGGACTTAAAAACTCAAGAGGCAAATTTTTCATAATTGGAAATTCAAACTTAGCGTGGATCAGAAGAACTTGCCTCCTTATGACTTTTACTTCAGTTTACTCTGATAATGCCTCCAGCATAGGACTTAGGTCTTAAAAAAATTTCACATTGGGACTGATCACCAGACCATTACTGTATTCTATGAATTAATGCTTAGTAGAATTTGACTGTATCTACAGTTCAATTTGTTTCTCTCTGTCTAATGTCACCCCATACTAGAAAGTTTACAGAGAGAAACACTTATAGGATGCCATCTGCCATTGCCCCAAACGAGAATAATCGGTATCTACAGTTTCCGGAGAGCTGTCGGAGCTAAATAATGGCATTCATGTGAAGTCAGTTCTCAACAGCACACGACACGTCCCTAAGTGACGAATACATTCAATACACGGGCACGTTCCCTGAGCCAGTCTTATTCTGGGCACCCGCTGATGACAGTGATCAAAGCGGAGAGTCCGTCTTTGTCCAGACTACATCCGTAGGGCTCTGCAGAGCAAGGTGCCCTGGAGAAGGCTAACAGAGTTCTAAGCACTCCGAACACAGCCATGTCTGGTAGAACATCTCCAGTCAGCAGGCCTACCTCCTATCACGTACCTGCGCAGGGCGCTGTGCCAAGTTAGGGCTGATTACCTGGGGTCATCACCCGTGCCTTCTTTGAGTGCTGCCTGACCGGTCTTCGCGCACAAAGACAGGTTACCAGACACACGTCATCACCATCCACACCACGCCGCACCACCACCCCCCTACCTCTGTGTAGAACACCTTATGCTCCACCACGTTAAGATCCATTGTGAAGAGCCTGGGCTGCAATGTGGTGCAGAATGTGTTTCCCTCCATCAGGCCAATCTGCGCATTGGCAGGCTGATGTCTGAGCAAATGCTTCTTCGGCGGGACCATATCCTGGAGGACCTGGGGGAGGCAAGGAGGGAGCACTACCAACCAGCCATCCCTTAAAGAGCAAACACTGCTCACCACGATATCCTAAAACAATGATCAGGCTGAAAACCGTGAGATGAAAAGTTATGCTGTCCTTTAGTGCGGGAAGGGAGGGTACATTCCGTATGCTAAAACTGGCTGGTGGGTAGCAACGTGTCAGATACACTGAACTCCTAAGTCTCCCAAGTAACCGCTCTTAACATAAGAAAAGAGCGACCAGACTGGGGCTACAGAGATCCAGGAAGCCAGCCTTCTGTTCTTTTGATGCTGACAACTATGGATATAGCCATTAATACCAGTACATTGCTTTTTGCGTTATCTGAGGTCAAAGAGAGCATGTATGGTAGCACCTTGTAAAGTGGACACGAAATTACAAATTACGTATCCTCTTCAACTCAGATTTGAAGGAGAAAGGTCTCAAAAGGGTTGCTCAACTATCCTAGTTCCAGGGACAGAAATCTCACCTCTTTATGGGGCTCCATGATCACAGTGACACTTTTTCCAGTGACCTGGGCCAAGACCTGCAGTGAATGCATGGCCTGTTTTCTCACAGTGGAATTTGGAGAGGTGACTTCTCGAACCAAGTCATGCGTCACATGGTGAAAGGACTTCTCCTGAGCTGCCACGATCTCTTCGGCTCTCTCCTCATCCTTTAAAGGTGTCGCGCATCTCATCAGAAGCTGTTCTAGGGTGGTCTTTGCCATGGCGACAGCCCCATTTGAAACCTGCAGGTGAGGGACTCCTTAGAATGAAAGGGTCATTCGCTGTGGGTCCACCCCTCACCCCACCCCAGGTGAGCTAATTTAACAAGACTACTTCCTAACCTTCATACAGTACTTCAGTGGCTAAATCACCTTAGCATTCCTGTATGTCACTCAGAAAAGAAAATGGGGATCTAGACAAACTCCTTGTATTTCCCAAATGAATAAGCTGGCAAGGTCCACCACATTCGATTTGTTTGAGTTATACTTGCGTACAGCTTCGTGAAGAATGCAACTTCCAGAGAAACTCCTGCAGCACATGCACTATTTAGCCCCACGGCAACAGTGAGCAGGATTATTTCCCTCTACAGATGTACCGTGTTAAGTGCCCTGGTCTGCGACGGTTCTTTATCGACACAGGCAGATACTCAGATAACCACTGAAGTCCTAAGCTGGTTTTGGGGGTCCTGATCTGTCCTCGTATTAAAGATGCTGTAATGAAATCTAAGCTTCTAGGAGAGCATGTGGGCAGAACCGCCTCATGCTCTTTTCTAGGCAAATCAGCTTCAGGAACTGCTTGTTTTAGTTTGGGGTCACCCATCACTTACCTCTCCAGTCAAGTCCATCATGACAAAGAGAAGCGCTTTGAGGAATGTCTGCTGGTTCTGGAGAACCCAAGTGAGAGGCAGCCGCTCCATGAGGAACTTAATGGACACCACACCCCCCAGCTTTGCATACCAGGCCTGCTCATAGCAACAGGCGCACAAGCGCTCGACAATGTAGGAGAACAGAGGCAACTGGCACGCCTGGGGAGAAAACACAGACACACCGTCCTGTTACCCCCACTCCGTGTAACCAGTTTCTAGGATGACTACCCACAGACACCAATACGCCCCAAACAGCAGATACTCCTCAGTCCTTCCTTACCCTCTCCTTCGAGCCCAGGATGATACTTGCAACATCAAATATCACAGCCAGGGCCACCTCCCCAATCTTGCAAAGTTCCTTTTCTTCATATGCCATACAAATAGCGATTGCATCAATAAGGACCAACGGATCCATTCCTTTCGACCCATTTTCTTCACTGTGAAACATGGCTGTGCTGGGCTGGCTGCCCACCTGATAGCAAGGTAGCAGGAAAGGACCTGGAAGAGAGGCGGCGGCCATGGGAGAAAGTAGAGCTTATTTACACGCACGTTCTTGTCCCTCCAATGGCAAAACCACCTCATTAAAAAGTTTTTTTGTTTATTTTTTTAGTAATCTCCATACCCAACGTGGGGCTCGAACTCACAGCGCAAGATCAAGAGTCACATGCTCCACCGACTGAGCCAGCCAGGTGCCCCAGAACTACCAGATTTTTTAATTTGAGGTTAGGAGCTCAGTAAAAGCCAGCACTGGTACTTTCGAACAACTTCTGTTAAACTGCAATTACTCCTAAACTAAGTGGTCTGATTCGTACTAAGGCTCTTTTTCTGAATGTTCTCCATTATAAACTACGTTCTTTTTAGATCTTCTCTATGATAATGATAACCACGTATCTTCTTTTAAAAAAATCATTAAGGGCCAAGGGGTACAGCATAGAAATGAGTATGGGCTATACTCTAGACATTCCTGACACGAAGAATAATTAAAAAGCAACCCGGCTATGACACCCAACCCACACAGAGAACAATCTGCTGTGAATTAATGCCTCGCAGGTGCCAGGCAAGATGGGTGTTCGCTATCAAGAAGCTTACAGATCTGCTGGAAAGACATTAACAGAGCAACACCGAGAGACGATCTCAGATCAACGGGATAGCACTGACTATTCGGGCCAAGGGCAAGAAGAGTTACAAGGGGGAAAGTTCGCGGTGTTCTGCAGCATTCAGAGAAAGCTGCTTTGTCCACCTGGAGGGTGAGGGGCCTCGAGGACACAGAGTGCCACAGCGCTGTTCCAGTGCGTCCACCGACCAGCGCTCGTCTGTCTTCAGACCAGTGTTCAGAAACTTCTGTAGCAATTGGCAGTGTTGGGACACTTTCATCGTCTTTTGCAAGAGCACCAGTTAGCGGTGGATTAGAGAGAGAAACAAGCAGAACAAGCGCGGTCCCCCCGCCAATCAGGAGCCGGAGGACCCCGGAGCAGAGGCGGGGAACAGCAGGGATGAGCACCGCACAGAAAAGCCAGCCGAAGGGCAGGGAGGGGAGGCTGGGCCTTGGCAAACAACACATGGGGGCAAGACCAGCAACGAGGGAGACCACAAACTGTCTCATATGCAGAGTGTCCAAAAGTACTCCGCGCCCATTTTCATGAAAAACAAAGGGTGGAAATCTTCCACCGGGCGCACCGTACAGAGAAACTTGGTAACGATTTTCAAGTTACTATTGCACCCGTCTCTGAAATACCAATTACCCTGCAGTAAGCAGGAAATCAGAAAACAAAGGCCAAGAATGAAACCAGCCAAACGGCTCCCCCGAAGCACCACGTCCTGATGGTGTTTCTGCAGCAGCCCAAGCAAGTCCCATAACCACTTCCTCCACCCCACTCACCGCACTGCTGGGCAACTGCCACCATGGTGTAGTGGCGAATCAAGCTGGCGACAAAGGGCAGGGCGCTGGGCCGGAGATCTTTAATGACCGCAGACATGAACGCCCCGGTCAGGGCCTGCTCAAATGTCTTCCGAGCTGGAGTGTCTTGTGCTTTGTAGCGATGTGATATGATCACATTAGGTATGGTCTTTTCTGTAAAGCTGAAAGATAAAATCGAGTCCATCCTCACAACACTGAAGTCCTAAGCTAATGATTCCACCAGGACTTACGTGATGAATTTCATTATGAACATTTATGACCGATGGTTCTAGAGACCCCCAGTATGTTCTACAGAACACGGAGCACAGGTGATGAATCAGAGCCATGTCACAACGTGGCAGCAGATTCAGTATTTTTATAGTTTTTAAAGAAAGTTCGTGTCTGACTTTATTTTTTTTTTTTAACTAAGTAAGCCAAATTCTAAGATGTAACCCCATCGATGAGCAAAGAGAAATGAAAAAGAGCTTGCATTAAAGGCTGCTATATGGCCGTTATGTGTTGAAAAATCACCCCACGGGAACAGAATCAGACGAGGTTACAGACCTCACCAACAGCATGTGTACCACCCGTCACTGATGCCGTGAGAATGTGAAAACACACAGGGAAGGTCCCTCCCCCGAAATGTGGGACACAGCAAGGTAATGTACACACATGATCACACAAGACCATCATCTAAGGTCACAGCCCTAACTGGTTAAGAGTAAAATACAAATATCATAGGACAAATATTTGGGGAATGAAAGGATCATTGTGGACCAGAAAAGCCAAAGAGCCACTGAACGTCCGCCACGTGCCAGGCACTATGGATACACGAGCGAGCAACGGGAGAGAAAAGGGCAGGACCGTTGCCTCCTGAAGCTGACCACCTCAAGGAGAGGCAACCATCAGGAACACAACGACTGAGGTAAACTCTAATTCTCAAGCACCTCCTGGTTCCTCCTCTTCATTTTCTCTAAAAGCCCAGAAAAGCACCACTAGGCAGGTAAACATGTGAGCTTCCCGACTTGCAGGAGCATCCTTAGCGCTAGGAAATCTGGGTGGTCCTCTGCACCCCTACGTCCCGACGTAAGATGCACCGATCACAGGGAACCACATTCCCAACATACTTAGGGTGTGCGAGAAGCTGGTAGAGGGCGTGTTTATTGTCCTCTAGACTCATCATTGCCACCAGGAAGCACTTGATCACCTCCCACGCCTGCCTCCGGTAGTAGGGCTCAGTGTTGGCACTTTTCAGGCAGTCCAGAGCGGTTTCAATGGCCTAAAAAAACAACAAAGAAACACAAAAACTACGTTTATGCAGAAATTACATGATTACTCAACTCTCTATCTTTAAAGATTTTAATTACTTGCCAGAGAGAGAGAGAGCACAGGTGCACAAGCACGGGGAGCGGCAGGCCGAGGAGGAAGCAGGCTCCCTGCTGAAAGGAGCTCCCTGCTGAGCAGGACCCCGGGATCATGACCTGAGCCGCAGGCAGATGCTTCACCGACTGAGCCACCCGGGAGTCCCACTCAACTCTCTCTTTAGAAGATAAAAGGGTTTTCTTTCTTTTTTTTTTTTCCTCCCAGAAAACCTACATAGCTACACACACATTTTATCCTACTCAGGTTGAGCAGGAAGGCGGGGGAAGGCACAATCACACACAAAATCACGTGAAGCCTTTAACAGCTAGGAGGCTAGTCACCCTTACGGACAATTACACACCTATCACTCAAAAAACTGATCTGTGTTCAGGAGGCAACATTTCCCCAGGCTGTGTGCGAGGAAGCAGAGAGGGGCTGCCAGGGACAGCAGCTGCCCTGCAGCCTCCCACATGGCCACACTGAGCAGGAGCATAGCTCCTCGCTGAGTCACCCCTGGTTTACGGGGCTAATTTCGGAAGTGGTTAAGGATCAATGTAACCTCTGAGCCAGTTCCCTGCCAAAAGAATAAAGGATCGTAAAGTGTGCCCAAAGCGGGATTATGTGAATGGGGATTCCCTGGCACTCAGCTTGGCCAGGCTGCTTCTTCCCTTGGCCTCAGCAGCCCCTCCAGCTGCAGCGGGGGGGGGGGGGGGGGGGGGGGGGGGGGGCGTGCAACCTCAGCCGCCAGCCGCTGGGAAACCGGCCCCTCGCGCACCTCAAGTCCGTGTGGGGCTGCAGGAGGACTTGGAAGCCTCTCTTCAAAACCCAGTTTCTGGGGCGCCTGGGTGGCTCAGATGGTGAAACGTCTGCCTTTGGCTCAGGTCATGATCCCAGGGTCCCGGGATCGAGCCCCACATCGGGCTCCTGACTTGGCGGGGAGCTTGTTTCTCCCTCTCCCTTTGCCTCTCCCCCTGCTCGTGCTCTCTCTCTCTCTCTCTGTGTGTCTCAGATGAATAAATAAAATCTTAAACAAAACAAAACAGAACAAAAACTCGGTTTCTTCTTGAGGGAAAAACTACTCCTAAAGAGATTTTCTGGCTCTGCTTAGTCTATGCAGAGATCAAATACAGGTCAGGTACCTTAGTTTTCACTACTAATACCCACCAGCCCTGACAAGGCTGAAGCAAACAGAATCCTGTGCTAAGGAAATGGCCTCAATGTGGGAATGTGCTACTGACACAAGAGGTTCACTATAGCAACTTTCAATGTAAAGACGGACTTTTAGCTGTAGTCTCTTAGGAGGGAACTAGTGTTTAACTGGCAGCTATTTTTTAAAAAGGCTTGGGTGAGAAGCTGGGGTGGCACCTTCCCCTGAGGTCTGGAGAGGACCCCCATCTATGGGACGGGGCTGGGGGAGGGTCAGGGACAACGCACGTGCGTGAGGACGTGGGGGGACATGATGACGGAAAATACCTCCAGAGGGACACTGACCCATGATGGCTATCGTTCCTTCCAGATGCTAAGAAAGTCGTTAAAAAAAAACCAAAAAAACAAAAACCACCACAGAAGCCACTAGTGGGTAAACTCCACACACAGACAGGGGAGCAGGCAGGGCTCCATGGTGTGACACAACGGGACAGTTAGCCTGAGCACAGGGAGAGCTCTGAGTCGCTCCAGGCCGCAGAATGCTGGTTTAAGACCAGATCTTCAAGGAGCTCAGGAATCCCAGCTGGCATCTGGCTTACGAAACAGTTGAGTCACACAGATGCACGCAAAAGGCTACTCTCACACCTTAAAAAAAAAAAAAAAAGTACCCAGTCTATAATGGCTAGATAATGGTAACAAAAGCTGTTAAGACAAGGTGGAAAAAGGCTGGCTCTGTGATAAGGGGGAGAGTCGACCTTGACAATATAGACGAGAACCAAGTGGAACCATATGCACGTGACAAAGGACTGGGAAGGCTCAGTCAGGTGAGTGGGAAACAGCTTTCAATAAAGATAAAGCAAAAGCAGTAGAGTGGGACACTCAGGCAAGATGCCGGGGACACAGGCTGTCCATTTTTTACCCAATGAAACAGGAGTTCTAAATGGCAGATGGAGAGAGAACACAGAGCTGTCTGCAGGGGGCTAAGGAGCCAGGAGAGACAGCAGGTGCTAGGTTTGGGTAGAGAATGGGAGAGAAGCAGGTGCTCAGGAGTGGTAAGTATTGGATTAACCTGGGTTCTAAATGACACTTGAAGTAAAGCGTGCCAGGCATCAAAACAGACTAAGTTCAAGGGTAGGATGTGCTGGGTGTCATCACCTCCTGCTCTGTCAGGAAAGATGAAACTGCTCAAGCGTCCAAAGTTCTCACGCAGCACACCTCCACCGGCCTTCTGGTGTGATGAAAGGTCCCTGGCCAACCAAGCTGGTTCCCAAATACATTCTGTACTTTTGAGTTAGAAATTCCTTCCTAAGGGGCACCTGGCTGGCTCAGTCAACAGAGCATGTGACTCTTGGTATCGGGGTTGTGAGCTCGAGCCCCACACTGGGTACAGAGATTACGTAAAAATACAATCTCTAAAAAAAAGAAAAAAAATTCCCTCTCAAGAAAGTACATGTTTTATTTATGTATTTTCAAACACAAATCAGCATTCTTAAAATGAAATGTGTAGGATCTTTAAGAAGCTCCTGAAAATTTCCAAATTTACCTTCTCCATCGGGAGCTGAAGAGATGCTTTACAATCGGAAAACTCCACTGTGATACTTGGGCCTTGAACCTCAGTCACAACATAGTGCAGCTTCTGGGATTCCTTCAACATCTTCCTGTTACTGCCACCAAATTTACCAAGTACACGGTAGGCCACGTGAGAAATGCTATCAGCAGGATTGCGCAGGGTGCGCCATAAAGCCTGCAACCCAAAATACTTTCATTAAAATCCTTTCAAGGTGATGCATTCTCATGGTTCATAAATCAAAATTTGAAAGTTATAAAAGACTATCTGGCAAAAATTCTTCCTCCCGTCTCTGTCCCCCAAACATGCACTTCCCTTTCTCGGGAGAAAACCACTGTTATCAGTCTTGTGTGTCCTTCCAGAAACATTTTGTCTTTAAAGAAAATGCACACATAAACATAAATAGCCTTCCATACCCCTGAAATACAGACGGTAGCACATGGTAAGTATCGCAGAGCTCAAAAGCAAGAAAACTAAGCAACATATGGTTTAAGCATATATACAAAATAGGATCAGAAGCAATGGAGGGAAATGCTCATTACTGATCAAGTTCTTGTCCTGGGGTTTGAGGGTGAGTTCTCAGGTTTTTCCTCCTATTATTAGGCTTTATAATGTACAAACATGACAAATTCCTACAAATAGGACAGATAAACTCTCTTGTACGTTTCAAACCTCACCTTAGAAAGGATGGTGAAGAGGGGAAACACGGATCATGACAGGACCTGCCTTACAGGAATACATGACAAGGACGTGTACCTCGTACTTACAATTAGTGTTAAGGACCACACGCACTCACCTGTTTCAAAAAACTCTTGCCAATTTTCCCACATTCCCTTACCTGGACTATCTTAAGTCCTAAAAATTACTATGTCTGTCTAGTTAAGTCAATTTTCTTCCATCACTTTCCATAACAATGTCAGATAGACAACATAAAATCTTGAACTTTTCTTTAAAGCAAAATTTCAATTTCTCTTACGTCCCTAAAGGTCCCAAAAGACTTGTCCTTAATGAATACCTGTGGAGAGATGCTAAGCCTCCCTACCTCCACCCCAGAACCCAGCCTAACCACTCCTCATGTATCCTCAGGAAAGGGAAATTCTGCTTCACTCCCCAGGAGGGGGTGGCATTGGGAATGACTGCTGGTTGATGGGATCAGAGAGAGATGCTCCTTGTCTAGTGTGGGGGCAGGGGTGGGGAGTTTACTGTCTCTCCAAAAGCAGGAAGTAGCCTTGCCCTGGTCTCTGCTTAGGGCTATCTGCCCCATGGAATGGCAAGAGGCCCGTGAGCCCATCCCTGCCGCCTCCTCCTCCTGCACGGTGCTTCACCCACACCTGGGTCAGGCCCATGGTCTGCCTTCCAGAACCAAAAGTGCTGTTCTTGAGGTAGGCTCTCGGTCGAGTCTCCAAATGACGACTGGGAGAGTGGACTTAGGGCCCTGACCCGACCTCCAGAACCATCCTCTCCCACCTAGATGGAGCCCAAATCAGGACTGGTGGGGTAAGTCTCCCACGCTCAGCCTCAAGTGCACACTGCAGTTTCCAATCTGGACTCCTGTCTTTTAGGAGTTAGGCAGTCTCCATCACACAAAGCTGGCATTCTGACCCCCTCCTTGGGGCCAAATACTCTATACCAAAGGGGCAGATGAATAAGTAACAGGCACCCTAAACCTCTAACAATTACTGAGTATGTTACGAATCAATACGACCGCAAAACACGAAGAAAATACCTGATATTTAACATAGACTCTCCTGAAGAGAAAATACAAAATGTTTTCACAACAATCGCCTTGATTATCTGCTTCATTTCCCTTGACCCCAAAGTGGACACCTGCGCTTCCCTTAGGAGTTTGCTTCTCTTTACTGTGGTATCTCAAGGTCTTCTGTGGGTAAAGAAAGGATCTCCCTGGCAGCACGTAGTAACTGTAACACCTGCCTTCATAGGTCATCAACTGAATGAGGATGTGCCACTCGTGAAAGCCCTCCGAAAAAGGGAAATACCACAAAACGAAAGTCTACTCCACACATACAGTGTTTCTTCACATCTTTTCCTAAGCCAGAAGACTCCTAAAGTTGAAAGCTATACCACTTCATCTTGCAGAGAGCCCCACGTGGGGCACAGGGAGCTCAATGGAGGCCCGTCACTTCTGGAAACCGCTAGCCTAAAATTCCCAGTAAAAACTAGATACGTGAACACCCAGCGTCCCGCCCTGTGCTGGCACTGGTGAGAACACGAGCTTACCTGCATGAGCTCCGCGCGGACCGGCTGAATGTGGTCATAGAGGAAATCAGGCTGCAGGTTGTCCACACACAACTCCAGGGTCCTCAGGCCTTGGCTGACCAACGTCTGCGACCCATTGAGAGCAGACACCAAGGGGTCCATTAGCATGGGCAGGTAGGGCAAGAGCGAGCTCAGGCGCACGGGCACCGTGAGACACAGCTCCACGAAGAGATCCTTCATGTGCTGCTTATGCAGACCACTCTGCAGCATGTTCAGCCCTAAACACGGGGTTTGAGGACGTCAGAGAGGAAAGTTACTCCCAGACAGGCCAGGGTTAATTGTACCAAGTAACGGTTCCACCTTTTATTATCAACATTAACGTGACGACAGGAAGATGTTTTAGCTAAATCTTTTCTATAACCATGACCCCTTCTGTCGGTCATGTTCACAGTAACAAGAGCAGGCTGAACACAATTCTAAATTATAATTTAAGCTCTAATTACTTAACATCAATCTTACGGAAACAGTTAATATTATACAGAGATCTTTTAAAAAATCGTGTTACGTTGGGGCGCGTGGGTGGCTCAGGCGGCTGAGTGTCTGACTCTTGATTTCGGCTCAGGGTCATGAGATGGAGCCCCACGTTGGGCTCCGTGCTCAGTGTTGGAGGCTGCTTGGGATTCTCTCTCCCTCTGCCCCTCCCACCCCTCAAAAAATACATAAAAATCCTCTTAACGTTTTTAACAAGCCCAATCCAAAGACACAGACCAGTAAGATGCATTCACCTCAAGCTCGAGGTTTACAACCTTACGTCTTTTATCAGGCTTCCAACAGACGACCCCAGTTGAGGTCTATGTTGTAAAATAAACATTTTCTTTAAAAAATCCACTTTTGTTTCCTATCAATAGAGAGGAACTTCCTTTTTACAAAGTCAACCTCCCCACTCTTCGTGAGGGTACCCTGAACTCCTTCCTAACTGAAACATGTCAGATCAGGACGCGCCCCGAGTGCTCAGAGACAAGCTAGAAAGGATGGAGAGACCCAGAGAAAAGAGGTACCACTGCAGCATCACTGGATTCAGAGTCCAAAGGAGGAGGAGGAGAGGGAAAGACCAAGTTCCCAGAAGGGAACCCACCTGAATACAACGAGGTAGGGAGAAATGAGCTTGGGGATAGCCCAGAGACTGCAGGAGGAGGAAATGAGACTCCTCAGAGCAGAGGGCTCGGCTGGGGATGACCAGAGATGGGGTTAAATATGGACAGTGGAGCTGGATTATGGGTGGTGGACTTACGGCCATGTTACAGGCAATGTGGTCAACCATTTCCCAATGGCTCCTGGGTATCGTATGTTGTAAACGGCTTCTCTTTAAGGAGCCCCTTTTTTAGCTCTGTATCTTGGAAGCATTCCTGCTTACATGGCAATTACAGGATTCTGCTTATGCAAATGTGCAAAAAAATAAAAATATAAACTTATAAATCAGCTTTATAATTGCCTTTTCCCTGTCTTACTCAAATTCTCTTTCAATCTAGGGATCCCTGACATTATTACTAAGCAGCCCTAGAAACCATTTTCTAGGCTTGTTTACCAAAGGCTACAAAAATACAACCAAAGCCTGACACCAGGGTGATGAAAACCTTCCAACTCTGTTCAACTCTGAGCAGGGAGGAGAAGGTCCATCCCTGAACAGGAGGGCTCCCTTCAAAGTCCCACTGCCTTTAAAGAGAGGACACAAGGATGGATGGATGGACGGACAGACGGATGGACACACACACACACACACACACACACACACACCCCTCTGGCAGGTGACATGCACGTCCATCCCCTCACCATGACCTCCATGGGTGCAGAGGATGAATCCCACAAACACAGGCAGCCAAACTCATACGTGCACACAAGACTAAAAGGCAACCGAAGTCACTGCTCTGACCTTGCAGGAGGTTTGGTAGGAGAGGCAAAAACTCCTGATACAGGAGGTCATGGCTGCCTCCCCCAATGGAGCGGAAGAGAGCCCGAAGCAGCAGGAAGTAGTTATAGGGTTCTTTGGCAGTCTGTGCAAGCTCCATGGAGCTGTTCACAATCTTGTGCAGGTGGGGCTGCAGGGTGGAGAAAAGGCAGGTTAATAGGCTCTACATGAGGAGGGGCCACACCAGCGGTTCACTGCAAACAGGAACGAAGGTAATTCTGATGACTTCATTCCAAAAGGAAAAACAAACAAGACCTTTCCAACCTTTATTTGGCTCAAATTAATTGGTCTCAAAATATATGCTGGTTTCCACCGGGGTGGCCACAAAAGAAGCATTTAACAGGTTCCTACGTTACTGTGTAGTTACCTGATGTTGAAAAGGTGACATCCCTTCTGGCCCTGCAATTCCTGTGAATGTGGTCACTTCCTTTATAAGACTAAATCATCAAACAAGATGAAGATGCCCATTTCCTGTAACAATCTAAATGCAAAAATCACCTAAGGGAATTGAAACTTCACTATCAAATATGATACACACACAGTTTGGAAGGGCCGCAAAAATTGAGATTATAAGGGGGCGTCTGACTCCTCATTTCAGCTCAGGTCCTGATCTCAGGGCGGTGAGAGCCAGGTCCGGCTCACACTCGGTGCAGAGCCCACTCGTCCCTCTCCCTCTGCCCTCCCCCACTTGCTTGCCTGTGTACGTGCGCTCTCACTCAAATGAATAAATAAAATCTTGGGAAAAAACCTGAGATTATAAGGTTTTGGAAGACTTAATCGGAAAAAAAATGGGTATTTCTTTAATTAAAAAAAGCACTTTATTAGCTTATAATAGCTTTAATTAATATTTTAAGCCAGATTAGCTTTTTACCTAATACTTTTCAGGTCCTGGTTTGAACATGTGACAGGTTAGGCTGCATGTGAAATGTTTTACAGGCATATTTAACGTGAACTGAGAAGTGCTGTACGGTCAATGACATGGTTCCCGATTTGCTGTCACAGGTGGCACGACAGATTTATTTTACAGACTAAATCAACCATATATATTATTTTGACAAAAAGTTCTATGAAATTTATTCTTTGAGTGCTGTTCCGGAACAATACTCCAACAACCTACCATTAGGGTTTGTTCTGTTTTTGTTATTGTTGTTCTGTATCTAACGTCAGCAAAATTTAAATTTTTTGACGATACCAAATCGTGCAGACACAGACTGAAATCAAGTATTTCTTAGAAACATTCAAGTATTTTTCTTTCATATGAACACGAAAGTCATGGCAAGGTTGTTGACAAGTGATTACTCTAGAACCGAAAAACTCCCTAAGGAAACAAGTCACATAAAAGCAGAGATGACCGGTGCTCTTTGTCACCTTCTGTACACTTACTACTCCAGGGGGAAAAAAAAAAAAGATCTTGTTCACTTCCTCAGAATTCCACCAGAGGAAGACATCACTCTTCAGAGACAACTGGTGATAATATTCTACTTTCTGCAAGAATTAAAATATTCTGCCTTCAGTGAAAGTGAATTTTTATTAGGTTTTCTGTTAGACCATCTGCTGCTTTTTCGGTGGTAGATGGAACCACGGGTAAGTTTTTTAGCCATTTGTTAAAATCAGATAACTGATGACATCAAATTATACTGCATTAGTCATCCACAAAAACGTCAGGACGCACATCCCTCCAAGACAGTCTTAATAAGGAATACAAATGGTTAGAATTCTTGATATAGAGGGGGAAAATAAACAACTGGTCTCGAAATGAGATGTCCACATATTGCCACAGAAAATAAGACCACAGAGTAGAAACAGAGTTAAAGTGGAGGAAGACTAACGTCATCAGAATGGTTACAAAGCCAACTGCTTCTCTTCAGCTAGAACTCGGTGAAGACATTTTTTCCTTCTTTGTTCCACTCCATCGCTCAATTTTTAAAATAGGAACAACGGGTTCCTATTTTACTTGTGTAATCAACCCAGAGAAAGAAATCTGAATTAAAAAAAAATTAGTGGTGGCAATACTACTGGCAACCCACTGCCGACCACAGGCATTCTGAAGTTCTTGCTTTAAATCACCGATACACTGAGCTCTGCTTAGAGATATACGAAATGTTTTTCACATCTGGTCCTTATTGGTTCCAAGTATTTATTAATTCAAAGAGCACTTTACAAATATAAAAAAAGCAACTCCAATCTGTGCAAAAGTAAAAACAGGAATTAAAACACAACAACAAAAAAACCCCCAAAGTACACTTGGATCTAAGTGAGCTTTACCTTCAGCATTTGTTCGTTTTCAGCCGCAAAGAGGGAGACGGAGCCAAAGACCAACTTGAACAGCTTGAGGTACAGGTTGGAGAGTTCAACGTGGGAGCCCATTTCAGGCAGGCGGTCCAGGAGGTACTCCACCAGAATTGTAGCAA
Source organism: Callorhinus ursinus (assembly GCF_003265705.2). Lineage (NCBI taxonomy): Eukaryota > Metazoa > Chordata > Mammalia > Carnivora > Otariidae > Callorhinus > Callorhinus ursinus. Next base: position 666,029 of record NW_027397132.1, read on the forward strand.
ACAGGGCCGAGGTAGTAGGGTTCGCCAAGAAGGAATTGGCAACGATCTGTCCAAACAAGACATACGTGTGACAAAAATAATCCCCTCCTCAAAGTAGCTTTAGCACAAAGTAATGAACTGTCCCAAGGTACAAAATCAAACCTGTATCAGATACTCCAACAAATTAATTATCCACCAGGGGAAAAAAATTAATCTGCTGAGCATTGAGTGGAGTTCACTTCAAATACTTAAGTCCCTTATTTTCTCCTCACCATCAAATACCAAGAGCCTACATCATTTCTACTAATGAAAGAAACTGATCCAAAACATCTTGATATTTTGAAAAAAAAAAACAAAAAAACAAAAAAACAATTTTTTTAAATAAAGAATTTATTTATTTGAAAGAGAGAAAGAAAGTGAGAGAGACCAAGCATGAGCTGGGGAGGGGCAGAGGGAGAGGGAGAAGCAGACTCCCCGTGGAGCAGGGAGCCCAACACGGGGCTCGATCCCAAAGACCCCGGGATCACGACCCAAGCCGAAGGCAGACGAGCAACCCACTGAGCCGCGTAGGCTCCCTAAAAATTTTAATATTATACTCTAATTTTTCTCTAGTCAGTTAACCGTCCAATTCTTGATTTCAGCTCCAGTCATGATCTTAGGGTCCTGAGATCGAACCCCGCATCAGGCTTTGCACTCAGCAAATGAGTTGGGGGGGGGGCAGAGGGAGAGGGGGAGGAGAAAATCTCAAGCAGGCTCCCTGCTGAATGCACAGCCCAATGTGGGACTTGATTCCATGACCCTGAGATCATGACCTGAGCTGAAATCAAGAGTTTGACCCCCTGAGCCACCAGTTTGTTTGAGATTCTCTCTCTCCCTCTGCGCCACCCCCGGCCCCCATTCGTACATGTGCATGTGTGTGCTCTCTTTCTCAAAAATTACTAAATATTTTGTTCTATGAGCACATCCTTAGGCACATTACTTAGAAAGCCCTCAAAATAAACAGAATGCCAAGCACTCAACACTTAAACCAGTAACTTTAAAGGTAACGTTGAAAAGATATGAAAAAGGAGTTTTATACCTGAAGAGCATAATTTTTCGAGATTCTTTCCACCATATAAGGGACCGTCGTCTGAAAGATCTCTTTAAACGTTAGGGGATTCATCATGGTGAACACACCGGCGAAGTGCTCCAATACCTCCTTCTCTTCCTTCATTCTGACCGTCTGGCAGTTTGCTACTCGGATGTATGTTTGTCCATTTCCTGCTATCTGGACCTAGCACAGGCAGAAAACCCATGGACGTCAAAACTAGGCATCTCTGAATGCATTCCGTAAGTACATTTTTTTTTACCTACATATTTAAAACGGAACATTTCAATTAGATCATAAATGCCCCGTCCCATCTTTTAATTCACTATTCCCAGCTTAATTTTGGAAAATAATTAAAACAAACAAAAAAGCTTTCTGAAGGGTTCCTTTATTAAACAGAGGCAAACTGAGTAAACCTAAATCTTGTTTCTCCTGCCGTCCATTTGCACCACCCGCCAGCCCGGAGAATGCACACACTGCCCAAGTGAGACTCTTCCCCGCTAATGCACCGCTACGCCACTAAGCAAAAGCAAACCTGGGTAGACAAATACTGTCGACCGGCCGAAACAATGACAGATGAGACTCCCAAGACCCCTTCCATCACTAGCATCCCTCTTCCACACTCGGGAGCCCGGTTCCAGGGCACTGCCTTACCTGATAAATGTCTAAAGCCTGCATTGCATATTTCACAAGTTTTATGTAAATCTGAGTCTCTTTGGGCTGTAACTGCTTGTTGGGAATGAACTGAGCTTCTGGAAGAGAGAGAGCGTAGTCAGTTACTGCGAATAAACCCACTCTGTGAGAAACATCACGTCTAAATAATTCAAGAGCAGAATTACCACCAGGCGCTTTACATGACGTTATGCCCCACGTGATTGTCTTGACGCCACAGACCAGGGTTTTTACCAAACTTCGACAGTCTGTGACCTGGAACGTCTGCTTGTCCTCCTTATCCTTCTCTCCTTGCTTTTCAAATGGAGGCACAGGGGCTGGGGTCACAGGGGGAGCAGGGGTGGGGGGCGGGGGCGGGGCGGGGGCGGGAACGGGCGCAGGGGAGGGGGCGGGGCCCGGGGCCGCGGGGGCAGTGGGCACCCCAGGCAGGGCTGCCTCCACGGCTCCGAGTTCTGACTGGGGCTTGCACTTCTTAAAAATGGCAGAGAGCTGGTACCGGGCGATGGTGTGGAATTTGAGAACAAAGACCTGGCAGGTAGAGAAAGGGGCGAGAAAGACAATCATTCCTCTTCGACAGGCCAACCTTTTCAGAAGACAGAAAAACGAACTGGGAAAGCACCTGTGGAAGTCACTCTGCTTCGCATGAAGGAAGTGTGCCGTTTCCCCCAACGGTAACCAGAGTGGCATCACTACGGCCACTGTCGCCATGAAGAATCTGGCTCAGAAAAGCTGGGGGACTTGTCGGATAAGCCTGGACGCAGCCCAGACTACTCCAAAACCCACACTATCGCCCACTGGCCTTGGCAATTACGCTCTACTCTGCACCCACACACCCAACTGGGTGCCTCCCCACAGGTGTTCGCAGCGAACCCAGCCCTTGGCTACACAGTGTCCCAGAAATACCTCTTCTAAAGTGCTCGCCAGGAACCGTGCTAGGAGCGACCTCATACTACTTTCTGACCTCTCCTGACAATCCTGGGAGGCAGACCCTGTGATTATCCCTGCTCGGGTGAGTAGGCCGGCACAGAGAAGTTACATATCTTGCCCAAGGACGCCTGGCTAGTTAATGGGGAGTGGGGATTTGAACCCAGGTGGTCTGGCACCCGGAATCCAGCGGGGCAATCTGACGGCAGCATAAACTTGTCAGTAAAGCACAAGTTTTGCAGCAGATGAGATGAAAGAGCAGGACGCCGACGCCTCTCAGGAGAACCGGTACCTCCAGCATCCGCATTAGGACATCTCTCCCATTGCCGCTCTCCTGCTCACTCTTGGAGCGGATACAATCCACCAGGTTCAGCAGCAGCTTGCAGGACATGGTCTGGATGCTGCTGGGCAGAGACTCGTCATCGATGTTCTTGGCAAAAAGCTGGACAGCGAGGGAGAGGTCACTGAGGGGCAGGTGCTGACGGACGTGGTGCACGAGATCGGCCAACGTGCTGTAGGCGAGGGGCCTGTGGGCAGAGATCTCTGCTAGCGTGCGGGTCAGTTCCCACGTTCCCACATCTGCAGGCCACCGTTTCTCCCACCACGTGCCCCAGCAACACACAGGGCGGTACGTTTGGGGCATGCTTTCTATGGTTGCAGCTTCCCCAGAATACACGACCACAAGGCTCAAGTCTGGTCTCGGTGCCTAAATCTTTACTTCCCAAGTTCTCGCATCTCATGGTCACAAGGGCACATACAGTACATGAGCAGAAATCATCACCAGCTCAATCACACACGGAACGGGTTTTGTTCCTCAAAGATCAGTGTGTGTCAATTAACACCTTATACCTTGTGACCATTTTACAGAGACAGAAAAAGAACATTTGGGCTCCTGAGTACTCACTGACTAAAGGTCTGGACACCCGCCATGTGCCAGCCATGAGCTAGACACCAGATTACCAGTGACCAGAGTGAACAGAGCCCCAGCCCTCAGGAAGCATATTTATAGAAGGGGAAACACCCCAGAATGTGCTGTGGGAGATGTGAAAATGCACCGGGACGAAGACCAGAGGGGGAGCCACTCTCAGAGGGCAGGCAAAGCCCCTTTGAAAAGGTCACACTGATGCTGAGACCTTAAGGACAAAGGGCCACTGGGCAAAGAGCCAGGGAAACTTCCAGAAGGAGGAAACTGGAAAGACACAGGTCCTAAGTGGGGAGTGCCAGGGTGCCACAGAGGCCAGTGTGGCTGTGGCAGGTCGGGAAGAGAGAGCCAAATCCCACACAAGTGGTGAGCCTGGTGGTCTTTTCCAAGGACAACAGAGAACCACCGCAGGGTCTCAAGCCGGAGTGACATGATCTCATGTCCAACTGCAGCCAGGTTCAACTGCAAGTTATAAAAAAAAAAGCGTCTTCATATTTGTAACTACTTTATATGGAAAACGTAGTGATGGCCTATGTCATATTCAAAGTGTTCTGTGTATTTTTCAAAAGATCTATTACACCTCCCATGTTAGAACCAAAAAAAATTACGAACATTGCTTCATTTTACGTGGTAAAACATGATAAAATATTAACTTTCTCCTTTAGAAACGATCAACATGATCACAACTACATTTATTCTATAAAATCCACAAAAAATAAAGCTAGAAGGGAATACACCAAAATATTATCCATGTTAATTGAACTCCTCGTGTAGAACCGAAAGGTTTCCTTTCCTTCTTGCTTCTTGTTGGGTTATTAAATACTCTTTTATAACAGACACACACTTTTTATATAAAAAGCAAGAAAAAAAAAAAGCCAACAGAAAAACTAACACAAGTCAGATACAGTTTTACGTACAATTTAAATCAAGACAACTATTCTGGTTTTTCCCTGTAAGCTAAGGCACAAAAACCAACCTAAGGCATTTCCAAACTTCCTGCAATTCTAAATCCAAAGGGACAGTAAAGCCTACATCTGCTGAAACACTCATAACACGAAGTACCACGGCTCACTGCCCCCTCTGCATTTTGTCAATAGATACCGCACATTTAATACCATACCTGAGAGTCTCTCGAGCAGTATATCCTGATCCAATGAGTATGGATTCATCGAACAGCTTGTCCATGCAAGGAATGAACTCTAGAACACAAATGTCCATTGCACATGTCACCAATTACACCAACAACACAGGAGCCAACCTACAGTCAATTAGCAATCTAGATTTGGAAACGCGTAGGGAGGAAAAAACCCCACATGCTGTATTTCAGTCTAAGACACTGGCTCTGCAGGGCCACACAAGCCGCCTGCTGTCAAAGACGCAGGTAGGATCACATTCGGTATCAGAGAATGAGTAAGAAAAAGTGAGCTTCCCTTTCTTGGCAGAGAACCTGCCCCTAGTACTTGGCTGGAGGCCCATCCCACCATCCTTAAAAGCTGTCACCAGTAGGGCGCCTGGCTGGCTCAGCTGGAAGAGCGGTGACTCCTGGTCTTGGGGTTGAGAGTTCGAGCCCCATGCTGGGTGTAGAGATTACTTAAAAATTAAAAAAAAAAATCTTATTAAAAAAAAAAAAAACTGCCACCAACCACCCACGCCTGTCTGGAGAAGAGAGGCAACTCTCCTAAATGCCCCTTTATTCACTGCCCTGAAGTCATCCTTCTTAAACGTTTTATGGCTACTCATTAACAGAGAAATAAATTACAAAAGTCTAAAAATTTTACAGGGTTCTCCTAGACATGGGGCCCAGTCTCCCCACTCCTCGGGTGATGCTGACTAGAAACTCACAGGGGTTCTGTCTAATCCTGCAGATGGAATCATCAGCAAACCTCCTCCTGGTCCCCAGCAGGCCCGTAGACCTCACCAGGGTAGAAACAGCTGGTCTTCACTCAGGGACAAATCACAATTCTGAGGATGTGCAGATAGGGAGCAACCTGCATGTTTTAGGCCTCTCCTCCACACTCCCCCAGGGAACTCTTGCCACAAATATTCAAAGGATGTTTAGATTCTGGAACAAGCCTGACATTGTGGCCAGCTTCAGTAAGTAAAGTACATTCTCCACCAGCTAACAACTACTACAGGTCAAAGATCGAACAGAAGTGTGTGCACTGGAGAGACACAATGCACATCTCCAGGTAACTCCCAAAGCGAGGCAGCACAGGGAGAAGTGCCAAATGGAAGCAAACAACCAGCAATCCCTCTGAAGTCAGAGAACGGAACGTGCCTGGGATGTCCTCAGGAGGTGGCCCAGAGGAAGGAGGCACAGAAGGAAAGATGCTAAGGACTCAGGCACCAAGTGCTGGTGGGCTGGCTAGGGACAAGCAAAGTGTGCAAGGAGGAAGTGGTAAGAAATTAAGCTGTACAGCACTAATTCCCAGATTCCCTCCATGACCTAGCATCAGAATCTCCAGAAAAACGGGTTAACACTGTTGAACAGCTAGGTTTTCTCAAACTACTGCTCTTCAGGATTAGTGCAAATGGGTTACCATTTGATACTGTTTCAGATACCAAAAAAAAAGTAGGGCTAACTGAAAACGTTAGTGGATATGTAAATTTTAGCTATATGAACACATTTTTTGTATTTTATAATAATATAATACATAACAATACTAACATTTAAAATGATTCTTTAAGTGTTTCTTTAAATGAAAATCCTTTTGAGATGTGATGTTTTTACCCACTTAAGTCCAAGAACTACTATGGGCTTCTAAATAAAGTATCCTAAAGTATCTTGTAAAAAAACAAAACAAAACAAAAATCAGTAGGGAGAGGAAAAAGGAGGGGGGGGGGGGGGTGCTCTAAAAGCTGAATTCAACCAGCCTGATGTGATCAAACCCTGAGAGCAGCACCTTGGAAACGCACTGATCTTTGTGGAATACCGTGAAGACCAAAACAGAGCCGCGCAGCTCATGGGGCCAGGCTGCAAGTGATGGAACACAATTATCTGATAAGCATGGGAAAGGTTTTTTTTTTTAATCTGTCAGCATTTCACAAGTAGAAACCTCCTGCTACACAGCTCCCCAAAAGCACCTCCCAGAGCCTCATGACCTGAATGGCAGGAATGTTGATAGTTAATCTGAGAACTGCAGTGAATCGATTTTAAACTGTCCCACTTAAAATTCTTCTATGTTGATACTGTTTAGAGATGAACATGTAGAAAAGCCACATACAGCCAAGGGAGCCGGGACTGGACAAACCGCCAACGGTCCTCAGCCCTGGAGGCACGTGGTGATGGGGGGGGGCTCTGCGTGCCGGTGACGCAGAATCTCTCAACCTGGGGGATGTGCACATGTGTTTGTTCTGTAATTTTTGGCAAAATCATACATTTCTTTTGGGCACTCTGCTATGTGACTTTTTTTTTTTTAAAGGTTTTAAAAACGTCTATATTCTACTCAGCTGTACCCTTATGCAATATCACTACAATTTGTATTTTAACAGCATAAAAATATCTGAGCTTTATTGTAGTCAGTCATGTATTATCACTCGCACTGTACCTTTCCTTTCATGTTTAAGAACTATGTAAGAAAGCGCAATCTTAGTTTTATGTACACTCCAATTTACAAAGCCAGGCCAACAAAACATTGAATATTGAATCCTTCCTGGGGGAAGAGGGTTACCATCTCAAAACAACGAGGATGAACTTCAACGTAACGATCTGGACATAGCAAATACAAGTATTTTTAAATTATATATCAATAATTGACAGAAAAAGTATAATTATCAGATTAGCAAAAAGCAAGTAATAATCTTGTGCATAAGAAGAGGACCCATCCACCGTTTCACAGTATGGCGAAAGAAAACATTGTTTTCTTCTCACCTTCTAAAGATTGGTAGCTGAGCGTTAATAAGCAAACAGCTCCTTGCAATTTCAAAAGATATGCGGCCAAAAGGCAGAGAAGTACCATGAGATGCTGAGGACATGCACTATGCTAAGGAAATGATCACATTAATTATGAGGCTGTTGGGAAGATACAGGGAGAACCCTGGTGACAGGCAAAGAAGAGAGGCAGACCAAGAGCGTGGAGGCAACAAGGCCGAGAAAGAAGGGGAAAGAGTAAACCCAAGACAGCAGGAGAGAAAGGACACGTGGAGCCCGAAACACCCGAGTGAACTCAAGACTCAGCCCAACAATGGGATGTCCGCGGTCCCACAGGCAGGGAGGCCCACACAAGCATTGCAAGGTAAGGCGGACTTACGGTTTCTTAGCTCTGTGGTGAGGATATGCTTTGCAGCGATCAGAAGCTCCTTTCTGAGGTGTGCTGTCTCCGCAGGGCAATTTGAAAGTAACTGTAACATTCCTTTCACCATCTGCTGAGAGTACTTAGTCACCAACTCCTGTAAAAGTGAGGAGGAAAACACATTGATATAGACTAGGGGGGAGAGGGTAAGAAAAACCCCAATTTTACAAACTTCAAAAAGGTTCAGTAAGACTGTGGCTCAAAGGACCCTCATTAAGTAATCACCCTAATAAACAATTATTATCCAGAAAGTTTTAATAGTTCATGTGATCACTACCACGGTGGGAGGATGTACAACAACGTTAAACAGCAGTTTCTTTGACACGATGGGATTACGGATGACTTCTTTGGACTCTTCTGCATTTTCCCAACTTCTAATAATGAATATGAATCACTTATTATTGGTGGGGAGGAGGGAGAATATTGAAAATTTCATAGAGGGCGCCTGGGTGGCTCAGTGGGTTAAGTGTCTGCCTTCGGCTCAGGTCATGATCCCAGGGTCCTGGGATCGAGCCCCGCATCGGGCTCCCTGCTCCGCGGGGAAGCCTGCTTCTCCCTCTCCCACTCCCCCTGCTTGTGTTCCCTCTCTCGCTGTGTCTCTGTCAAATAAATAAAACTAAAAAAAAAAAGAAAATTTCATAGAACATAATCTACTCAGTTGTCCCATTAACATATGTTGCGGATGACAGGAGAATCGTCCCTCCACTCAGAACGAGCTCTCATCAGTTTCCTTCTGAGGAGTATGAAGACAGTATTAACACAGCTCAAGCTGACTAAAATATCCAGGGGTACCTAATTCAGATTTTTAAAACCAAAGTTCCCTATTCTCAGTGCAAATTATCATTATCTAGACAAATGCCCTTTAAAAGGGACAAAAAGAGGGGCGTTTGGGTGGCTCAGTTGGTGAAGCGACTGCCTTCGGCTCAGGTCATGATCCCGGAGTCCCGGGATCGAGTCCCGCATCGGGCTTCCGGCTCAGCAGGGAGCCTGCTTCTCCCTCTGGCCCTCTCCCCTCTCGTGCTGTTTCTCTCTAATAAATAAATAAAATCTTTAAAAGAAAAAAAAATTAAAATAAAAGGGACAAAAAGAGTTACAAATGCTTTCGAAGGTAGTTTTTACTCTAAACAATTTGGCAACGTGTTTTCGTTTTTACTTTCTGAAAATCAAGTTTTTTCCTTAAAAAAGTAACAAACGGTAACATAACCCCACTGCTATACATAACTACAACTACACCAGAATTTTACTCAAAAACATTGTATGACTAACGGGAAATAAGGTGTCATTTCTTTCCTCCAAGCTCTACTCAGGACTGAAATCAGGACAGACTACAACTACGACTGAGGAAGAACAGTAACAAAATCACCCCTCAGGCTCCTCAAAAGAGCATCCCAAACTCTTCTATCACTGGCTTATGAATGATGCCATTTTTTAAAGTTCCAATCTCTCCTCAAAACTTGCTGTAACACAACTTTCAACACCAGCAGAAGTCGATGCACCAAATACATCCATACGGAAATCTGGGTGCCAGGGCTTATTTTACGATGGACTTACTGACAATGTCCAGACATGCAATCGGCGTATCTACCGACAGAAAGGACCTTGGTGGCTGTCAGGGGCTGGGGACCACGGGAAAATGAATGTCGATGGTAATCAGGATGGGGATTCTTTTTAGGGTGACACAGTTCTAAAAATCAGATGGTGGTGACAGTTGTATAAAGCCTCGAATAAACTAAAAACCACTTAACTGTACACTTTAAAAGTGTACAGTTGGTATGTGAATTATATTGTATAAAGCTGCTTAAAAAAAAAAAAATAGAAACAACCCAAATGTCCAGCAACTGAACGGATAAAGGCAGCACGGTGCACCCATACAGGGTGGTACTGCAGCTGCAGTGCCCCCCCACCCCCCAAATTCATGTTGACGCCCTCACCGCCACTGTGACCGTACCCAGAAACCAGAGTCTTTAGGAAGGAATTAAGGTTAAATGAGGTCTTAAGTATGGGGCCTTAATCCAATGGGACTGTGGCCTTAGAAGACAAACAGTAATCTCTCCGTCTCGTTCCCCCCCAACCACCCCATATGAGGACACAGCAAGAAGGCGGAGTCCTTGCCAGAAACTTGCTAGAACCTTGATCTTGGCCTTCCCAGCTTCCAGAACTGTGAGAAGGTAAGTGTTTGTTGTCGGAGCCATCCACCATGGTATTCTGTGAGGGAGCCTAAGCACACGAAGACAGCTAACTACCAGTAAAAATAAAATAACAAGACTGAATCTCAGCGCTACTGCTGAGTGAAAGAAGTGACACTCAAAAGGTTACATACACTACCCAACTATGGGGTTCGTTTGTCCGACATTCTGGAAAGGGCAACACTAGGTGCCAAAAAAACAAGTCAGTGTTTGCCAGGGACTGGGGAGCAAATGGACTGTAAATGTATAAAAGAAATTTTGAAATGCTCTCTATTTCATTGTGTTGGTAGTTACTAACTGTACGCATCTGTCAATTCATAGAACTGAATACCTACAAAAGGTGAATTTTATTGCACGTAAATTGTATCTCAGTAAACCTGACTTAAAAGTCAATGAACTTACCTGATAAATTCTGATGATATAAGCTAAAAATGACAATGTTTTAATCTGAGCAGCAATAAAGTCAGCGTACAACTCCTTGTTGTAAAGCTTATGTTGCCTGAATGAGAAGTGAATAGAATTCACAATATTAGCTCTTAACTCTTTAGGTGATGTTAATATTAATCAAAGCCTACAGTAATTACTAAGCCCTAAAAATGTGATTTCTACACAGACCAGAACACAGCACCAACCATAATTACTCCACATTTGTGTGCAGTTCCAAATAACACAAGGGTTTAAAGGCATGAAGCAAGCAGTTCTCCAAGCCATTCCAGAGCAGCTACAACATGCATCCCAGAGCCCAGGCCAGACTGATCCACTCAGCCAGCAGATTCTGTCAGGAGACTGTCTGCTCTGTGAAAGACCCCAGTTAGGGCCACCAAGGGCTGTTACAGCTGATTCACCCTCCGATCTTGCCCTCCAATGACTCAGAGCCAGATGGGCTGCAGTCAAGACAGTGAGTGACAGGGGTCTTATGAGAATGCTGCTAAGTTTGATGGAAAAGCTTCAATGGGGCTTCAAAAGATGAATATGCACAGTTCACATGTTCAGTGATGAAGGGTGACAGGTAACGGGGAATAGGGCTATAGAACATTCTAGCACTCATGCTGAAAGACACAGCACGAACGGGGCTTGAAGGTGGAGAGGCTTGCTTATCCCACAGCTGGGAGTGAGCACAGTAACACCTAATGATTAATTCTAAACTCACAAGACACCCAAACCCAAGGTATTAGCTCATCTTTTCAAAATAAGGAAGTGATAGAACTATTCACATCATTATTGAAATACAAGCTCAAAAAGTCTAAAGTACGCATCATTTTACCAAAATTTTATCACTCAAAATTTTCATGTCTTACAAAAGACGACAGTTAAGTATATTTTTACTTGGAATTATAGCACTGTGGCAGTCAGCCATGTCGCTGTCCGAAGAAACCTCACCTGGCTTGTGCAGATACCTGAATGGCAATGGTATTCATGATCAAGGGCACAAACTCAGCAACAACATTGTGGATGTTCAGTTTGTAGAGCTAAAAGCAAACATACCAGATTTTCATGCTCTTACACTCTGCTATGGCAAAATAATGTGGCATACCAAAAACCTCTAAGATTCACTACATTAGTTAGCATGTGTGCATCCCACGCATTTTCCACTGGCCAAAGAAAACTTTGTCATACTACAAAAAACCCCAAACCCAAGAAACTAGTAAGCAATATGCATACCTGATACATCAGAACAACAATAATGGGCAATTCTGCCAACACTTTCAGAGAAAGAGATCCTCTTGGAATGATGGAATGCTGTAAGAGAGAAGCAAGCAGGACCATGGTTATCACCGTGGCACATAACATAGCCCACTACTGAGCATCGCCCCAGCGAAATGAAGCGAAAGTATCTGTGGTGAAAGAGCAAACTATTTTTGAAGACAAAGCACAAAGAACTACCATTTAATATAAGGGTTTTTATATTTTCCAATGCCATCACCTACAGTAAAAACATCAGGAAAATTTGTCAAAACTTAGACATTCATATCACTTGAGGAAATTTTAAATTGGTACCTATTAACTAACTCAAAAGAACAGCAAAAAGTACAAATTTACCCAGTGTTACTCAAAAATATTTGTTTTTTTTTTTCTTTATGAGAGTCAGAGAGAGAGAGAGAGAGAGAGAGGCAGAGGCAGAGGGAGAAGCAGGCCCCCTGCCCAGCAGGGAGCCCAATGCGGGACTCGACCCCAGGACCCTGGGATCATGACCTGAGCTGAAGGCAGACGCTCAACCATCTGAGCCACCCAGGCGCCCTGTTCTCAAAAATATTTGTAAAGAGAGAATGCTTATGATAAATATAAGAAAAAACTTAATAGTCTAAATATATAAGAACTCCTAGTGCAGGTAAGGAGAATGTCAGACTCAGATACCAAAGGACAAGAGACAGGAGCAGACAAGCAAGAGAAGAAACACAAAGAATGAAACTGAAAACAAGTTTGATTCAGGAAGAGAAAAGGAATGGAAGCTTCATTCAAATGTAGATTCCTGTTTAGCCTAGCACAGACTGAAACTTTTACTGCAAAATGACTGCAGTAAAACAAACACATATGAAATTCTTAATTCAATCCTGAAAACACAGTTGTTGTAACTGCTCCATACAGCCTACCAGGGTGCGCGATACTTCAAATACGACACATTACCTGCAGACAACACCAGCATTCCCTTCACAAGATTACACAAGGCATGTTTTTCAGATAATGAGAGAGAAAATTAAGGCCAGAACCAAAATTATGTGCTCTGCTACCGTTAGAAAGCCCAAGTGGTGGGGCTAGAACATGGTGCCCAGGGCCTACGCTCTCGGTACTGAGCTAGAAATGTCTAGGTGGCTTAAAGAGACCTCGTTCATGTCAAAGCTAAGGATGGAGCAGAGGCCCCGTAGCCTGGGAAGCTGTCTTTCCAACGGGTGATTCTGGATTTCCACTACGGTTTGATCCTCTGATCTCTGCATCCGTGGTGAGCAATAGTCTCGTTCAGCACTTCAAAGCTGCCCAGAGAATCAGTGATGCGCTGTCAGGCACACACGCATGCGCTAGCTTAACTGCGTCCAGGGCTTAGAGAAGAAACCCCCCCCCGATACGCTAAAAATATGCATAAAAAGTCAGTATTCTCTACCCAGTACAGAAGACAGGGATAAAAACAAAACGGAACAACTGAAAACAACTTACTGTTCTTGTCTCACTGTCCTCACGCTCTGGATTGACTTTCACAGCAATTGTGGTGATCATACCAACCATTTCAGGGGGAGGGACTGTGTTCTCGGGGATCACCTGAGGGTTCTCAAAGTAGCGGTTCTGCATAAAAAGAGCACAAATCGTTCTTCTTCAAGTCACACACGCTATTCCTCAGCGAAACACACCTGACCTGTGGTGGACGAAACCCAGTGTCGTGCACGTCTCTGTCGCGCTGATGCTATACAACTTGGGGTCCTCTTTACAGACCAAGATAACATGACAGCGACAACATTCTCCACCTCCAACAACGGAAGACAAAAACTTGCCCAAAATGCTTTCTACCTTTTTTCCCTGGCTGGTAAAAGCTGAAGTGCATGGTATAATATATTACTACCTCAGCAGGCAGGGGAGAATGTGGCCCATCCCTCTAGTGGTAGGAACCGAGGAGCTGGTCTCCACTGAACCCACTTTGCAAACAGTCTCCTCCACAGAGAAGCGAAGCAAAGGACAGACGTTTTTAAAACGCCAGGGCCTCGCTGCCATCCTTAGACCTCAGTGCAATTTGGGCTTTCCGTGAAATAAAACCACTTCTTATAAAAAGCAGCTTTTCTGACTGAAGTGACAGGTGACAGGACTTGGTAACCAGAACTCAATTAAGTTTTAAGTTTTATACATTCTTAGGTTAAAACCCTCAAAATACCATAAGGAGTCCATTTTACCTTGATAATTTTTAAAAATTGTTTTTAAAGCTTAAAAAAAATCTTTAGAATAAAAACTCTGACACATGAACAGACTTAAGCAGAATGATTTTTACCACTTCTTGTGAGTACTTGTGATAGTTAGGAAAGGAAAACTGGGAAGAGCCGCATCACGGAGACAGTCCAGGTACACGCACAGGACAGGAAGTTATGGGGCCACTAAGAACTATGACTGCCGGCAGAAGCACTTTAGAGACCGTTCCAAACGGTCCCAGTGGCGCCGTCTACGAGGCGAGCCTAAGGTCGGGAGAAGCCCACCCTCACGCACAAACAGACACTTCCACACGCTGCTGACACCACTCAGAAAGACTTCTTTCAATACAGGAAAGAATTTTAATGATACTGAAAAGGAGGCTGAAAGTGTACACCCCTGCCCAAAAAAGGCTTCACAATAGGAGGGCAACCATCTTCAAAAAGCAGGAAAAATGTGAAGAAAAAACAAAACAAAACAAAAAACCCTCAACATCAGTGGTTGCTTACAAGTGAAAAAATTATGGATGACTCACCTTGGGTTTTTGTTTTTTGCTTGTTTTTGCAAATTTCTAAAATAAAAATATATTACTGTTTTTATGTCAAAAATTATGTACTTAAAACTGTGAAAGCAAGGGAATTCTTCTTTCAAATGGCTGATTTATCAATCTACATTCTGACCACCACTAACCACTCCTCATTCCAAAATCAGCATCCCCCTGCCCCCCAATTCCAACTATTCCGAATTCCCTTTAGAATGAGGAAGTAATAAATGAATATAAATAACGGAGTCAAACAATATCAAAAACATACCACTACTTTTGGAAGCTCCTTGTAAATCTGTTTCACAAAATCCAAAAAATGATGAATCTAAAAATAAAATTAAAAAAAGACAATATAAGGAAGATATTTATCAACAAAAAATGCTGATAGTAAGTAACAAAAACGTTAACAGTCTTACTATATAAGAACTCATAAAACAGGCAGGAAAAATGTCAGACTCAAAATACAAACAGGCAATGGACGTGAACGGACAGACAAAAAAGGAAATACAGGGGCGCCTGGGTGGCTCAGTTGTTAAGTATCTGCCTTCGGCTCAGGTCATGGTCCCAGGGTCCTGGGATCGAGCCCCGCATCGGGCTCCCTGCTCTGCGGGAAGCCTGCTTCTCCCTCTGCCTGCTCCCCGTGCTTATGCTCTCTCTCTCTCACTGTGCCTCTGTCAAATAAATAAAATCTTTAAAAAAAAAAAAAAAAAAAGGAAATATAAAGGAAGTAAGTTTCTAATTCAGGAAGGGCAAAGGAATGAAAATTAAAATAAATGCCACATCTTGCCTTTCAGAAAGTATTGCTACACTACGCAAGACAGAGTCCAACGGGAGGGAGACTCTCACATACTACCAGGGGAAGCAGCAACTGCTCAAGCTTTCTGGAAACCGACTTAACATTAAAGCGTGAATACTTTGGACCTGATAATCCTACTCTTTCAAACCCAGTCCATGACATAATCTGAACTGTCAACAAGATACTCAGCAACAGTCCTAGAACAAAAATTTTGAAATACCTTAAATATCCAAACACAAGGACATCATAAGAAAGACTATTTATTACGCATCCATTAAAAACTACTTATAAAGGCCTTTTTATGATTGGAAAATACTCTTTCATGATGGGAAGGGAAATGAGATATAAAATGCCCCATGCAATATTACCATATTTATACAGAAAATATACATAAGATAGTAAAAGGAAAAGAAATCAAGACATTAGTTTTCTTTAGATGATGGGAATTCTACTTCATCTTTATTCTTTTAATTTCCAAATAACCTACAATAGGCTACTAAGGTTCACAACAGAGAAGAGTATCATAATTACAGCTAACACAACATGTTTAGTGCCTACTATGCAGGTACCAATCACCCTAAGAACTTTAACTTTTGTATTTAATTCTTCAAATATCTCAGGGTGGTAAGAGGCTTCTCATCCATTTTTAAGACTTCAACCAAAAACCACTGAGTGGTATTTCGATGGGCAAAATCAAAATGCAGTCAGAAAAGCATGGGTTTATTCTTGATATGCTAAAAATCTCCTAAAGGATCCTGACTCCAAATGGAAGTCCTCCGTTCCACTAAATCCTCATGTTTCCCTATTTACCGCATACCCACATATTTAACTCGGTATGAGTTCTCTGGTGTCACATAAAATAGGACATAGAATCAAAAGTTTTCCCACACTCACTACATTTATATTTTACTCCTGTGTGACTTAATGAAAACCTGACTTTTATGGAGGTTCCTCAAAAAGTTGAAAATAGAGCTATCATACGACCCAGCAATTGC